>NC_071396.1:47903437-48209799 GCF_022682495.2 Desmodus rotundus
TCAGTCCTTTGTCACGCACAGATGCTGTGAAGGTGGCTCTCAGAGCATCACGCCCCAAGGGAGCTCTCTGAGCCTCCAGCAGAGCCGAACCTGCGTCCAGCCTCCGCCCTCACTTGTGTGTTCTCCTTCCCGTGTGCCCTCTCCCCACGGGCCAGATTCTGCCCTGCATTATGAAAGTTATAGGGGAAAAATTCAGTGGAAAATGTGGGCCAGAAAGCCCAACGGTGCCCCTCAGGTGTGGCTGTTAGGCAGCGATTTTCAACCTTTCTCATCTCACGGCACACATAAATGAATTACTAAAGTTCTGCAGCCCACCAAAAAATGTATTCTCTGTCAATCTAACAAAAAATATAGGTATAATTTTGATTCATTCACATCGGATGGCTATTGTGTTAGCTGTTGTCTTTTTTTTTTTTTTATTTGACAATCCAAGGGAAACGAAGTCAGCGCCCCTGACTAAATAGTCAGGTATTGCATGTTTTACAAATTCTTGCAGCACACCAGTTGAAAATCGCTGGTATTAGGAATGGCACACTAATAGTTTTTCTCTCACCAAAGCTGCCTTTTCTTTCATCTCCAGCCAACAGACCTCAGGAACGAGGGGACGAACTGGCAGACTCTGCACTTGAAATTTTCAGACAGGCATCAGCCTTTTCCAGGGTAAGATGCCTGCTAGGTTTTGCCCTGGCCGGAGCAGCCTTGGTTGGGCCCTCGTTTTTCTTCTTGGTCCCACGGAGGGGCTCTTCAGATCCCCTGTCTTCCTCGGCTGCTGCCCAGGGCTCTCTTTCGAAGCTTCTTCCCTCTCCCATTGGGGCTTCCTTAGCCCTGGCCTGTGTGGAGTTCAGGGACAGGAACCCAGGCAGTCCCGGCTTCCCAAGCCTTCAAACGGGAGGCCTCTGAGCCCCTGTCCGTGGGCAAGCTACTGCTGGTGAGAACAGAGGCAGCCCCAGAATCCATCTCTCCAAGGGGGGGCCACCCATCCTAAATCCTCCAGATGGTGGCTTGGCCTGCCCTCAGCCTGGCCTGTTTACCATGACATGGGCCCTCGAGGGTGCTGTGGGGGCTTCCTGGGCCGTGGTGTGGGTTCTGGACGCAGGGCCAGCGAGGTGTGTGGAGCCTCCACCCCTTGCCTCAGCTCCGCCCTCCTAAGGACCTGACTCTCTGTGCTGCTCTTCCTGCTTCCTGCTAGAGCCTGGGCCTGGAGCCCCACCCAGTTGTTCAGCTACTTCGGGGCAGGTAGAGCCCCTTGGGAAAATGGAGCACCAAACACAAGGCTTGCATTTCAAATAAAAGGGTCTGCAGGAGGTAGCCCTTAACGCAGAGGCCTGCAGCGGGAATGTGTCGCTTTCCTTTTGGACAGAAGAGTGTCCTTAGTGCTCCTCAGGAAGGTTCTCGGCCCTGAGCTCTGACTCCCCTGTGCAATCTCGGCTCCCCAAGCTCTAGACTGGGGTCTGGGTGGAGGCCTGGCTTTGGGGTCTCCTGGGAATGTTCACCTCAGGCTCCACTTGGTGTGGGTTTGCACGTCACTTAGGGCTGCCAGGGACAACTGAGGGGCTCCCCAGGGCCCCACAGTTCCACGTCCCCCTTCCTCTGCCTCATCCCCAGCATTTGTTCCGAGGAGGGATGGCAGTGAGTGAAGCCGCTAGTGTGAGCAGGTGCAGGCACACCTGTCACTCACAATCCTGACACCTTGTGTTCTCTTTCAGGCTGCCCAGAGCTCTGTGAAGCTAGGTAAGTCTGGTCCAAAGTCCCCACAGGCCTGTTTGGGCCTTACCCCCAAGCAGGCTGTCCCTACCGTCTGCTGTATAGAGATAAAAACCTCAGGATGTGGCAAAGCCAGCCTGGTCTTTGGGGCCAGGCACAGAACGCTCCATCTCCTTCTCTGTAAGATGGAAACGATAAATTCATACCAGCCTTTCAGGGCTGATGGAAATGTTTGCCTTTGGGAGCCTATAAACAGTGCACGGGGGCTTGGCGGGAGCCTGCGGTGAGGACATGGCCCCAAGCCGGCAGTGTGGAAAATCCCAGTTCAGAACCTCATTGAGGGAGGAGGTTCACAAACCACAGGGGCCTGCTGGGGTGCAGGGGAGCATGGCAGAAAGAGACCCCGCGGGCCCCATGCTCACAAACCTGACAGGTCCTAGACAGGCGTGGGGACGCGTGCGTCCTTCTCACCTTTCAAACCTCTCTCTTTCAGCCCCAGTCTACCAGCGGTTATTAGAGAGGATGAAGCACTAGTGCGAAGGACCGTGGGAGGAGTGCGCTTCTGCAGCTCCTTGCCAGTTTCTCCCAGTTTGCCAAAGAGACAATGTTTTTGAAACCAAACAGCACACTTCAATGACCATGGGCTGCACCAGAGTGAGATCTGAGTCTTCGGCGGGCTGGGGGAGGAAGGAGAGAGATGTACTTCTCGTTTTTGTTCTCTCTAAACATGGCTGTTAACCCACTGCATGGAGAGACCTGGATGTCACTGCCTGACATTCACTTTCAGAAAGGACCTGTCCCAAACACGGAACTTCCTGCTATGCCCACTGCTCCGGAAAAGGGAACCGAAGTGTGTGGAGCTTCCAAAACGTGCATCAAGCAGCCCAGCGTCGTGGGGCATCCTGGCACTGTCTGTATTAGCTCTTCGCGCTGGAGAAATGGCGTCACTATAAGCTATGGGTTGAGCGCTCTGTCAAACGTGTCTCGAGTCTACACGCAACTTGGACACTTCGGTTGGCCAGGTAGCTAAGACGGGGCAGGTGGAGCACGCAGAGCCCAGGATTTCCCAGGTGTGGCAGAGCCATGATGTGTTTGTAATAATAAAGCCAAAGAAACGTGTGCCCGTGTGGATGGGGACTGTGCTGGCCTGGGACTCACTGGGGATGGGCTTCTGTCCTCAGGGCTGTGATGCTCCCTCACACTGACAGCGCCCCTGGGAGCATCTCAGCTGGGAGCCCCGAGGATGGGCTGCTTCTCAGATACCCAGACAGCACTTGGGGTTTGAACTTCAGTCTTTGTGGGGCTTGTGTTCATTTCCGCTTTCACCAGCCCCAGGGGCCTTGGGTGCTCAGTGTTCACTTTACCAGCATTTCTCTTACTGGCCTGAAGCGTCCGTGTTCCCTTATAGCATTGGGACCCTGTGAAATGGGTGCCCGCGTGGTCCCGTTCGTTATACAGATGAGGAGACTGAGGCTCAGGAAGGGAAGGACCACTGGGGACAGAGAAAATGGCTGAGCTGGGACTAGAACCCTGGTCTCCTGACTCCCAGAGGCCGCCACGTGACAAGTGAGCAAGTCCTGGCTGTCCGGTCATTCCCTCTGTGCCAATAATATGCCAGTCCCCTCCCCTGCTCCTTTTGTCTTCCCCATCATCCTTGGCACCCAGAGGCTAGTGTGGCCTTCAGTCCATCACTCCACCGCTCCGTGCCTCTGCTGCTTCATCTGTTAGCGTGAATGACCGTCACATCTACCTCATAGGGCTGTCATGGGCATGGAACAAGATGATACTTACAATATGCCTGGCACAGCAGTAGGTATCCTTTTTTCTTTTTTAAGATTTTGTTTATTTTTACAGAGATAGGGGAAGGGAGAGAGAGAAACATCACTGTGTGGTTGCTTCTCGCATGCCACCTACTGGGACCTGGCCCGCAACCCAGGCATGAGCCCTGACTGGGAATTGAACCGGTGACCCTTTGCTTCTCAGTCCCACCCTCAATCCACTGAGCCACCCCAACCAGGGCGGTATTCTTAATCTCATCATGCCGAGACTGCTCAGGATCAGGGCAGCTGAGAGCCTTGTGTGTGTGTCTTTTCCCAAAGGCTGCCCACTTTCTTGGGAAATGGGATGCTCCTGCCCTCCCACACTTCCCGGGGCCAAGGCTGCCTCTCTCCAGCAGGCGGAGCTCATTTCACTTGCTGGACCCAACGAGCCAACACCGCTGCTCGTCTGTCCACTGCTGGGAACAGAGGTGGCCGAGCGGACGGCCCTGCTGTACAGACATTACACATCATCCAATAAAGTCATTCATTCATTGCACAGCTAGAAGAGAATCATTTGTCAGCCAATGGCGCTGCTGCATGTGTGCGATCCACGCGGGCTTGGAAGGGCAGCCCTGTGGTTCTGTGCAGAAGGTGAAGAAATCTGAGGGAGTGGGGGCCAGGGGATGGGACACACGGAAGGAGGCGAAGGTGAAGGAGCCAACCTGGTAAGTGGTCAGGCTGGGGAGAAGGGGTCCTGAGAGGGGAGGTGTTGCCGGCGCTGCTCATCCGGCCTGGCCTGGCCATCAGGCAGCTGTGGCGATGGCCTGGCTCAGCACGCATGTCAGAACCCGAGTGATGAGATACAAAATAAAAATCATACAGGATCCCTTAAAAAAGCCAAACCCCCTCCATCTATCACTTCGACCTCTGCCCTGCCCCCACCCAGCCTCTGAAAAAAGGGGAGCTCCACTCTTCTCTCAGCTTCCCTGTGAGTCCTCCTTGTGACTGCCATTGCCCCGCCTTCTCCTCCCAGCCGAGAGGGTCAAGCTCCCATTCTGGGGTCCTAAACAGCACACACACACAACTTCCCTGGAGACTCAGTGGGCTAAGTGTTCAGTGCTGCCCCCAGGAGATGGATTAAGGGGTCAGCCACTGGCTGTGGCTGGGGGTGGGTGATTGCCGGAGGAAGGAGCGTGCTGCCCCTGCCCCGTCTGTCAGAAGGCCAGAGGAGGTTGCCAGGCCTTCCTTGTCTGAGCCCTGCCCGCTGCACCCCAACCAGGAGGAAGAAGGAGAGGGAGAAGGGAAAGAGCTCTGCTTGGCCCCTTCTCTCTCTGCTGTTACTCTGGGGCTACCAAGCCTCTGGGATGCATAGAAGGGACTGCAAAGATGCTCTGTGTTAGGGTCCAAAGACCAACTCAGCTGGGTGGGCCTTCCCCACACAGGAGGCAGAGGCCGTCTAGACCTGGCCCCTCTGGCCTGCCCAGCTGTGGGAGCAGAGCCCTGCCACCACGCCGGGCTGTGGATCTGAAGTCGTGGTCTCCACTCTTCCTGACATCAGTGCTGTGAGACAGGTGAGCACTGGTAGAACTTTCATTTCACTGCGGTGGAAATAGAAGCTTAAAGAGATCAAGCAGTTTGGTCACAGAACAGGAAGAGGCTGGCACACAGTCCAGGCCCATGCGAGTCCGGGTCCTACCCTCTCGTCCAGTCTGCCCCATCTGCCCCACCCCACAGGGTCCCTGGAGGAGGAGCCCAGGCAGCCCTGGGTGAGCAGGACATGGGTGCCAGGGTGGCCAGAAAGGACTCGAAAACCCCACCCCTCCTGGAAAGCCCCAGCGGTCTGGTCTCTGCTCGCACAGCCTGACCATAATGTGGTCACAGGCTGCTGGAGAGCCGGGAAGGGCTGCACGGCAGCCAGGGCTGCCCCAGCCACGTGGATGTCGGGAAAGAAGAGAACAGCACGGGATTCCACGCAGAGGAAAACCCCTCTGTGCCTGAAGCCACAACTCGATGTCACGCTCTGAGAGGTGCTGCCTGCAGCACTGTGCCTGCAACACTGAGCCCGAGACACCATGCCCACGGGCTTCCCACAGCGAGGGGGGAGGGCTACGGAGTGAGGGACGGGCTTGGTGCCCTACCCGAGAGTCAATGGGGCTGCCTCTGGCCATCCCTGCCCAGTGTGGAAAGAAAGCCCCGCTCCATGGTGACCTTTGGCCAAAGCCCGGATGCAGGGAGTTCAGAGAATGAGTGGCACGGCCTGGGAGTCTGGGACAGCCCCCTACACACGTCCACAGGCCTAAGGCCCGAGGCAGCCTCAGGCCTGGGTCACTCCCACAGAGCCTTCTGCACCCCAGCCGGCTGCTTTGCCCAAGCCTGCCCTCAGTGGGGCAGACGGGGGAGCTCACGCTGACACCTGGGGGATGACGGGCTGGGAAGAGTTTGGCTGAAAGAACAGTGTGCAGAGTCTCTAGGCAAGTGCCACAGAGATTTGTGTGACTAGAGTGGCGAAAGTAGAGAAAATGCCCCGGGAAGCCGTCTGGAAGCCAGACAATGCCAGGCCTCGTAGGCTGTGGTAGGAATTTTAGGCAATTTTCTTACGACAAGGAGAAGCCCCTGGAGGGTTTCAGCTGGGGGAGAGATGGGAAGGTGTGCTATGGTCAGATGTTTCTTTATTGTGGTAAAACATACCTCGTACAGAATGTGTCATTTTAAGGCCATAAAGATTGGCAAGAAGTATTCAACGTGATGAAAAGCAGGGGCCCACAGCCAAGACTGCTCTACCCAGGAATGCTACCATCGAGAACTGAAGGGCAGATAAAGAGCTTCCCAGACAAGGAAAACCTAAAGGAGTTCAGCATCACCAAAGCAGTATTAAATGAAATGTTAAAGGGTCTTCTCTAAGAAGAAGAAGGAGAAGGAGAAGAAGAAATATGAACAATAAAATGGCAATAAATGCATATCTATGAACAGTTGAATCTAAAAAACAAAATAAACAAGCAGAACAGAAACAGACTCGTAGATACAGAGAACATTTTGCTGGTGGCCAGATGGAAACGGGGTTGGGAGGATGGGCGAAAAGGGGGAAGGGGTTAAGAAGTACGGACTGGCAGTTACAGAACAGTCACGGGGGTGTGAAGCACAGCCCAGCAAATAGAGTCAACAACCCTCTAGTAATGAAGTGTCTGTCAGACAAAGGAGACGGCCTGGGCAGGGGCCTGGCGCAGGGACAGAAAGCTGCGGCGGGCCTGAGAACTAGTGTCACTCCCGCAAGCCAAGAGAGGAGAGCCTTTCAGCAAGGAGAAAGTGTCAGCTGGGTCAAATTATTGGTGTGCCCATTGGGTGTGGCCACATGAATGTCATCAGCAACCCTGGCAATGTCATTCTCGGGAGGCAAGAGGGCTGCCTCTAGAGAGTGGGGAAAGGGTGAGAAGGACAGATTTTGTGGTTTGAGTGCTTAATGGGTGCCGTTTTCAGGGACTGAGAACCCTGCAGGGGAACAAAGAACTGGAAATGATCTAGCTGCTGAGTGTTAGCCCTCGAGCCCGGATTGGAAGCCCTCCCTCCTCCCCTGTGCACCCACCGTTGCAGCCCAAATCACTCGCGTGAAGCGATTTCCCACTTCCGTGGGGCTTCCCCAGCCAGGGGCCGGGGGGTGGGGGGTGGTAGGCCGCTTTGAGGTGGGCTCCTGTCCCTCTCCTGGGTGCCTGCACCTAGCACAGGGCCTGGCACATAGCAAATATTCACAAACTGTTACCTCAGAGCCTGATTCCCAGAGAACAAACGTCTCCTTCATTTAAGAAGGTGGGCCCAGCCCTAGCCAGCGTGTCTCGGTTGGCTAAAGCTTTGTTCTGTGGACCAGAGATTCATGGGTTTGAGTCCTGGTCAGGGTACACACCCAGGTTGCACTCTCCGTGGGTTGCTTGCAGGAAAGCCGATGGTGGCCTGGCGGCATCACCATCCCCAGGACAGCCCCCCAGCTGTGCCCCTGACCACTTTGACTGGGAAGACTCCCCAGTGGAGAGAGGGTGCTTGTACATCAGCCAGCCCCGGGCGAAGAGAACACCTGGGCCCAGAGCACGGTCACCTGGATGCTTAGTCACACCGCAGAGTGGGTCACCTCATCTGGACCAAGTGACCCGACCCTCCAACCCCTTTGGAGAGAAGTTTCTTGCTTAGAGAGTACCCCCCAATTCCAGGATCCTCTGCCTCCAGTTCTGTTAAAAGGAAGAAGTTTTGGGATTTGGGAACAGCAGAGACAGAGGGGAAAACCGTCTGATTAAATATCCTCATTTGGGCGGAAATGAGTTTTTGAGTGAACAGATGGGAAACCACTCTCACTCCCGCCAGTGAGTCCCTGTGGCGTCTTGGCAACAGCTCCTAAATAATTCGTTCAAGGAAGCCGCCTGCCTGCAGGGACCTTCCCGGATGACAGCTCTCAGCCAGGCTCCCAGAAGTGCGGGTGAGGGAAACAGCCCTGGTGACGGAGAACGGGCTTAGTCACACTGCGGGGGTGGCAGGGCACGAACACCGGGCACTGGGGGAGCCCCCTAGTCCCCCATTCTTCAGTCGTGTGGGGGCAGCTCCTCAGAACGCGGCTGACGACGGAAATAACGGGGTCTGAAGTGCCGGTCGCAGCTCAGGAGCCAGCCCTCCTTCATTCAGACCCTACCGACTTCCAGCCTACAGCGGGGCTCCTAACAGAACCAGACACTCCTGCTCGGGGTCCAGCCCAGGCCCCCCCACCCAGGACTGTGCGCAGGTATCTGCAACCATGCTTTTCGAGGCTGACCACTGCCCCTGGAGCCCTGCTCTCCGTACATTTCACACGGACCTGAGATCTGCAGAGCTGCCGACTTCTTGAGTGCAGCGAGCAAGTCGTCTGCCCCAGGCCGTCTTGCTTAGACACACAGTAGGCCATCAATAAACAGAGAACGAGTAGGCGAGTAGGCCATCAAACCACGGCACCGTTTCTGGGTCTGCAGCAGGGTCTACAGGCTGTCCCTCAACGGCAGGGCAAGAGAGGACAGAAAAACCATAAGCAGGTGTGATGTGGGGACAAGGCCTTCCCCGGAGCCCACCTCAGCACACATTCCCCAGGGGAGAAGCCCTGAGGATGTCGGGACAGAGCATTTCGGCATGGCAGAGCCCATCGGGGGGAACCCCTGGGCATCTGGGTAACGTGGAAACACCTTTATTTGTGGCCGATAGTCTACATACTTGAGAGAACTCAGCCAGGAGAAACACCCCCAAAATGAAGGACATCTTTGACGGTATTTTATCAATAGCCTATACCTTTTATTTTTTTTTGAAATCATGAAATTTATAGCAGTGAATAATTTAAAATCATTTTGTCATCTTTCCAATCTTGTTTTCAGCTTCAGAAAACTCACATTTGTGAATTTAGTTTTATTTCCTAACCTGTTTATCATTTTCTTGTTACCTTTCAAAGCCAGTTTGAATGTGGTGAACTCTAAGATAGGAGAATTATTCGTACTGAATAATTTTACCTCCACATTTTTCTCCCACCACCTGGAGTCCAGCAATCGTTGCCTTCCCCACCACACTGCTCTGCCCTCCCGTAGACTCGTCCCGGAGACGGAGACGGGTCGGCAGATGAGTTAGTTCCCCAGTCACACCAGCCCGAGTCTCGGGGCCACATTTTCTCTTCCTCTGATCTGCAAAGCTGTGCTTGCATGGGAACACACCACTTAAATTGGTGTTAATTTAGTATCTGTTAACATCAGGTAGAGTCGACTCCTTTGCTTTTGAAGATAACTTTTTCCTTTTTACAAAATCAACACTTTTCTCCAGGCAAAAGCTTTATGGAACATAGAGGTGCAGAAAGAAAAAGTTAAGATTACCTCTACAAGTTCAGACTAATTCCAACAACCAGTGACAACCATGGTCAAGTGATTGGAGCTGGCCCTTCCAGATGTTTTTGAGGGAAGCGTGAGTGTACATAACATATGGTGATCTTTTATTGTGCCAAAACAAACTGTTAATAAGTTTCAAATAAAAACAAGGCAGGCCTGGTGGTAGGTCGAATTCTAATGTGGCCCCTATGACCTTTGCCCCCTAATTTATTCCACTGATGGCAAACCGGAGATTATCCAGGTGGGTCCAATCTAGCCACATAGCCCCCTTGAAAGCAGATCGTTTTTCCCCAGCTGGTGGCCGAGGAGGAAATCAAAGAGATCTGAATACTGAGAAGAGCTGGGTGCAAAGTTGCAGGTTTGAAAATGGAGGGGACTCCCGGCAGCTGAGAGCGGCTGCTGGCAGCCAGCCAGGAAGTGGGGACCTCAGAGCCACACCTGCAGGGAACTGAGTTCTATGACCACCTACCGGAGCTTGGAAGTGCTTCCTTCTCCGGAGCCTCCAGGTAGGAGCCGGCTGACGCCACAATTTTTAGCTGGGAGACCCTGAGCTGTCCCCCAGCATTCTCAGGGAACGGTGAAATGATCGATGGGTGTTGTTTGAAGCCACTAAATTTGTGGTGACTTGTTACGCGGCAATAGCAAACTAATATAGGCATTTCAACCCGTGAACAAGTAATAAAGCCCTTTTATTATCTTTCTAACGGTGTTCTCCACATCAGAAAAGTCGAGTTTGGGAATAATCCTGTGAGTGCAGTTACTCAGTCCCTGCAGAGGCCTCGCTCCGTGGAAAGCCCTAGTCCTGGCCCTGGGCTGGGATTAGGGGCCAGGCCCTGAGAGGCCCCCGTGTGTATCTGGGACTGTCCCAGGCCCACCAGAGACCTGCCGAGAGCTGGGGGCGTGGCAGCATCCTCCTCCACAGGCATTCTCCCGGAGGGCGAGCTGTCAACAGAAGGGCTGCGTGTGGCTGAAGGAGAGTGATCCCCACATTCCCATTTATTATCTTATCATTGTTCCAGTTTACAGAGGGGGAAACTGAGGCTTGGAGAGCTCACCGAGTGGGTGATGGAGCCAGCTCCGATGCGGACTCCTAGCCACCGCCTTCGCCGCGGAGGGGAAGGCAGGCATTCAGCCCCAATCTTACACGCAAGAATCCTGTGGGGCTGTTAAATTCCTGAAGCCTGGACCTCCATGCCGGAGATTCTGATTTTCTTTTCTTTTTATCCTCACCCAAGGACATTTTTTCATTGCTTTTACAGAGACAGAGGGAGGGAGAGAGGGAGGGAAAGAGAGAAACATCAATATGAGATAAGCATCAACCAGCTGCCTCCTCTGTGCTCCAGGACTGGGGATCAAACCCACAACCCAGGCACGTGTCCTGACCAGGAATTGAACCCGCAGCCCTTTAGTTATAGGACAATACTCCAACCAACCGAGCCACACTGGCCAGAGATTCTGCTTTTAATTGTCCTTAAGGGAGTCAGACCTCAGTAGTTTCAACACCTCCCCAGGTGATGTTAATGTTCTGTAACTCTGCCCTGTAAGAACTTCCTAGGGAACTCTGTTACCTGTGCAGATGCTTACCTGTGAAATTCTGCTTCCGGTTGGGCCCTGGGAGTGGGGGAGGGTCCACCCAGGAATTTGCATATTTTCCCCCTCCCTCTGTGCTTTCAAACTTGTTAAAATGAAGATTCTAATGCAATAGATCAGATGGAGCCTCAGATTCTGAATCTCAAACAAGTTTCCAGGTGACACCAGGGCTACTGATCTTGGGGACATACTTTAAATGGTAAGTGTCCCTGCAGACTGGGAAGAACGACTCTAGGTCCACGTTTCCCGCAGTGTAGTCCCGGGACCAGCAGCATCGCCTTGAAACTTGTTGGCAACAAAAATTGGGGCCCTGGGCCTGAGACCTACTGGATTAGGAACTCAAGGGGTGTGGAGCCTGCAGTTTTAATAAGCCTCCCAGGTGACTCCATGCAGGGGACATTATAAGAACCATTATTAGAGGAAAGGGCCACATCTGCTGGGCCAGCGCCAGCAGAGAAGGGGTGTCTGGCTCCCAGGCTCTGCTCTGGGCTCCACACCGGGGAGGCCAGGGCGGCTGAGCAGGAAGCAGACGAGGGCCCTGCCAGCCACATCTGGATCCCAGCAGGAATGCCCCGGTTCCCTGACAGAGTCAGGGGCTGGCACGCTGGTATCATTATGCAGATATGCAAAAGGCAACATTCTTGGAGGAAAGCCATTGACTTTGGGCTTTTAATGAGATCTGGCTCAGCCTTCCCTCCAGATGTCTATTTATTGGTTCACCAACAGCTGCCAGGGAGATGCAATACAGAGTTTGCTGGGTTGGGTTTTTTTTTTTCTCTCAGTTTAATGCATCCGTTTCTGGAGCCTAAACACTCATTTGTAGAAAGCAGTGGGATTTCCCTGGTCTGGGGAAATAGGGAAAGCTGGCACCTCCCTGAAAGGAGGGGAGTACAAGTATCATTTTGAACATTCAGTATTTCAATAACTATTGAATGCCTGCGTGTGCCAAGCACACAGTGTGTGTGAGCCACACACTGGGGAGAGAAATGGTAATACCATTCATTGTATTAATGAATGGTATGTTAACTAACATATGTATGTGTTAAAAGTTTTAACTTCCATGGCTGCAAGTCTTATTAAAAGAAAGGGCTTGTGCCCGGGCTGGTCAGTGGATTGAGTGCAGTCCTGAGAACTGAAAGGTCAGCAGCTCAGTTCCCAGTCAGGGCACAGGCCTGGGTTGCGGGCCAGGTCCCCAGCTGGGGGCGTGGGAAAGGCAACTGATCGATGTTTGTCTCACGCATCAACGTTTCTCTCTTTCTCCCTGCCTTCCTGTCTCTTTAAACATAAATAAATAAAATCTTAGAGAGAAAGAAAGAGCGAGTTCATTCAGCCATGGCTAGCAACAAAGACCCGTCTTGGGCCCTGGAGTCTAAACCCCCAGCAGCACGTCTAGGTGGGGAAGACAGCATGCCCAGCGTCTGGAGTGTTGCGAGCATTTTCACGGGAGGAGAACGATGCAGGCGATTCTGAAAGGATTTACATTAGCTGTAGACGGGGGCGACTGGAGAAGGTGAAGCGGGGCTCAGTTGGGATGGTGCAGAGAGGGCTCCACAGGAAGAGGTGTCTTTCCCTGTGGATTAGCTGTGGGTAGCAGATTGGGAAAGTTCACGTGCAAATAGGAAGCTGGGTCTCCTGGGGCCCAAAGGCGCCTGGCTGTTCTCTCTTTTGGGTAATCTCGGAAAGAGCCACCTGGAAGTTGATCCTAAATTGCAACAGACACACAGGAATGTGACCTGTCTCCTGTCAGAGCTGGGCCACGGCAATGAGCAGGCTACCTGTCCCGTCTCTTTCTCATTCTGTTGCCGCTGTAATTTTAATTTACATCTCAGAACTTTTTCCTTGTCATTTGCATGGTAAATGCATATAGTTAGTGGTATATTTACAAATAATATTTTCCCAACTATGAGGTAGGTAATATTATCTGTGAACCCCCATATTGCAGAAGAAAAAACTGAGGCTCAGAGAAATTATCACATGCCCTGGATCACACAGCCAGTTAGTTGTCGGGCCGTGGGTGGGGTAACTGTGGGGATTGGGGCTGCTCTGCCTATTGCCCGTGTTCTTGCAAAACTGGGCAGAGGTGCTTGGTTAGATATCCTGAAGGGGACAGCCACTTGGGGTATGAAGCGTTTACCAGTTTGCGTCACTAGGTGAGCACACACTGACTCCACTGCCTCTGCCCCGCTCCGCCCACCACACCAGCCCCAGGAGAACTCAAGTGAGAGAAGAGCCTTCGGTTCTGAATGTCCCCCTGGGACAGCTGCCACTGGGCTCATCTGTACGCTTTCATTTATGCACTATCTCGTCATTGATCCCGGCTCCATGCCTGGCACAGCGCTTGTCACCAGGGACACAACGAGGATAAGAAAAACAGGAGAAGGATGGAGGGGACAGCTCAGACTCACTGGTCCAGCTCTCAGGATTGCTGAGATCCTTTTCTCTACCCTCAAAAAAAAAGCCCACCCCACCAATCCCATGCCCACCCTAAAAGTCAGGTGCCAGGATGCCCCTCCCCACAGGTCACCAGGTACCCTTTTCAAGAACTATTTCTGTCTCCTAGGAACTACTGACTTCTCAGCAGGGTTCCTTGGGGCCTTCTGAATGGTCTCCTAAGTGCAGAGCCCAGATAGCGTGCCTCTTTGAACTGGAGCCCCCAGCCCCTGAAGAGAGGGGGGAGCTCAGTTACAGCCCGAGGCAGAAGGAGAGAACAAAGGCCCTGGGTGAAGGGAGGCAGAGTTCCCCCTTCTTCTTTCCTGGAGAACAGGCCCAGCCCTCCAGTGCCCCACCCCAGGGCTGGGGGAGGTCACAGGAGGCTCACAGTCAAAGCCTAGCACCTCTGCCTGGCCCTGCAATGGAAACTTTTAAAAACCAGGACATCAGCAAGATGAGCCAAAGATGCAGCAGGGTGCAGCCCCACCCAACCTGGAGGTCTCTTAATAGATAAGGGATCTACTATTCACAGAAAAGAAGAGAAGCTGATGCTGTGTTTCAAGTCTGAAACAAAGGCAGAACCAAAAGACACCACCGATAGGAAAGGCAGAAGAGAGAGAGTGTCCACTTCATCCTCTGCCAAATAGATGCCGTTTCCACTGTCAGTAGTTTCCCCGCCTGAGGATGGGGTGCGTCTCCAGCCATCCTCCTGAGATTCAGATTTAGGGATCCAAGGGGACTCAGGTCATCTCCCTATGCTCCTCGGGACCAGCTAGCTCCTGTGTCCTGATTTGACCCTAGTGGCATCGAGCATTTCCTTGCTTTTCTTAATCATAGAAAATTGGAAAGGAAGGCCACCGTGCTGTACAGAGAGCGAACTGGAGGGGGTGAGAGAAAGCAGGAAGCCCAGCTGGGTCCTGTCAAGGAGTCTATGTGAAAGGCACAGTGGCCACGACAAGCGATTGAATGGATGATGCACTTTAGAAGTAAAACCGGAAGAACTTAGTGGATTGACTTTGGGGGAGTGAAGAAAAGAGGAAAATCAAAGACAGCAGGTGTCAGATGCCCTGACACCTGCTGCACTAGAAATGTGAAAAAGCAGGTGGAGAGCTTAGGGCCCACTCGTTGGCTTTGGTGGTGGGAAGGCAAGGAAATTCTGTGCTAAACTCATATGCATTACAAGGCAGGGCCACCCACTGGGGAGGCGGTCTGAGGAGAGGAGGAGTGAAATAGCCGCCCTAAAGTTCTTTACAAATGCAGATTCTGGCCACCGCCCAATGATCCCGACTCAGCCTTCTGAGGCAGAGCCTGGGGATCTGAAGTTTTAACCAGATTCTCCGGAGATACCTGTGAGGGGAGGGGGTCCTTCTCCAAACTATAGCCAGAATGGTTTATTGTTTGTCTTGTTTTACATTAAATAATCTGTGTTCTTTATGGAAAATTGGAAAATAAGAGTTGATCAAAATGTCAAGTTTAATCTCCACCCTCATCATTGCTAATGTCTTGGCTTCAAAGCTAGGTCTAGCTCAAGTTGCCCCTCTTGTTCGGTTCTGTTTCTCTCTCTTGAAAGGTTCAAGGTCTCGTGGCTCTCGGGGCTCCTCTTTGTGTGCCAGGACTATTTTCTGCCCAAAGGAGGTGCTTTTTCGGGGGTATTTCACTGCCACCAGCCCCCTTTTGAGGTCCTGTGGCCACTCGTCTGGGAGCAGAGGGGGTGCACCAGCCTCTGAGGGCCCTCTCTGCTCTTGCCCTCTGGAGTTGCATCCGGGTACTGTGGAGGCCTGGAGCCCCAGTGTCCCAGGGGTGTGTGGCCCCAGGGACTCTGTGGCTGCGGCATGGGCTCAGGGATTGTGGGGCCGCAGACTTGAGCCCAAGCTGGCAGGCTCATCAGTGTGTGGTGAGGTGGGGAGGGGGGAGTTGAGGAGGAAGCGCTGTTGCCTAGACTCAGAAGTGTGACAAAATGTGGCGTGATTGAAGGTGTGTGTGGCATCTTCAGAGCCAGGTGGGGCAGATCGCAAGGACAGACTGCTGGTCTGAGGTCCCCAAGAGCGTCCCCAGGAAGCCTCTCCA
This sequence comes from Desmodus rotundus, assembly GCF_022682495.2. Classification (NCBI taxonomy): domain Eukaryota; kingdom Metazoa; phylum Chordata; class Mammalia; order Chiroptera; family Phyllostomidae; genus Desmodus; species Desmodus rotundus. The sequence continues at coordinate 47,918,862 of NC_071396.1, forward strand.
CCTTCAGTGACATCCCTCTGTCCCTGGGATGCAGGATTTCCTACCCTGAGAACCAAGGTCCGTATCAGCTGCCCCTTTCAGAAAGGAACTTGAGCAGTGCCAAGTGCTGGCCCTGCAACTCCACTCACGGGAGTTCCACATGGGGTGGGGGGAGGGGGCACCTAGACAGCAAGAGGCGGAGGTCCCTGCCCTCCTGCGGTTTCAATCCTACAGAGGAGCACCACCCCCCCCCCCGCCCCCGCTCCCCCTCCCAGTAAACAAAATCACATAAAACGTCTGGAAATGTGCACAAATGCTGTGAAGGAAACAAGAGGTGGAGGAAGGATAGGAGAGATCGCCTTTTGATTGGGAGGGAGGCTTGCTGGGGAATGTTCCACATGAGTAAGCCCCCGCACAGGTGAGCCAGGGGTGTTCAAGGTCCTGAAAGAAAAATCTGGGGTGGCTGGAGAGTAAGGAGGGGAAGGTATCACTAGTTATGGTCGATTGAGTAGGTTCTGTGGACATTGGTGCACGCAAAGAAAATAGTCTCTAAAGATGAAATAGCAAATGACAGTGGTTGTTAATAAAGTTCTGGAGTCTGTCTCCTTGTAGTAGTTACCCTGGCCTGAGTTCCTGGGGTTCTGACTTTAAATGAGTCTCCTGCTGGTGACTTTTTTCTTTTCTTTTCTTTCCTTTTTTTTTTTTTTTGTTTGCCATCTTATATCTAACCTTGGCCTGAGAGTGCCCAACCAATTAATTAATTGGCCAAAAGTTAGAGCGACGGGGCACACATTTAAAATCCCTGGACCTGGAAACTATACGGAATCCAGGGCAGAGAGTTTGGAACAAAAGGGTCAGAAAGCACCCGCGGGTCTCGAACCCCAGGGCAGGAACTAGTGTCTGCCATGACGAAGTAACCGCTTGAGCTAAAGCCGACCCAAGAGGCAGGATGCAATCTTAGCCTCTAAACTATAGTGGAGTGACGTGGAGGGGCTGGGCTGCCTCTGCTCCACGCCTCTGAGCTCTTTGCGTCACCAGTCCCGCCTGCTCCCTGCTTGGTGTCCGGAGAGAGCCTGTCCGAGGAGTAGAGGAAAGCCTCTAGGTTCTCCGGCATGCAGAAAGGGACCCTTATGCGCAGTGGGAGGGAAAGCTGAGGCTGCCGGTGAGCACCTCGCAGGCCATGGTCCCTGGGCAGGCAACCAGATGGCAGAGGCCTCTTCTAGAAACTTTTCAGGGAGTCCCTGCGCAGATGGGGGTAGCCCAAGACCTTTCGTAACGCAGCCCAGGAGCAGCCAGTGAACTTTTCAAGGGCTGAGGCCAGCTCTTTTCATCTCTGGGTCAGGTCCTGAGCTGGGCCCCAGGGACAGGGTTTTGGATCAGCAAATGATTTGGGGGTGGGGAGGTGAGTGAATTAGTGAATGATTATTAGAAGCACCAGGGCCCAGGATGGAGCCTTGGGGGTGAAGACTTTAAAGCCTCATAGCTCAGGAGAAACTGCCTGTCCAGGGTGAGGTGGGGTGAATCATTCCTCTCCCCGCCCCCACCCCCCACCCCTTGCCTGTGCTCCTCCCTTTGGGAGGATTCAGGAGCTACACGGAGGCCTTGCCCACACAATTGCTAACAGAGGGACTGGCACCTCCAGGACAATAGTGTCCCCAGCATCGGGCACACGTCACAATATCAAGCTCTGGATTAAACATTTACCCACTGAATGGCCAAAACAACTCAGTTTGGTAATGTTGCCCCATTTTGCAGATGAATAAATTGAGTGAGACTCAGTCTAAACAATTGGAATGTTAGGAATTACAAAAAGTGACAGGATTATTCAGGGACAGAACCAAAGTTCAAACTCTCAGGAAAAGGGAAGGGTTACGCATAGGGTCTCTCTACCTTGCTTTAAAGGGTGTCAACCAATGAGTAAACTGCACTAGACAAAGTCCTTCCATTTTATTCTTTGCTGTTTGCTCGTACCCAGCACAGCGCCTGGTCCAAAGCCTTTGTTAAGGGAGCGAGTCACGGGGGCGAGTAGGACAGCATTACACCAGGAACTGTGCTTTATAATCCCCAGCCTGGGTCAAAGCCCAGCTCCTTCACTTCCTAGCTGTGTGCTTTCAACTTCAAGCTTGTTGTAAATTGATTTTTTATATTCATTTCGTGAAACAGAAACCACTTGACAAATTAAAAACTGTGCAGGTAATGAAAGTCACTCTAATCCCAGCTACATACCCAGATCCCTCCCCGGAGGAAACAGCTATTTTTAAAAGGTTCGCTTTGCCTCCTGCCAGTTCTCTTTCTATCAATTTGCATACGAAGGTAAATAAAACTATGTAGCTTGTTTATGGCTGGGTTTTGTTTGATGGCCTGGGACTGCACTACACCAACTTTGTGGGAAACTGCAGTGTCTGGGAGACATCCCCACGGCGACGTCTGGGATGCCTCATTATTTACAATAGCTCCCCGAGAGTGCGTGAACCCCGATTTGTTTTGTTGTTCTCCTGGTAGGACTGGACACGGAAGTTATGATTTTTTCCTCTAGTTTACAAATAGGGCTCCAGTGAACACCCATGTGCAAAGCCTCTTCATGAAAAGGAGCAAGTAGAACAAGCATTGCCCAAGGATGAATTCCCAGAAGTGGAATAGCTGGGCTCAGCAGCATACATGCTTAAAATGGCAATTGCCAAGCTGCCATCCAAAAATGGGCCTACTAACAGTGTGTCCCTGATGAAACCTCGGAAGTTATGCTGTAATAATGCACCTCATTCAGGCCAGGCACGTAGTAGGCTCAGTGAGCAATTGCTGAAGTCATCATTTTCCCCTCCTCTCCATCCCCAGCCCTTGATCTGATCAAGCCCTGGCTTTGGGCCTGCAGCGTGGGTGTAGAGCTGAGAACAGGCCCCAGGAAGGCAGACACAGCGGGTGCGTCCCAGGCACTCCCCCTGGTGGGCAAGTGCCCCTGGACAGTAAGGAACTCCAGGTCTTTGGAAACCCGAGGCGGGGCACCTGTGTTCCCGCGGGGAGTGCTGAAAGACCTCGCACTCTCAGCCTCCCGCCCAGACTCCGCTCTCTGGGTGCTCTGGCGCCCGCCGACCTTTCTGATGGTGCACGGCGCCCCTCTCCTCTTCCCTAGTTCTGTTGCGACGACATTGCCATCTCTGGCTCCCCAAGCATGCCCTTTCTAGCTCCCTCACTGTTTCTCAGCTCTCCCCGCCCTCCAGTGATTCTCTAACACACAAGAGGGGGCCTTTCTCTGAAGACTGTCTAAAGGGCCACCTCTCTCCTTTCCACATCCCCCTCCTCCTCCTTTGTCACATCAGCCTGTGTTTTTTACTTATTAGCAAGTGCACACTCGCGTAAACCCAGCCACTTCTTTTTCTTCCCCCCTTCTGACAGGAAGGGGAAAGGACAAAGACAAACATCCATGTGAGAGAGAAATAGATGGTCACCTCTTACACACCAGCAACCAGGGACCTGGCCTGTAACCCAGGTATGTGCCCTGACTTGGAATCAAGCCACCAGCCTTTTGCTTTGTGGGAAGATACCTATCCAGCTGAGCCTCACCAGCCGGGGTAAACCCAGGCGCTTCCAGGGGTGGCACAGCGCGCTATCGTGAGGGCAGGGAGACCATATCTGTCTTATGTAGGACCCTGGTCTCCTGGGGCGTGCCGCAGCACCTGGCAGTAGCGGGCGCTCAATGTTTGTTTTGCAAATGGATGAATGAATAAATAAATGACACTGACAAGCGGGAGTAGAATTGACATTGAGAGCTAGACTTGAGAGACAGGACATACCTTCCAGGGTTTGGGCTCCTTTCCCCTCCATGATCAATATGAAAATGTTTTGCTGGGGTGACCTTTAGGCAGAGATGTTATCCTGAGGTGGAGGGAAGGAGACAGGAGGCAGGGGAAGCTTCCTCTCCACGATCTATGCGTCAGACCCCGTTATTTGCTGGATGAGGAAACTGAGGCTCAGAGAGCCAGAGTAGGATGCTGGGGTGCCCAGCTAGCATCAGGCCCCATGAATGGGACTGCCTGCTGATCGGAGGGTTAACCAGCAGTCCCGTCCTCTAGTCCAAAAGGACACATAGCCCGAAGGAAGTACAACCGCTCATTTATGGCTTGGTGGCCCTTCTCAATGGAGAAGTCTACACTGGCTGGCATTAGTTGGTGGGCTCATCCATTCAACAAACACACTCTTGAAAATCATCTATCATGCGCCAGGCCCCTCAAAGAGGATTGAGGGTTGAATTCAGCCTTCTAAGGCCGTACAGCCAAGAGATGTAATAGACCATTGTTCTGTAGGATGTTAGGTGGTGTGCTTGGAACGTGTCCAAATGGGGAAGCTCTGTATGGCCAGGTTGTGCATAACTCCAACCTGAGCATCGCCCATTAGAATGATCACGATATGAGCAGCGCACTCTGGGGTCACGCAGTGCTCTGGGGTCACACCAAGCACAGCCTGGGCAAATGCAGTGGCTGCTGGTGGTAGTGGGGTAAGTCATCTGGAGTCGGGTGATCGGTCTGAGGAGTGAGAGGAGAGACTAGGTCTCAGGTGAGCACCAATACGTAGGTGTCTGGGGAAGAAATAAAGCCAGAGAGGCAGGAGGAAGACTGGGTGTTAGAGAATCAACCGAAGAAGAAGCAGGATGCAGGAGCAGGCTGCAGTGATGCCAAAGGCTGGGAATGGTCGAGCAGAGAAGGTCTCCCAGGGATGCAGTGCTTGTGGTGACTTTGGCAGGAGTGATGAGGATGAGAGACCCCTGTCTGTTGTGGGGTACGTGAGATGTGGAAACAGAATGAGGGTGTTCAGCCCTGCCTGGAAGTTGGGCTGTGGAAGGGGAGGGAAGGCAGGGGTGGTAAGGGTCTTAGGACTGGGGAGGGGTTTGTTTTGTTGTTGGTTTTTAAGAGAAGAGCATTGAGTGTGTCTAAGTGCTGTTGGGAAGGAGGCAGTCACAGAGAGAAGTTGAAAGCCCACTAGAGAGGGTTTTACCAGGGTGAGTGGCACAGGGAAGTTTCTAGGAGGAAGAGAGGTTTGATTCAAAGTGGACAAAGATTCCAGATGATGGCTAGTCAGGATTCCAGAAGGCTTTGTGGAGGTGATGTGCCTCAGTCCGGGGCAAAAGGGGCCCCCGCCCTGTGCCCTGTGCTTAAAGACCCCTGCCTGCTGTGCCATCTGGAGTGCAACAAGGAATTGTCCAGGAGCCGAGGGAAAACGCATACTCAGAACTCTGCCCTGAGGTTGTATTCCAGGTAGCCGGAACACTTAAGTCACCTGGCAGAACAGCCCTGCTGTCTTCCAGGGTCCGTATGCACCTTTTCCTCAGGGATCCTTCCCGAGAACAGACCACACCCAGGGGGAAGCCAACCACACCCAGGAGGTTCCATTACCCTAATACCACACCAGAAAAACTCATTACCAAAAACAACAGACCATTATCCTTCACAAACACAGATGCCAAATTTTAGCAAATGGAATCCAACAATCTATTAAAACATATCATGACCAACTGGGTTTTATCCCAGGAAGGCTGATTTAACATTTGAAGATTATTCACTATATTAAATTTTTTTAAATTTCACAAAGAAATAAACAAAAAATAGCATCACAGCAATAGATGCAGAAAAGGCATTTAGAAATCCAATATCCATTCCTGATTTTTTAAAAAAACTCTCAGTAACTTAGAAACAGTAGGAAACTTCTTCAACTTGCTAATGGGCACCTACGAAAGGCCTGCATCTGCCATCACACTTAAGTGTGAAAGACTAGCTGGCTTTCCCCCCAAAACCAAGAACCAAGCAGGAGGTCAGCTCTTCCACTTTTATTTAACCTTATACTGAAGGCTCTAGTCAGTACAGTAAGTCAGAAAAGAAGAAGGAAGGAGGGAGGGAGGGAGGAAGAAAGGAAGAAAGAAGAAAAAGGAACCCAGAGCTCTGGTTGGTGTGGGTCAGTGGATTGAGCTCTGGCCTGTGAACCAAAGAGTCACAAGTTTGATTCCCAGGCAGGGCACATGCCTGGGTTGCAGTCCAGGTCCCCAGTAGGGGGCACATGAGAGGCAACCACACAGTTGATGTTTCTTTCTCTCTTTCTCCCTCCCTTCCCAAATCTTTTTTCCCCCAAATCCCTCTTTTCCTACTAAGATTTTTTAAAAGATTTCATTCATTTATTTTTAGAGAGAGGGGAAGGCAGGGAGAAAGAGAGGGAGAGAGAGCAACGATGTGTGAAACATCAGTTGCCTCTTGCACACCGCCAACTGGGGACCTGGCCTGCAACCCAGGCATGTGCCCTGACAGGGAATCAAACCTGCGACCTTCACTTTGCTTTGTGGGATGACGCTCAGCCCATGGAGCCATACCAGTCAGGGCCCTTCCCAAATCTTTTAAAGTTGAACTGATTCTAAAATTCATATAAAACTTAAAGGACCTCAATTAGCCAAAACAACTTTGAAAAAAAAAAAAAGAATAAAATTGGAGGGCTAACACCCTCTGATGTTAAAACTATAATAATCAAGACAGTGTGATAATGGCATAAAGATAGACAAATAGATCACAGGAACAGAATGAAGACCCCAGAAACAGGCCCAGGTAAGTAGACAGCTGATTCTTGACAAAGTTGCCAAAGCAATTCGGTGGAGAAGGTGGAGTCTTTTCAGAAAGTGGGACTGAACCGATCTGTTGTCCTCATGCCAAAGAGGTCTGAGCTATAACTCCCACAACATACAACATGGAATTACTAAAAAAAAAACAACTAACGATAGATCATAGACCTAAATGTAAAACACTAAGATCCACAAAACTGTTACAAGAAATCTTTTCACCTTGATTTAGGCAAAGATTTCTTAGCTATAAGATCAAAAACATTCATAAAAGATAAAAAGGATTAATTGAATTTCCTCAAGGTTTAAAACTCTGCTCTTTGAAAGATACCGTTAATGGACTAAAAGGAACCGAGGACTGAGGGAAAGATTTTTGCAATCATATACCTGCTAAAGGGCTGATATACAGAATATGAAAGAACCCTCCAAACTCACTAGTAAGAAAATGAACAGATCATTTTTAAAAAATAGGCCAAAGTTTTGAACAGACATTTCACTAAACAAGATATATGGATGACAAATAAGCCCACGACAGAAAAATTCTCAGCATCTGTAGTCTTTAAGGAAATACAGATTAAAACCACAATAAGATAACCACTATACATTTATTACAGTAGCTAGAATGAAAAAGACGAACCATCCCAAGTGTTGGCAAAAGTGGGAAAGAACTAGGACTCTCACATGCCGCTGGTGGGAAGGGAAAATGGCTAACCACTGTAGGAGAGAAAAAGGGGCAGTTTCTTAAAAAGCCAAACATAGACGGATCATGTGATCCAGGCATTCTGCTACCAGGTAGTTACCCAAGAGAAAAGAAAGCATATATAGAAATAAAATCTTGTACATGAATATTCCTAGAACCTTCGTTTACAATAGCCCCAAACAGGAAACAACTTAAATATTCCTAAGTCGGTCAATGGATAAATAATCTGTGTTATGTCTGTACAATGGAACACTACTCAATAGTAGAAGGGAATGAAATGTTTGGACACGGCCCTGGCTGGGTGGCTTATTCGGTTGGGGCATTGTTCCGATACACCAAGACTGTGGGTTCGATCCCCAATCAGGTCACATACAAGAAGCAACCAACGAATACATATAATAAGTGGGGGCACCAAATTGATGTTTCTTTCTCCCTTCCCCTCTCTCTCTTTAAATCAATAACTAGAAATTTTAAAATATTCATACATGCATCTGTGCATCAACTTGAATGAATCTCAAAATAATTACGTAAAAATAGAGAAACCAAACCAAAGGGGTACATCCTATATGGCTCCATATGAAACTCTAAAGAAATGTAAATTAATTTTGACAGAAAGCTGAGCAGTGTGGCCTGGGGGTGGTGGGGGCGGGGCCGGAGGCATAGGAGGGCAGAACTATTAAGGGAATCTTCGGGGAGTATTAGGTGTGTTCGCTGTCTGATTGTGGTGGTGGTTTCATGGGTGTGCACCTGTGTCAAAACCTGCCATGTGTACTTGATTATACTGCCAACTCTACCCCAATAAAACTGTTTACTGTTTAGGCCCTTAGTGTATGGGCCTCCCTATCACCCAGCTTTTTGCCCCACAAACATTAAGCGGGCTTAGCGATGGGATATTAGTGAAGAGGAGCTAAACATTAAGAAAGATGAGGAGCAAACAGCCTCTTCGGAGCGTGTGCATGTGAGTGTGCTGCATCTGTGAGAGAGAAAGAAAAAGGACGTTTTTCCCAACTGCCCAAACACCCAGAGGTTTCAAAAAGTCACCAGATGCTATAATAAACAGCAAGGATTTTTTAGCAGCCACTGTGACCCAAGCTTTGAGTCAGGTTCTCAGCAAATATATACAGTAATCCCAACAAATTTACAATATTTAGACAGTGTAGAAAACTAAGGCTCAGAGGCCTTAAGTCGGCTATCCAAACTGCCCAGCGAAGAAATGGCTGAGCAGGGCCAGGACACGTGGGGCCTGAGGGGCTGGACTTGTTCACTGTCCCCTCGTGGGCCCCTCCCTCCCGGCTGCTCCCAGCTGGGGCTGCAGGCCTCTGGCTGCGAGTGTAGGCAGCTGTTGAGACAATAGGCCAAGCCTGTCCAAGCGATCAGCCCTCCAAGGTTAGCTATTGTGTGTGGAGCTATATTTAGCTGACCGTTGGGAAGAAAGAGAAAGTAAGATTGACTTGTTGGAGGCTCAGATGATTTAGGCAACTCGAAATGTCCTGAGGCTTTTGCAGACCGGAACTGAAAGATCACTGGCTAAGCCCAGTTAGAATGTGGTTTCTTGGCAAGGGAGGAGGTGTCCTGGCCCAGGGAGGTGTGACCTGTTCCTCTGCTCAAAATAGAGACTGGCCGCTTCCTGAGTGGGAGTCAGCTGGGGCTGGGAAGGCAGGCCCAGCCCTACTGCCTCAGGGCCTCTGAGGGCCTGGGAGCCCTGGTGGGGAGTGGGAATGAATGGGGCAAACATTCAGGGCCCCTGGGCGTCTCGGGCTGGGGTTGGGGGATGGCAGACAACAGGGGTGGATGCCTGCTGTACTGCTGATGGGGGAAAGGGAGCCCCCACCTCTGCCTGGTAAGGCTGGGACACCGAGGAACACGAGTGAACCTTGAGGATGGGGAAGAGTTTCCAGGGAAAGGCCAGTCCCCACAAAGTGTTGTAGTGGGGCTGTTGTTGAGGCTAGGAGGCGCTGGGCGTGGAGGGAGTCAGTGATTCCTGTGTCAAAGTGACCAAAGAAGCATCCAGAAGAAGAGGCCAAGGCCTGATTGTGACCCTGGCGGGGCGAGGGAGCACTCACAGGTGGGTTTCTAACCGGGTGAGGACCAGCAGTGCCCGAGGGTTTGGATCCCATGAGCTCTAACTCAGTACCGACTCCACAGCTCACGGGGAGCTAGTGGACGAGGTGCAGCTGCCCCGGCTGTTACGTGTAGAATCCCTTCCAAACTGGTGGGTGACTAGCCACTGTCTGGATCCCCACAGTGAACCCCATCACCCAGCCATCCCTGCCTCCCCACCACACCTCTGTCCCGTGGTACCTGGCCGCTCACTTCCCACAAATTTAACCACCAAAAGTTTAATGCTTAGCCTCCCTCTGATTGGCTCATGCCAGGGTTGTTACATATTTGAATATCACCTTGGCTGGACCCAAAGGAGTAGCAGCGGTCAACTGCTACTTGCTATGTGTGTGACAGCCACCATTCTGGGTACTGTGTCTACCTGCACAACAGCAGCAACAATAAGATAGCAATAGCTAACTCATCTTGGGTGCTCAGTGGTGCCAGGCACTGTGCTTTGCGTGGGTGATGACATTGCAATGCCCACACATTCACTATAACCCTGCATGGTAGGCTCTGACATTATCCTTCATTTTCCGAGAGGAAAACATCCTCCAGGCCCAGAGAGGTTAAGCAACTTGCTTTGGGTCACACAGTAAGTAGCAGCACCTGATTCAAGCCCAGGTCTTGCTGACTCCAAAGCCCTTGCTCTGGCATTACTCTGTACTGTGAGAAATAATACAAAAATACTCATAAAATTTAAAAAACATGTTTCCAATACTAAAAGCACACTCTTCCCTTCTGATCTGACAGTCCATCTCCTTCATCAGGCAGTTCCTACAACTTTGCTCCTTCAGGGTTTCCAACACTGCCTCTGACTTGGGTGGGTAACACTCTCATACTGTGAAGGTAAATTTTAGGCTGTGCCGTGAGTCACGCAGTTAACCTGGTTGAATGGAGGCCCGGAAACTTTCCCTGTAGAAGATACAGGTGAATTCTGGCCGAAGTCTGCAAGAGACTGATGGGAATGTGGAGCCTTCCTCAGCTGCCTGCCACCCATTTACTTTCCAGACTCCAGAGCTTTCCTCAAAACTCTCCTTCCTGATTCTGTTTTTAATTGTTGTGCTGAAGCCAATGCAAGGGCTATTAATCTAGGCAGTGTCTCACTGGCAAGCTCATGAGAGATGCCCTGTTCCTGAAAGCAGACCTCTCCTGACTGCGTTCCAGGAACTGTCCAGTGTGTTGACGGCCGGTCGTGAACCCGCACTCATCCATTCAGCAGCTATCTGGGGAGGGCCGACCACGGGTCAGACACTGCTCTAGATCCTGGGGTTAGAGCTATGGACAAAGTAGCGCCTTCCCCGCCCTCAGGGAGCATGTAGTCTAGGAAAAGAAAGAGAGACTAGACACACGATTATGAAAATACAGCTAACTGTACAATTATATTTTGTGATAAATGTTGTGAGAGAAAAGTACGAGAAAAAGGAAAGTTGATGCTAGATCTTAGGTTGGATTGTCTAGGAAGTAGGAAGAAGGAACATCACAAGTAGTATTTCAGCGGATCCACGAAGAGGCAGCCAAGAGAAGAAAGGAACGGGTCTCAGAAGAAAGTTCCAGGCAGGGGGAACAGTGTGGGCGAAGGCCTCGAGGTAAGGTAAAAGCCTGGCATTTCTGAAGTCACGAAAGAAAAAGGCATGGCGACAGGGGTTCATTAAGGAGGGAGAGAGTGAGGGGGGATGAGGCTGGACGCTGGGAGAGATGGACTTTCCGTGAGCAAGGGTCTCCACTTAAAAAGTACAGATGAAGCCCTGGCTGGTGTGGCTCAGTGGATTGAGTGCCGGCCTACAAACTAAAGGGTTGCCAGTTCGATTCCCAGTCAGGGCACATGCCTGGGTTGTGGGCCAGGCCTCCAGTAGGAGGTGTTCAAGAGACAACCACACATTGATGTCTCTCTCCCTCTCCTTCTCCCTCCCTTCCCTTCTGTCTAAAAATAAATGAATAAAATATATTTTTAAAAAGAAGTACAAATGAAGAACAAAACAAAACAAACAAAAAAGGTCAAGCCTGCCTACCCCTCAAAAAAATGCAGATGAGGATCTGGAGCCTGAAGAGGGCAGCGGCACCATCCCCAAAGAACACCATTTGGTAGAACAGACAAGCCGTAGCTAATGGTAGGAGGAGGAGCCCCCAAAGCTCTTCTTACTCACACAGAGAGTACGAAGGGCAGCTGCTTTCATAGAAAAAAATTTATCTTGGGCTGAACTCATATCATACGGGCAAGGGAAAGCATTCTTAATTAAAGTAAACCCAGACAGGCTGTGTTAGTAAACATGTCCCGAACTTAGAGGGGCTGGGACATTGCCATAGTCACAGTTCCAGTTTACAGTGACACAATCCAACTCTAATTAGCTCGAGCTAAGAGAAATACATGGAGTCAAACAACTGGGGGGCCTACGGGGTAAACGAGCAGGGGAGGGGGGTTCAGACTTGTCCTCAGTTGTCTGTCTCTTTTGGTCTGTCAGGCTCTCTCTGTTCCTCGGTTTCCTTAGTGATTTTCTCTGATGCGGCTGCACTCCGGGTCAGGCAAGGATGGCCTCCTGCTAACTTCCGATACCAGAGCTAGATCACTGTGGGAATTCTGAGTCTCAGCTTGGATCACATACCCATCCCTGAGCTGCCTGCCAGGGGGCAGAACAGCCTGCCCAGATCGATCTCACCCAACCACGCCGACCAGAAATGGGAGTAAGGAACGCCAGAGGGCTCGTCCCCCAAAGGAGTCCAAAACAGACCCCTAGAACTTGTCCTGCCTCCACACATAGATTTTATTGTTCCATTAGTTTTTCTGAATTAAGGAAGAAATAAGGTACCCATAAACCTGCCACTGGTTGCTAATATTTTGCTGCATGTCCTGTTAATTCCAGACACATGCACAGAGGTACCTGCGTTATTTTATTGACTTTGTTTTCCTTGGTAATCATTTGGTAGGAGAATTTAACTCCCATACTATTCACTTTTAATTTTTCCCAAGAAACTTAAACCTGTATTCCTCTAGTAAGTGACGTCCCACGTGAACCTTTTGTTGACACTCCTCTGTGTGAATCGTGTTCACAGCTTTTAGTCACTCCCGTCTTTCTTAAAATTTACACTGATGTCATTACCCCGTCACCTTCTCATCGCTGCTGTTAGATTCAACCATAAATGCGACCACACTCAGGTTCCCAAATGTTTCTTGTACCCTTTAGCTCATCTTAGCTGGTAGTCCTTGTTTTCGGATTTAAACTTCACCCAGCCCCCAGAAAATAGCAGGTTACTTTCTGAGTCCTGGCATATACAGAAAAGTGGTCTTTACACGTGAATCGGTCATACCTTGGCTGGGCATGAGATTCTTGGGATGTAAGAATCTAAGTTGATGTTCCACTGTCTTCTAGTTTCCACTGTTGCAGGTGAGAAGTTTAAGACCAATCTGATTTATTTTCCTTTGTCAGTAAGCTTTCTCTGTGCTTAGTAACATTTTGAATTTTCTCTTTAACTTTGAATTTGGAAAACTTCACCAGGATACGATTAGGTTTTTTTAAACTGATTTGTGAGAGAGAGAAAGGAAGGGTGGGGTGGGGGCTGGGGGTGGGGGCTGGGTAGAGAGAGAAGGAGAAAGAGAACCATTGATATTGTCTTCTACTTATTGATGTACTCATTGGTTGAGTCTTGTATGTGCCCTGACCAGGGATCGAACCTACAACCTTGGTGTATTGGGATGATGCTCTAATCAACTGAGTTATCCGGCCAGGGCTAGTTTTGTGTTTTTTAGTGCAGCTTGGAAGTTGATGAGCCCTTTTGTCCTAAAATATAAGTTTTTCTAGAACTGAGAGTTTCCTCTCATTATTTCTTTAATTGGTATTTTTCTCCTTCTATGCCTTTGGCCTTTAGGAGCTCCTGCACTGCATATGGATCTCCCAGAGCTACCCTTTATGAAGATTACCTCGTACCCCCGACTTGCATTACTTTGGTTTTTGCCTCTGAGTACTTGTGATGCATCTTCCCTCATTTGGTTTTCCAGCATACAGATTCCATTCTAAGCAATAATTGTTCTCTTTTTCTAGTTCCTTGGTTAGTTTTTCAACCAAGGTTTCAGGTCATATTGTAAAGTTTTCCATTTCAGAGATTTCTTGTCCTTTTGTCATGAGATCTGCCTCCAAAGGTGCATAGTACCTGTTGGGGATGCGGCTCCCCTCCCTGAAACAGCTGCAGACTTTCCTCCCTCATGCTGATGGTTTTGCTCCGTTGTTTTCTGCTAGATGGTGTTGTTGAGGAAAAGTTTGACACCGCCTGACTTCTGTTCCTTTGTGTGACACCAGTTTTCTTTTGCTTGAGTGCCTAGAAAGCCATGCTCATGCTGGGGTTGGTGATGGGGTGGCTCCTTTCTTTAGTGAAAGAAGGCGACACCTAACCCACGGAGGGGGCCACCCTGAGGACAGGCAGAAATCCCCCTCATTTGGTTTTTCTCCGTGTGGCTTCAGTAATCGACCTCTGGGCTTGTTCCAGGCTATTACTGATGGAGAGTCCTCCTGAGTTTCAAACCATGGCCCAGTAGTCTGGTGTCTAGTGTTCTAATGAAATATTTATACAGTTCTTTATATGTTTGCATGGGTATTCTGTGAGGAGATGGTGCAGGGGAAGCGAAATGATTCCCAATAGTAATTAAGCTTCTTTATTGCAAACAACATAAACTATCTCTTTGTTGTTTTATTTGAAAGCTATTGGGAAGCTTCAAGGATTGCTGGGCGCGTCTGAGAAGCAAGCGTGGAAAGCACTATAGTTTTAGTTCACAAACAGATAGTCCAATGAATATTTATTGAGTGTCTACTATGTACCAGGCTTTCATTGTTCCATTTTTTGAAAATTTCATCTGTTCTATTACCTTAATTGCATTTGCTTTGAAAAATGGCTTTTCTTCCAAAAGTATTCAAAGAAGATGAGAAAAGGAGGACTCAGGGGGGGCTCTTGAAAATTGTTTAGATTTACTAGTTTGAATACATTATAAAAGCATTTTCCCCCATTTTAAAGTAAGAGCTCTCATTTGAAGTTAAGCGTTATATATGAATATATGTACGTACAGGGTCTGGCAGAAGTAAGGCCTGGTCGACTGTGGTCATTATAGTTTTAATTTGAACACTTGACCTACAATGTCATAGGTTGTGCTTGAGTGTGATATTGTTATGTTACAGAATTGCATGCTTAGGATTTTGTAATAAAAGGTTTTGTAATAAAAACAAGGGACGTTATTTGTGCTGGACCCTATATGTCTGATTTTCTGACAGTTTATGGAACCCAGCTTACCTATCTGTTCCCTCCATACTGTTTGAATTTTTGCTCCAAGGATGAATTATTTTTATAACATTAAAAAGTGCGAGTTCACAAAAGCTTTACACACAGACATGCCTGCACACACGCGTGTACACACGCAGTTTTTCTCTCTGACACGTCTCCCTCGTTAGCGACTCTTCTACTCTTTGGAAGCCTTGCCCTTTGTCCATTGCCGGATGCTCCGCGGCCCCTCTGCACAGCCTGCCCCACTGGGGCCGGGGCCAGCATTCCGCCACCCCAACGCGCTGCTTTCTTCTCTCCAGTGCCCTGACCCTTGTATCTCTTCTAAAGATGTTGCAAGAGCGTGAGGAAGAATGCAGGAGGTTGTTTCAGAGCCACTCAGAGTTCGTGGCTAGAATACCGTAATAAAGGCTTTCAGCAGCATTTTTCCATAGGTGTAAGTTGAAAAACACACCATGTCATATTTTCCCTGAGCCCCACTCAGCCTGACTGGCATAAAGGGTTGCTCATTGTAAAGCATTTGGTTATTCTGACTCCTTCCGCAAATTAATTTACCTCAGGAAGCCACATTCCTCCATAAAGGGGGGCCGGGTGTGAAACAAAGAGGCCTTTTACCTTCTCAGTAATATGGTGCTCGTTAGCTAAATGCTGACTCTGTTGGGCTCTGGAACAGAACGTAATATCCTAAAGCGAGGTCATGGCTGTAGCAAACTGGAAAGAAAGGGGGCCCACACCTGTGTCTGAGCCCCGGGTGGGGAAGAGCCTGGCTGGGAGTCTAGGGCAGGAGGGATGCTGCCCAGGTGGCCTCCTGCTCCTCCCCTGGGCCTGGGCCCAGAGGGAGTGACGGAGGTGGCAGAGTACCTTACCGACCAGCGGTCTCCACGCTGTCTTCTTCCCCATGCTGTTTTGACCACGGCTACTTTATTGGTAAAAATGTTTGGGTTTATCCTCCCAGTATAAATGATGATATAGTAAATATCTTATGAACCAAAAAATCAACATGCTGAAGGATGAAATTTAAAACTAAATGTAAAGGGAAATTTAAATATAAGACCATTTCTGTAGATGTGGCAGGAGCGGTCCTAGGGTCCCCATGGTTCTCGGAGGAATCATAAGATGATTCTTGGAAGTCGCAGCTTTAAGTACAAGCTAGCAGAATATTTGTGAAGGCACCAAAAAGGCCCAAGGTTCACCTTGCCTGAAGGACAACTAGAAACTGAATTTGGGGAGGATTTCCACCAAATCTAGGGCTAACGGAGTGGGGTAAAGGGGAAAAAATGACAATCCTGCTTCACCCATGAAACAAAGGATCCCCGCTTCCTAAAAGAAGGCAGAGAATCTCCAGCAGCCTCCACTGTTTACCCCCCTGGGGTTCCGCAACAGCTGCACAATCAGGTGGAGCTTTCAGCAAACCCCGAGACTGCCTTTGAGGAGCTCTGAGGACGACCAGGCCCCACTCCCCCCAAACCCACATGTTCTACCTCCATCCAGAGACTGCAAATCACAGAAAGAGGGAGGGCAGGGAGTTTGGGGTGGGCAGGAGAGGAAGAGGAAGCGAAGTGTGGGGAATTTTGAAGGGCTGAGGTCCCAAGGTCAAAGCTTTGACAAGGAAGAGAGAAGAAATCTGCATAACAGCCCCTGATGAGGGTTTGCATTTCTCACTTATGCCCTCAATTCTACCCCTCAGAGAGCCAAGAACTGGGAAGGAGGAGGAAGTTCACCTTCAGACAGCAGAGACGGCGCATGGCGGGAGTGATATTCTTCGCCTCTGTTGCTTACTTCAATCAAGCTTTTATGTTTTAATGGATTTTTATGTTGGTGTTCTGAGTAAGATTTTTTTTTCTGATAAGAGGTTCTGCTGAAAATCAATACGGTTATTTCTACTGAACACTGGGAATTAGGTCACGAGCTATTGTGTCCACTTGCTCTACTGGTAAATTCACGGTAAGTGGTACAGAGCTGTTGGCCCACTCACCTGACTCCATGGCTAGTTCTCTCATTGTGCAGAACCAAGCAGAGAAGGGGGAACCTGACAAGGGACAGCCAAAACCCTAGCGAAGAATGTAGGAACAAATAACATCTTAAAAATTCAGAGGAAAAATGTAACAAGGAAACAATGATTTATGGAAGAACACAGAAGAAAATTTTAGAAACCTGGAACCTTCATTAAACATACGTACTATAAAATAGAAGTAGAAAATCATGAGAAATAAACAAGACGAGATGAAAAGGAATATAAGAGGGACTAGGAAGCTCATATATTAATGGTAAGATTAAAATCGTCTGAAGTGGAGGCAATAAAAAGCTAAAGGCCCAGAAAATTAAATCATTCACATGGAAGATAAACTTTCTCAGTCTTATAGAAAATTCAAAGGAAATGGGAAAAGCCATAAAGATTATGAGAAAGGAAATCATCTGCTTGGAGGATGAATAATAAAGACTAATTCCAAGAAGTGTAGGCCGTCCTAAATAAGGATCAGAATAAGTGGGCGAGAACCAAGAAAACATAATTGAAAGATTGTAGAGATTTAAAATTTTTTTATGAGTGTGCAAATCAAAAATAAAGCCATAAAAGAGAAAATATAGGCAAGTCTTTATCTGATATTAGGAGCAAGAAATCTCTGAACAGACAAACACCACCAACAATAATAAATGTACTTATCAAACTGTGCATGAAGCGACGGCTGGCGTGGGTCCGTGGGCTGGAGGGTCCGTCCTGCACACCAAAAGTGTGGGGTTTGGTTCCCATCGGGACACACATGGGAGGCAACCCATCAATGTTTCTCTCTCACAGTGATGTCTGTCTGTCTGTCTCTTCCCCCCCTTCCTCTCTCTCCAAAATCAATGAACATATTTTTTAAATTAAAAATATGAATAGACTTGGACATAATACTTTCTCTAAGAGCAGTACAAAATTGAGATAATTACAAATTTGGGAAAATGTCAGGATGATATAACAAAGGGTTAATATATTAAATATATAATGAGCTTTTAAAATAAATAAGAAAAATAAAATATAGACCCCCTTCAAAAAGAAAGTTGGCCAAAGACCATAAATAAAATAATTAAAGACTCAAATGACCAATAAATATTTGAAAATATATTTAACCTTATTAATAATCAAAGATACACAAAGGTAGGACAGTGTTGACATATAAATATTTGCTTTTTACATTTGCAGATATTTTTAAGTTATAATACCTGCCCCAGCTGGTGTAGCTCAGTAGATTGAGCATGGGCCTGCAAAGCGAAGGGTCATGGGTTCGATTCTCAGCTGGGGCACATGCCTGGGTTGCAGGCTGGGTTCCCCAGTGAGGGGCGTGCAAGAGGCAGCCACACATTGATGTTTCTCTCCCTCTCTTTCTCCTTCCCTTCCTGTCTGTCTAAAAATAAATAAAATCTTTAAAAAAATAAATTAAATTAAAGTTATAATACCTAAGCACTAAAGGGGATTCTGACATAATTGGTTTTTGCAAAGCACAATTTGAATATTTTTTGTCTCCCATCTGAAAGATTCATCTTCTCTTTTGGGTCTTAGTTTCACCTTCACTTCTACCAGGGAGTCCCCCGACCACCCAGGCTATGTTCTGCCATTATGATTTCTTATTGCACCTTACACTTTGTGACACTTATGTCACCCATATTGTGACAATTTGTGTGATTGATTCATTCAGTATTTGGCGCCTCGGTGTGACTGGTATTATAGCTAATGTTTATATTAAGAATTTACTTTGTGCTCTTACATGTTTTATCTCGTTTAATCCCCCCATAACCTTATGGTACAGAGTCTCTAATTGTGATTGCTTTATAGGGGAGGGAACTGACGGCATTCCCCGTTCTAGGTGAAGGGGCTGCGTCCTGCCTCTGCGCCTGCTGTGGGGGCTCCAGGCCTCCTTTCTAAGCCCTTTCAGCCCAGAGCGATCACACAGAAGCAAAGCCCCCTTTCTCCAGAAGAGACCCGGTCTTTCATTTTCCGAGCCTCAGGCAGCACCAGAGCACCTTGTTTGAGGCTATACCCACAGATCAAGGTTACTTCTCAAAGACATAAAGCAAGTGGCTTAATTAGAAAATACTCAGAATTCACCGTCATTTTTTTTATTTGTCTCTGTAAGCAACACCTTTCCCCAAGACAATCACCTCCATATTTCAAGATGTCACATTCTCCCATAAAGACACAAAGCAAAGCTGGGGTCACTGAGGAATTCATGACTCAAGGGTCCAAATTCTTTCTTGGATTCCAAGGGAAATAGCTTTCACGGCTGCTCTGTAAATGCTGAACAGATAATGAGATAAGCCACACTCGTGAGGATGCATTAGAATCACATCAAGTGAGGAACCCTTTTGTTCACAAGGAGATAGCCCTGGGTAGGGGCTTCAGGTCTCTGGGAGGAGGGGAGTGGGCAGTTGGAAATGAAAGGAAGTTTTCTAATTAATGTCGGTAACCAGCAGGGAACAGGAAAGGAATTGCCCAGGGCAGGCCTGCTGTTTTGTAGATGGAGACACTCCTCTGAAGCTCGCGTCCGCCCCAACCCCCTTTACGTGGTACTCACACAAAAACAAAGCGGTTAGGGACACTTGTTTGAGAACATGAGCTTTGATGTTAGGGAGGTCTGAGTTCCAGTCCTAGCTCTGTAGCTTTCCTGTGGGCCTGGCTGCGAGTGTCCTAACCCTGTGAGCCCAGCTCTGCTGTACATAAAACCAGGACCGTGAGAGGGGCTGCTCACAGCGCTGTAGTGACCTGTGTCCTCAGAGTGCGCGGCTCAGAACCTGGCATGTCATTGTCCCTCCGTGTGCGGTAAGCGCTATCATTTCATAGCAGCAATTTGACCTGCCAGTGAAATGGCCCTTTCCTTTGTATCTTAATTATTTTTCTTTAAACCTCCATTATTTTTATGAAAACACTCTCAACTGAAGTGCCTATTTTTCAGGCTTATTAAATAGAACATGTTAAATATGGTGAGCACTTTGGCTTTCGTTGTGCTAAACAGACCTCACCGTACGAACAGAGACAGTGCAGGGGTCCATGGAGCTGAGACTGCTCATCTGCCCCTATTCTCCCGTTTGTGGCATGTCCTCTCTGATGGAATTTTCTGGAAAGTTCCATCAAATGCTGTGACGCAAGGATGCTCCTGTCTGGAGCTGTGACAGGGTGTGGCGTGCTTTCCCATCACAGTAACTGTCCCCAGACAGCCAACCCGTAGGAGCTGCAGGCCCATGTCTCAGCCTCTCCACCTCCCTCTTGATGTCAGCTGGTGGCTTTTCCCTACTGCTCCTCCCCACAGTAATTCCCTGTGTTTAGAAAACAAAAAAACCCAGTTGATTCTAAGAATAGGCTGTCTGGATAGCCATTCAGAGGGTTCAGACACATAACACCCCATATATTTCTGAGCTAATGAGTATGCCATAGAAAGAGGGGAGGCATTACAGGAAGAGTCCTCCGTGTTGAGAAATCCAACGATCTGATTTCTACTTGTGGCTCGACTGCCCAATACCCGCCTGGCCCTGGCAAATCACTGCACCTTGCTAAGCCAAATGTGAAGTGGGTGCTGGGACCCACACTCTGCAGCTTCCTCCTGCAGACCACCTCTCAGGTGTTTGTGTACAGATTGTAGCATGCTTTCATTGCAGGAGAAACCTAAAGCAAAGTGCTCCAGCCACCACCGAGGAAGATCGGTGAGGCATTGCGATGAAGCAAAGTTGCTGATATGATACGGGCACATTGCTGACCTTGGGTTGCGATTTCCATTTTCCTGCCCTGGAATCTGATCATTGTCTCAGTGCTCAGCATCACTCTCCCCACTTTACAGATGAGAAAACTGTGGTTCGCAGGGAAAGCATCCTCTGAAGCGTGTTGCTGAGTGTGCTTCTTGGTTGAGCAGCCATCTCCGGAGCCTCCCAGGAGCTCAGGCCACGTGGGTTTTCCTCTTGCGTTTCGAGGCCCAGGGCACACACTCTGAGGGCATATGCTGTTTCCCTCCCTCTGCTCGCTGGGCTCTCCCTCCCAGCCTCCTTCCCCATCTTGAATACAGGTCGCCCTATTAATTTTTCTGTCCATAGCACTTTCCTTTTTGTCTGGACACATATGAAGAGACATCATTCTATTTTCCAACGTGTTAATTTGTATATCGTCCTGAAGTCACAGTTCATGCTCACTTGGTCCACCGCTGTGTCCCCAGCACCAGCCTCGGCGCTCAATAAGTCTCTGTTGAATGATGAATGGAAGGAAGGCCAACTCATTATTTTATTTGAAAGTTCAAACAAAATAAAAACTATTTCCCCTCATTTGGTTTTTGATAGTGTTCTTCTCCTGATATTGTTCTAATGTGTAAGAAATTGAAATACTTGTGTAATTATTTTTTTTAGAGAGGAGGGAAGCGACAGAGAGAGAGAGGAAGAGAAACATTGATATGAGAAACATCGATCAGATGCCTCCCATATGTACCCCGACCAGGGACCAAATCTGCAACCTAGGCATGTGCCCTGACCGGGAATCGAACCTGCAACCCTTCAGTTCACAGTATGATGCTCCAACCCACTGAGCCACACCAGCCAGGGCTAATCGTGTAGTATTCATTCAATAATTATTAACATAAATTAAGAACTAATGATCAAAGTTTATTTCTAGGAAAACTGAATTGAAAGTTGTGTTGGTTGGTTGTGACATAAATAGGCACTGGACCAACAATCACCACCAAATGCTTCAGGAGTTCTGTTACAAAGAGCTGGTTCTACACTATGTGGCCCAGAAGCAGCACCTTGGACAGAAAGCTACCGGTTCCCACTTGTAGTTCCTGGCAATATAGGTGTTGGAGGGAAAAGCCTAGGCCTGGAGGCCTCATCACTCATGAGGATGTGTGATGTGGGGTGAATTACAGTCATCCCTTGAACTGCGTGGTTTGAACCTGCTGGTGCAAAACCAGGGGGTAAAGAGGAGGGCCAACTGCAAAGCTACTGGGAAAAAAATCGACATAAGGGGACCCGGGGCGGTTCAAACCCACGTTGTTCAAGGGTCAAGTGTACTCCTCTTTGCTGAGCCTGTTTCTTCTTCTGTGAAATGGGAATTAACATCCCAGGTCTGACTCACTCATCCCGCACAGGACGGGACCTTGGGAGTCAGATGTAGGACACTGTCCTTTGTAAGATCTCAAAACACAAGTGCTAGTAAGATGCAAGGTCTTTACTCCAGCCAGGGGCACACACAAGGCATCCAGGTACATGTTTATGTGCCTTCTCCTTAATTTGCACTGTTAACGACGAATTCCAGGCTCACTCCCAGCTTCTATCATCTGGCAGGACTTTGGATTCCAGCCCTGCAGCTCCTCCTGAAAACATGGAGCGGGGCCAAGGGCGAGCCTGTAAGGGCCTCAGATGCTGCTCACTCCCCGGAAGCTGGATTGCTTTGAGTATTGTGCCAAATCTCCTTCCCACTCTTGGAAGAAGATTTGAGCAGAAAGAATATAGGAACAGTTGTTCTCCCTCCCCCGGCTGCAGGATTTCTGTCTCACATTGACCCTCCGACTCCCTCTCTTCCCCTCCCACCCAGACCCAAACTTGGAGGAGACCTTTGGCCCTGAATTTCTGCAGGAAGCACAACCAGCAACCAGATGTCTGACTTTTTCACCCCATTGGTAAGGATTAGCCATCTTCCCTGTAAACTTCCGGCCTTTCCTCCCCTTTAGATCTTTCAGCTTCTTCACGCTCCATCTCCTTTGGCTCACCCACGTGAACTCCCTCCGGAGGAGAGACAGAAGGCCGCGGCACACTGCTGTAAACGTGCCAAGGATTTATATGCCCTGTGCAGTGAACCCAGCGCTGGTGGCTGTCCGAGAGGGTGTGGGCGGGGCTGGTGGTGGTTCAGCCCTTAGGTTCACTTGGTCTACCACCAAATTCAGATCCAGTAGAGAGTAGATGGCCTTGGTCAAAGACAGAGATAATTACATTCACAACTTAAAGTAACATGTAAAGGAGAATGAATGAAAAATTCTGTTAGCACCAAAGCATTTGGGTGTGGAAAAATAATAGGTGAGGCAGCTTTTGCAGTTTCCAGACTAACGAGAGACCCAGATTGTCTCTGAGACAAAGCAGAAGACTTTGGAACTGGGAGAAAACGCACACGGCAACTCATCTAATTCCTTCCTTTTCCAGGTGGAGAAACTGAGGCTGTTCTTGGGGGCAGGGGACTTGCGCCCCAGGTCCCTTGGTTGATGGCAGAGTGGGATATCCCAGCTCGGGGGCCACTCTGGGTTGTACTTAGACCTCCCCTGAGATGTTTCTGGGAAGGAAGGCAGCGGTCAAAGGCCTGGGCTTGGCCTGCCCACTCCCTGCCTCCCATCCCACTGTTCTGGAAACGATCATCTTGGCCTATTTCTCAGGGTCACTCTGAGCTACAATGTTATCCGTAAAGCAGCAGCCAAAGCAAGGGTGGGGCTTTTCTCACATGTATCCTCCAGCCACCCAATAAACACCTTCAGGGGAAGAAGAAGCAGAAGCCTTTCTTTTTTGGAAACATGAGAAGAAAGCCCTGGCCGCTGTGGCTCAGTGGGGTGGAGAGTTGCCCTGTAACCAGAAGGTCACGCGTTGATCACCGGTCAGGGTGCGTATCAGAGGCAAGCAGTGCTTCTCTTTCACATCAGTGTTTCTCTCCCTCTCCTTCTCCCTCCCTCGCTCCCCCCACCCCAAAACCAACAAACATGTCCTCCTCAGGTGAGGGTAAAAAAACGAACAAATAAGAAAACAAAAATCACAAGAGGAAACATACCCAGAAAAGACTCTGGTTTTCAAGTCAGCACTCTTGGACAGGCAATAGGGAACAAGCGTTCCCCAAAGAAATGCATGAAAGAGCTAGTGGGTCATCACAGGAAACCTTTAAAATGGGATTTTCAGAAATTATCACTCAATTACACAAAGTCCTGTGCCTCCATCATCCCCACCCCTGCTTTCCCCACTGCATCCGTGTTTACTGCTATAAATCTCCATTCCCCCATTCCTAGATGCGTGACTTTGGTCCAGTCACTGTCCCTCTCGGTGCCTCAGTTTCCTTACTTATACATTGGGGATAATAGTTCTTACTTGATCTAGTTGCCATGGGGACTATGTAAATGAGGGCATCGCACTAGGCCGGTAGCAGATGTTTAATACGCTTCAGTTGTCTTCCAACTCTCTTCTGTGAGGAAGACTATAGACCCATTTCCTTCGGGAGTGGGTCCCCACAGGGCAGGAGGCTCCTCAGCAAGCCCCGTGGGCACTGGGCTTCCTCTCCCACCGGCATCTTAGTTCTGCAGCCTCAGCTTTCTCCAAGAAGGGCAGATCTGGGCCTTGAAGGACGGGTTCAGTGTGTCTAGCTGCCAGGGCGCCCCAGCCCGGCAGAGTCGCTGTGGGGAATGTGTGCCCCGCCTGTCCTGGACCCACAGTCAGGGGCCCTGTCCCTGATGTTTCTGGTTGTTCACTTCACAAAACCTGAATTTTTCTTCTAAAAAAAAAAGGAAAGAAACCAGGGCCCCCACGTTAATGCGAATGACTCCCAAGGGGGCCTGCTAGCTGGGGCTCAGAACAATGAGTTAATTGAAAGTGGTAATGAGAAAAAGCAGCTGACACTCATAAAGCCATGGACCAATGAGCAGCTCAGTTCCTGGGCAGTGGGTGAGAGCCAGGCTTTCTAGCCAACCAAGACGTCAATGGCTTCTGAAAATAATTGCCTGAGGAATACCAGGCCTCAGGCCGGGACCAAGCTTGTCTACAGATCCTGTCACCTGGCTGGGAGCCACCTGCGATGGCTCAGGGCCCAGGGCTTCAAGCCCTGTGCTTGGAGGAAATGCCAGAAACCTAAGGATAGACATTCAACTGGGGTGTCATGTGAAAAACCCCAACGTCAAGGGACTGACTTCACATTCCAGCCCCTCCGTTCCCATGGGGTTGGGGCTTGAGACAAGGCACATCTCCAGGCCTCAGTTTCCCCACCTGTCAAATGAGTACGTTAATACCGATCCTCCCAGCCTCCCAGCATTGCTTCGTTTGAACAGCCAATGAGACGATATAATTGGAACGCTCTCTAAAATGAGACGTGTTATCGTGAGAGCTCGGTGGGGTGAACTGAGGGATCATCAGACTGCCTGGTTAACTCGGTTAACTGGGGTTAGACTAAGGCAATAATTCATACCTCATAAGATTGATGACAGAACTAAGTAAAATTGTATATAAAACAAGATACATATAAAACGTATTTGGAATGGCAGCTGGTATAGGGTGACCACCGATCAAGTGTTAACTGTTGTCTGTGATGTGTTATATTCAGGGCTTTCTTGCCTTATAGTGACTAATCCAAACTTATTTCCAGAGGCCCAGAGTGGGCTTGTACTTTGCTTCTTTTTCTGATCATTTTGGGTCACGTGGATCAAATGCCCAACCTTCCCACAGTAGTCCTGCATCACACAGAGACGCGTGGGCTGAGCAGACAGAGCAATGGAAGGTTTTAAAGACAAAATGATTCACAAGACGGCTGAGATCTAACCAGTCACACCGTACTGTGAGCTTGCTGCATGCTTGTCCACCGACGCAGAGCCAGGCAGGGATGTAATGGAACCTTCAGTGAGCCTGGGACCATTTATCTGGAGACCCGATGGAGCCCAGGGCACAGGAAGCTGGGAAATGTCATTGTGTGTGTGTGTGTGTGTGTGTGTGTGTGTGTGTGTGTGGTATAGAGGGGGATACGACACAGCCACTAAGAAAATGATATGCTCCTTGGGTAGGAGAGAGGACACAGGGTGTCACCAGTGAGCGATCTGCCCACCTCTGTCTGTTTTTCAGGACTTCTCATAAAGCCCATCTCAGAAGTTTCCTTGGACCATCTCCTTGCTCCCTTGCAGCCTCAGGTGGGACTTTACGGCAGGTGCTGAGTGATATGGTCCATGCTGAGCACATATCCCACAGCCAGTGTGGGAGTGGCATCCATGTGCTGTGTCTCAGCACGTCCTTCCATAAAGCCAAGGACAACATTAAAGCACAACCAAGTGATTCACACACTGCCAGTGGGAGTGAAATTGGCACAACCTTTCAGAGCTCAGTCTGGCAGTACGTCTCAAAACGAGAGATGCGCCCACGCTGTAACCCTGCTTTTACTTGGAGAAATCTGTCCCACAGAAGCACGCATGCGCACGCACAGAGGCCCCAGCCTGATTGGCGCAGCATGCCAGTAATAGAAAAGAACCGGAAACAACCCACGTGCCCACCCAAATGCGCAGAGGTGCCAGGACACTGCTACACAGGGTTTGTAATCACAGGAAAGCAACAAGACTTTACTTATGAAAACGTTATTTATCGGAGCTGTTTAAATACTGGGATGGTTTAGTATATAGATTATAGTGGCATGGAAAGGTTTCAAATATATATTAAATAAGAAAGGTAGATTGCAAAATATTAAATGTAGAGGAACCCCTTTTATTAGCATATGTTCACTCAGAAACAAGATCTGAGTGAACAGACAGAACTGTTAACAATCATTACCTTGATGGGGAAGGGGAGAATACAGGAGGCTCGCACTTTCTACAGTTTATTTCTTTTTTTTTTAAGATTTTATTTATTTATTTTTGGAGAGGGGAAGGGAGGGAGAGAGGGAGAGAAACATCAATTGTTCTAGTAGCCTCTTGTGCACCCCCTACTGGGAACTTGGCCTGCAACCCAGGCAGGTGCCCAGACTGGGAATCGAACTGGCGAACGCAGGCCCATGCCCAATCCACTGAGCCACACCAGCCAGGTTTATAAATAAACTAATACAAAGTTTATTTATATAATGCTCGCTTGTTCCCAATAAAGATATATTAAGTTAAATTTTTAAAGCCTAGTAAAGATGGTTAAGGAAATGTACATAAACAAACCCTGATAATCAGGGGTATCCAAGGTTTTGGCATCTCTGGGCCACACTGGAAGAAGAGTTGTCGAGAGTCGTCTTGGGCCACACATTAAATACACCGCGACACATAATGACAAAAAATCTCATAATATGTTAGGTAAATTTACGACTCTGTGTTGGGCCGTACTCGTAGCCATCCTGAGCCACGTGCGGCCTGCGGACTGCAGGTCGGACACCCCTGCTAGGGTAGATAAATCTAAGGTGCCGAGCCCGCCTGCTTGACCTTGGGGGCATTCGCTAGGTTGGCATGCAGAGGCAAGAATCCAGAGAGGTGTTTGAATATGGGCTCTTTTGTAGAGTCCTTGGTCGGTAGTGGCCAAGTTTTGCCAGATCCTGGAGTGCGGGCAGCACCGGGTTTGTTCCCCATGAGGGCGGCAGACACCTGCTGACTGGCACGGCCTGAGCTGCCCCCTGGAGGGGTACTCTGAGCCGCAGGGCAGAGGAGCAGTTGCTCCAGATGCCTGGGTGTAGAGACGACCCCTTCTTTTCCCTCCCGTGGAGCTGGGGGCCCAGAGAGGCTGTGCTCAGAGTCAGCTTCCCCTTGGGAAGAATAGATCTGGGTCCGAGCCAGCCGGGCAGGCAGGGCCTCCTTAGGCCCCAGTGCATCTCCCAGGCAGAGTACTCACACGGTAGGTCTCCTCTTCTTCCCTTCCTCCCGGAGGCCCCAGGAAAACTCCCGTGTTTCCCCTTATAACCCTATATTTCTTAAGGTTTGGGTTCCACGCAAGCTGGACAAGAAATATCTGACAGCCCACTGGGGACCCTCAGTTCTGGGAACCAGATGGCTGAGCAGGCTCTGCCTGTCGCTTCTCATGATCTGCTGGTTCTCGCCACGGAGGGGGCCTCCTCCCAGCAGGGCATCGTCAACAGCTTCCTGGATCTGAAGAAGAAACCACATGCTGCTGTTGCTTCAATAAAGTCAGACGAACCTATCAAATAGGTGGCGTGGGATGGGAAGTCTTCAGTCTCCTTAATTCTGCCTCTTCTGAGAGCTTACACCATTTTAATGTTATTTCTGAGAAAAAAAAGCCAGAACTCTCATCTGAGGCTTTTTGACATTGAGAAGATTCATGGCGGGAGCTGGGGTGAGGGGAGTTGGGGGCGTCATGTGAGCTACCCTAGAATGTTTCAACAGTCTCCTCCCTGAAAAAAGGAACTAGACCCATCCTGTGGATTTCCAGAGCCTTTACTTCCCTATCGATGATGGATGTGAGTTACGGGGAAGGGGCGTCCGCTGTGGAATGAGCCCAGGGCTAGCTTCCAGGGACACACTGGCGAACACCGGCAGGCGTGTCTAACTCTGCGGAGCTCGGAGTCTGATGAGGGAGACACCCTTTGATCGAATAGTCTGGATCTGAGTATAGAAGAACAAATGGACCAGGGTACTGGGAAAGATGATCAAGTCCTAGGGAAACGACCGCAAAGGAACTGCTCTAGACTCAGGGGGCAGGACGGGCTTTCTTAAGGAAGCAATGCTGACATCTGCAAGGTGGGTGGGAATGAACCCCCTCGCAGACCCTCCAGACAAGAGAGGGTGGTGCTGTGGGCTAGGGGGCCGGCAGGGAGGATGGAGAGAAGTGGATGGGGGGCGGGGCAGGGCAGTGAGGAAGACAAATGATTTCCATGGAGACACACGTGACCGCTGCCACCACTACCCCCCTGCGCACACACACAGCCTCTGAATGAGTCACCTGGAAACAGATGGAGGGTGAACTTGTCAAGAATGAAGGGTTTCTCACGGGACGGGATCCCTCTCTTTCCTAACTATTCAATCCTTTACTAAGAGAGAAACTCAGGGTTGAAGGGACTGAAGAGCCTGCTAATTAAGAAACAATGAGAAATTAAGATGAAGAGGATCTGAAGTGACCGTGATAAAAATGTGCACTTGACTGTCTCGGTTTGACCTTTGTTCGTTCTTACTGGACAGGAACCTAACACGCCAGACCGTCTGGTAGGATGCCCTGCACTCCTTGCCCGGACTCGCGGGCCTTCTTCCTTCCTCAGGAAACGCAGCCCGCTGCCCGTGGGCTCAGACTCTCAGGCCCTTTCCTCCGGTTGACTCTGAAGGCCCCTTCCCGCTGCCACCAGCCCCCGTCCTGCAGCCTCCTCTCGGACATGCGGAGTCCCCCTCACAGTCAAGTCATGAGCCTCAGGGCTCCTGTCCCATCCCACTCTTCTTCCATTAGTTTTCTTTGTCCCAGGAGGACCCTCTGGCCTGACTCCCCCAGGCCAGAGGCTGGAAGTCACGGGAGGAGAACGGGAAGAACCCCCTCGAGGCTCCTGGGCCCTCACCGCCGGCCCACGCTCTGCTGCCTTTTGCAGCTCATCGTCCTCAGTGGCTGAGCTCCCACACTTAGCCGAGATCCGAGGGGCTGCCTGGGGGCCAGGAAGGGCGCTATGGGCATCTGGAGGTGCCCTCTTGGAATCTTGGGGCTGTGTGGACTGAGCAGTGGCACAGGGCACAAGGCCTGACCTGGTAGAGAACCGCGCTCACTGTGAGTTCTGCTGGGAAGGGAGCACGTACCGCCCGTGGAGAGCCGCCTTCCAGCCTCACAGGGAGACTTCTTGTCTGTCACCTTCATTCATGGGTCAGGGGCCCACTGTGTGCGGCTCTCCTTGTGGGGGTGCTGAAATGATCCAATAAGAATGAGGCCATGCTTATTTGGGGTTCTAGAAGATGAGATAAGATGTGAGGAATTCCCTTTATTACGATGAGAGGTTCTTGGGTTCTTGGAGATCAGGAGTGCTCCCACCAGGCAGATCCCCCACCGTGCAGGAGCGCACGCAGCTCTGCCTGCTGCACCAGGGCCCAGACGCAAAGGGCCGGGGGAGGCTCAGGGCTCCCGGGTAAGCTGGAAGGTAGTGAGCAGGCGAGACCACTGAATCCCTCTCCCCATGCCAGAGAGGGCAAGGGGACCTGGACTCATCCTGGGGCCTGTTCCCAGGTCCCAGCTGCAGAGAATGAGCTAGTGAATGAGCACCTTCTTTTCCTTTTGTGGGGGTAACCTCATTAAATAGGAGCCCTTCCTCTCTACTGTTGGGACTCGCAGGCACGAATTGTCCTCTAGGTCCAGAGGACAGTGAAGTGCTATTTCCAGTGCTTTCATAAGGGGAATGTTTACAGAATTCACTCTGTGGTCTTGAACCAATCTGCTGACCCCTGACTGGCCAGCCAGACACAGGGGCCACACACACACACACACACACACACACACCGAAGGGCCTAGAGACCCACCTCTCCAGTGAAAATTTGTGTGGGTGCCAACCTGTGCTGGAACACTGACCTGGTCAAAATAAGTGAAGTCTCCACAATTCAAACAAACAAATAAAATCAATGTCTTTTAAGAGAATGGGAGCAAAGTCTGCAGGAGCCCCAAGTCCTCTCCACCCACTTAACACATAATCAGAGGAAAAACGGGATTGTTTTCCCTGTTAATTTGGGGCATTCCTCCTACACTTTTCCCTCAAGGTAATAAGAGAAAAATAAAATTGCCTTTTGTATGTTTTGCATCAGAATTCAGTGAACAAACGCTGCGAGCTACTGTGCACCGTGATGTCCCAAGCAGCGCGGCAAAGAATTGGACAGACATGTCCTTATCCCGTCTCTGCGTCACAGAAATAAGGCCGGGTGCAATAGCCCTTCCCACGGGGGCTCTGGGGTGTCTAGTCATCTAGGAGTCATGGCAGAGGCCCCCTGCACCCTACCCCAGAAGGAAGCGACATTTAACACCTGGAAGGGAAAAAGCATCATTTCCTGGTCCTCCCTGGGGCCTGTTTGTCCCAGTCGTACTTTCCCAGCTCCTCTGACAGTCCATCTCATCCCTGCCCTTCCTATCAGTTGCTGTGCATGTGAGTGGGGCCCTGGTCCCTACAGTTACAGGGTCACAGCAAAACAAGAAAGTGATACAAGCCTTGGGAGTGCCACTGGCAGTGTGCTGGTGTGGCTGAGTGGTCCCAGCCTGGCCTCGGTTAGAAGCCACAGGTGAGACAGTGACGTGTTCCTGAGATGCTGGTGGAGAGCTCGTCCTTTGAGTCACCCCATCTTCCTGTCTCCTTCTCCTCCACACCTGTGCACCTCCGATGCCAACAGCCTTGCTCTTCACTGGGCAGGCAGCTGTGGGAGGCCCAGCTGTGACCTGTGACGCACAGTTAGGGCAAGTCCAAAGCACCAGCCCTGGGCTGTCCCACCCACCTCTCCAGGCCACGTCCACTCCCATTCTGTCCAAAATTGTTCTTCCCTCAGTTTCTCATTGTCTCCTCCACACCTTCCTGTACCTGAGGTGTTCACACACACTATTCCTTCCTCTGCCTGGAAGACTTCCTCCCCGCTCCTCCCCCCCCAGACTTCCCCCTCAATGAACTCCTGTTCATCCTTCAGATCTGAGCTCCAGCCCGTCTTCATCAGAGCCGTCCTCCCTGCCCCCGGTTCTGTGCGCTCATTGGCTCCTGTTCCTTTTCATACCACGTGCTTATTTGATTAATACCTGTCTCTCCTACTAGGTTGTACGATCTGTGTGGGCAGGACCCGGGTCTGTTTTTGCTCACCACTGTGTCTGGCATCCGCTACAAAGCCTGTCACGTTGCAAGCTATCAGTACAAGTATGATGAATGCGCGCATGAATGATAAGTCCCGGGATGCCTCCCGTGGGGGAAGCTGTCTGCACCAGGCAGGCTCCCTGGCCCCCGCTTCGTGTGCTGGGCTGGCAGAAGTGGAGCCCAGGAAGCTCAGGTGTCTGCCGTGCCCACGGCAGCCTTGTCAGGAAGGCCACCTGGCCACTTCAGTCCCGCAAGTGTGGTTTTGACTTGTGCTGTGTGGTGTGAGTAGAAGCAGCCCTGTGGCTCTGTCCACAGTTGCCTGGCTGAGGAGTGGTGCCCCTGCCAAGGCGCCAATGGGCTGGGTGCGAGAGAAGCCAATGCTTTGTGAGGAGGCTTGGCATCAAGTTCTACCCAATAGAATTCATTTTGGGCGGTGGTGGGCTTGGGAGTTTCTCTTGGGAAGTCCGTCCAGAACCAGGAATTCTGGAAAAGCGCAAAGAAGGAAGGTCATTTTAGGGCTGGCTGAGAACCCAATCACACCCTGAGCTACTGTTCCAGTAGCCCTGGGACCAGAGTGACTTCGTGGCCGGGGAAACCACTCTCCTCGCCACCCTGCACTGCTGGAGAGCCTTGTAATATGCCTTCTTGACCACCAGTCACTTGTGTTCATCCCTTGCTTTCAATTTTAAGGAGTAAAAACACCCCCAGTGTGAGGATGAGGAGTGAGTTTTTCTCTCTGTGTTTGTCCTTATTGTGTGCTGTGCAGAAAAATAAAAAGGGCCTCTTTGGTGTCTCCTTAAGTCTGCTAAGAGTCTCTAAAAGTGGCAGCTAGAAACTACTCAGCAAAACAAACCTGTGTCTAGTGCCTGTTATCCTGATCTGCTCACGCGGCGGAGGGGCCTGAGCTGCTGATGAGATGGTTTGTGGTATCCCAGTGGTTCCAGGGCCGCTGGGGTCTTACAGGGAACGATGGCAGCTGGCAAAGGCCCGGCCAGCATGTGCCTGTGTGGTGAGAACCAGCACCCGAGGCGCGAGATCCTCCAGGAGTCCATGCGACGTGGGTGCTTGGGTTGTCTGGGTGCCTCTAGTTACTCCAACCTGTTTGTGGCTCTGTCAGTGTTGCGAAGACCACAAAATCAAGCAGGGTGTGAGTATATCTGCTTCCCCAAGAGTAGTTATAGACGTCCAAAATGGATTCCAGGCATGCGATGACGAGGTGAGTAGAGGGAGTGGAAAAATGCGCAGTGTAGGAAGTCTAGCTCAGCCAATGCTGATCATAGAATCAAGAGGCTGTTTGGGGATCATCTTATTGGGGCAGACCCGAGACCAAGCCGTCTGCGGCTGTCTTCCCAGCCCGACTGCACTCCACGTGAGCAGGGGCTCTGCCTGCTTTTTCATTCTAAGCATTCCCAGTGTCTAGCCCAGAGCCTGGCACATAGCAAGCAGTCCAGAAATGTTGTTGTTGTTTTTTTTTAGTGAATACATGAATCAGAAGGGAGGTTTCACCCATGAAACCAGGGGTAGGAACAGGGGACTGACTGAAGGAAGAGATGGGGGGAGGGTCAAGGAGAGAAGTGGGTGTACTTTTCCACTGATAGCTTTATCTCTGAATAACCTTATTTTTCATGAATAAATAGAGGAACGTATGGAGCAATTTTCTTACCATTATAGTGCATATAATACAAATTCATCCGGCAATCATAAGCAAGTAAGATAAATGTGTAACCTATAAGAGAAATAGGTTTCTTTCCTGTGGTCCTGGAAACCAGAAGCAGTCCCCAGATGGCTTCTGCTCAGACCCCGGAGCCATCACAGCCAGGACCACATTGAAGTTCAGACATCTCATTTTTGACAGAATGTCCTGGCAGCGGGCTCCCACTGTGCCGGCTGGGACACATTCAGGGCAGGAGACTTTGTTGCCTTCTTACCTCATGTGCAAAGCATCTGCACCCTGGTTTTCAGTACAGAGTGCATAGTGCGCTTACAAAAGCAGGTTTGCGGAAGCAACACCGATGAGATCAACATGCTTTCAGCACGCCTCCTCTCTACAATGGAACAGGGCACCACGTGACTTGGGCAGCCAGAGTTGACTTAGAGGAGCTTAACTGATTTGATTCATCGGTTCAAATCACCTTTAATGTGGCACATTAGTAATGCCACCATATTGTAAGTGATACATCCACAGAGGCATTAGTCATTACACAAATAGAATTAATAGGTTTCACTACACTTCAAGATAAACATGTTGGAACAGTAACTCCATTCACCCAGGGCCTTTTGAGCTTGCTCGGGGCCCTTACCTGACTGTTAGAATAAATACAAAGTTTTACGGCTTCCTTGCTCTGTGTGACTTCACCATCACCAAACGCCACATATTCAGTTTAAAAATCACAATTGTGTCCATTGACACATTTATTTATTTATCCGTGCATTCATTCACTCTCTTACTTAGTAACCTATTGTTTCTTCCCAGTTCAGTTCACAGAGTATTGTGGTTCCCTAGCTATTATCATAGCTTTCAGCAGCACCCTTTTGTTGGGGTGCAAAAGATTAGAGTGTTTCGGGGAGACTGAGATGGGGGAGCAGGCATCACACGCAGTCGTTACAGCAGGAGCCTGGGTGTCGGGCTCGTCTGGGCTTGAATTCCAGTCCATTTCTGGTGATCTGTACACACTCAGGAGTTGACTTCCTTTTCTTATCTGGAAAGTGGCTGTGAAATCCCTCACATCTTACCACCCTACGTTGTGTTGCGTAGCTCTTCCTTCTGCAGCTTCCATAACGCCTACCATCAGGAAAAGCCCCTGGAGCAGCAGGAGGCCTTGAGAAGGAGGAGTTCAAGTTGGCCTGGGAAGGACGGAGAGGCCAGGCTGCAGGAGGGAAGTTTCCCTCCAGAGCTTGCTGTGAAAGCCAAGGTGTGTTGATGGGGATGTGATGGCAAGTCAGCAGCTGTGGGGACAGCAAAGAGACCAGTTTCCTGCCAGGGGAAAGTAGGGCGGTAGAGGGGGAGGTGGGAGGAGTTGGAAGGGACTGGCTGGTGGGAAGCAGAGAATGTAAGACTTTCCAGAGTGCACGCAGTAAGGAATGGGGCATAGGGTACAGAGTATTACACGCAAATCCTGTTATATTTTTCAATGATCAGCAAAACACTTTGGAAAACATCGATTCTTAAAAAAACAAACTAAAAAAACAAACAAGCAAAAATAACAATAAACTCTGTCCAAGGCAGAGAGTTAGACACATTTCTGGGAGCCATAAGCCCAAGTAGGTTGTGGAAATATGCACAGTCACACCAGCTGGTTCCTTAGTGGCTAGTGCCTCAGTTTCCTCATTTATAAAAAGGAGGCTGATAATGTTGGCAAAAATAACTACATTGTAAGTTTACTGTGATGCTTAATAAAACATATAAAGCACATTGCTCTGTACTTAGCATAAAGTACCTGTTCGATCAGTATTAGCCATTATACTCATAAATGCCTGGCAAGATGTTACATTAACTTATTGTTTATTGCTGTTTGTGTGATTTTAAATAATTTTTATTCTTTTTGCATTTTCTCTATAGTTTGGATTTTTTTCAATAAACATGCAACACTTTTGTAAAGGCTATGAAGCTTTTTTTTAAAAAAAAAATCCATACTTAGCAATGAAACATTTCAGGAAATGTAGTCTAGATGGAGGCAGCCCTGCCTGTACCAACCTTTCAAATGACGCTACTGAATAGTTTAACCCTTCAGCGTTTCAGAGAAGGGTCTTTGTTTTACATTTTCATGACTGAATAATGGCCTATTATATGCGAGAGCTTTTTATAAAACAAGGGGCTCCTCCACTGTAAATACCTGGGTTTACAGTTTTGCAGAGACAGATTCTGATACTCAAGTCTCCGACTCTTCCATGTTTAAATGGTCAAGCATCTTGAAGATGAACGCACGCAAACATTCCCCAGGAGACTGCGAGTTTCCCCAGGCCGACCAAGTACCTCTTCCCTTTGTATTGCCAGTACTCGGCACAGTGCCAGGCACAAGGTGGGTACTACATCAATATTTTAAGTTGACTGAACAAGTGAATGAATGGATGTTAACTCTAAGGGCTGAGTTTCTGCGTGGGAGGTAGAGAGAGTGGGATGCCCTATCCCATATTAAAATTTGATTAGGAAATTTTAAAAAAGGAAATGGAAACAAAGTGATTTTACTAGAAGCAAACATAAAACAAAAATTGGAGCAGGAAGTTGAATGACTCTTTATTGAGGGCACACAGCCCTTTAGAACCTGATCTAAGTGTTGAGGACTCTGTTGGGACGAGGAGCTTAATTCCAATGGGGAATACAGACTTTGATCAAGTCACAACATGTGAGAAGTGAGTCCCAACCTGGAAGGAGCTGGGTGCTTTGGAAGTGTATAATGGGGACCCAATCCAGATGGGGTGGAAGGCCAGGTGGAGCAGAGGTGGCTATGGAAGGCTTTTGTAAAAGAGGGACAATTAAGCTGAGACCCAGCCTGATGAGGAGATAGGTGACAAGTGGTGACAAGCAGAGCATTTCAGAAGTTACCCAGGTGGAGAGTGAGAGCAAGCAGGGGGAACGCAGGCGCACAGCCCTGAGTTGGGGAAGAGCTTGTGGCATGTGCGGGACAGAAAGAAGGCCAGTGTGGGCAAGGCACAGGTGAGGATGTCAGCAAGGGCAGGGACTGGGTCACTCAGGGCAGGGCCACGGTAGCGAGTTTGACTTCGCCAAATGAAAAGACCTCGAAGAGCTTTAATTTGAAAGTGACCACAACCTTATTTACATTTTCAACATGTAGTAGTTGTCATGTGATCAAAGGCTTGGAGCGAGGCTGAGTTGAAGGCGAACATAGTGCAGGTGAGCAGAGAGAGTGCGTGACCTGGACTAGGACTTGGACCTGACTGTCCTTCAGTAGTAGATGTGGAGGGAGTGGGTAGGTGTCAAATATGGTTTGAAGGTAGAACTGATGAGACGTGTTGCTGGGTTGGAAATGGGAGGACAACCGATGTAACCTTGCCTACTGCATCAAACCCCAGCCCTGGCTCTTCCTTATGTCCATGCTGCACCCCCCAACCCACTTCATGGGTTTCTTTTTCTACCAAGTACTTATTACCATACATCATACTAAATTGTACTTGTTTTCATATTTTAAAAAATTGCCTGCATACTCTATGAGAGCTGGGAGTTTTGGCCTGTTTCGTTTAGTGTCTTGTTTCTGGTGCCCAAAGCATGCTTGATGCACCCTGGCTGGTGTGGCTCAGTGGACTGAGTGCTGGCCTGCAAACCAATGGGTTGCCTGTTCCATTTTCAGTCAGGGCACATGCCTGGGTTGTGGGCCAGGTCGCCAGTGGGGAGCGCACAAGAGGCAGCCACACATTGATGTTTCTCTCCCTCTCTTCTTCCCTTCTCCTCTCTCAAAAATAAACAAATAGGTAAAATGCTTTTTTTAAAAAAAGCCATGCTTGATGCACAGTAGGCATTCCCTAAATATTTGTTACATCATCGGAAGAGAGAGTTAATACATGAATAAATACATGAGGGTCAGAGACAGGGACAAGTGAAGAGTGCTTTAGTCGGCTATTGCTGCAAAACACCCAGCCCCAGAACCTCAGTGGTGAACCACAAGAAACATTGGTTTTTCCCCACTTAGGGGTCTGCGAGTCAGCTTGGGTAGTGGAGCTTCAGGTTGCCGGTCTGTCGAACTAGGCTCCAGACTCTGGGTTGGGATCGGCTCTGCTCTACGTGTATTTTTATCCTCTCTGGACCAATGGCTACCTGGTCCATTCTTCTAAGGGTAAATGACAAAGGTACAATAGACCAAGCCATCCATCAAGCGCAGCTAAAGACTAGGTTCATGTCATGTCCACTGGCTAAATCAACATGGCCAAAGTCAACATCGAAGGGGCCAGGAAGTACATGCCACCTTCTCTAGGAAAAGATACTGCAAAGTCACGCGGCAAAGGGTATAACTGTGTAATTCTACCACATGGCAGGAGTGAAGAATTAGGACAATAGTCCAATACACCACAGATGACTGCCAGGTATGAGCTGCTATGTGATGGGCCTGCCGTTTATCGACATGGTGAAGATTGGAGCAGGGCCAGGTTGGGGAGGAAGAATGACAACCATCAGGGGCTCAGAGCTGGACCTGATACGTCCAGTGAGACTGCCAAGTGCAGATGTTGTAAGTGATGGGAGCAAAACTAGTTAAACGAAGTCAGAATGCACAGGCTGATGTGATGCGGAAGTGCAAGGAGGATCTTCAGCGCTTTGGGCACAGCAGGATCCATGGCTTCTCCATGTGTCATCTCTTTGGCTTCATATCCAAGCAAAGTCCCACTACGTGGTAGCAGATGGTCCCTGGCAGCCTTGGAGTCACCCTCACCTTAGCAATGACAAGAAGAAAGACTTCTTTCTTTCAACATCCATACATCAGGCTAAGGGATGGCATGTGTCACTTTGCTTGGCCAATATGCCTGTCTACGAACCAATCACAGTGGCCGGGCTAATGGAGAACTATGCCAGCCCTGCTGGGCCACGTGCCCAACCCTGCGGTGGGATGTCTGGGGCTGTGGTTGGTAAAGGAGAGCAATGGCACCGTACAGGAAGCAGGAGAAAGGGGATTAGAGAGCACGGCAGCCAGACAAAATCCAAAATCTGGAGTCCAGTAGAGACATTAAGAGGGTAGTTTAAGGGCTTGAAGTTCAAGTCCAAAATGGAAACGGAAATTTAGGGATTATCTGTGATAGGTTGTACCAGAGGCCTGACAATGAATAAGATCAGCTATTAAAGTAGGAAGAGAAGAGGGTCTACTCTCAGATACAATGAATATACATTTTATGTAACAAATGAATTTGCAAAGAATTTTTTAGAAGTTGCTGGCATGTCAATGAAAATAGATGTTTTTAAAACAAACATTTGTGTGGCACTTACCGTGTGCCAGGCACTGTTCTGAGCACCTAACAGGTCTATATTCATTTAATCCTCATAATAATTCTATTCAATCGATACTATTACTCTCCCCATTTCACAGATGAGGAGACTGAGGCACAGACTGGCTAAAGCTTCTGCAAGTTCACACAGGTAGCAAGACAGTCTGTGTTCAAACCAGGAAGTCTGGCTTCAGAGTTCTCATAACGGAGATTTATGCTGTTGAAAGGCATCCTAGAGAACGTGAAGTTTCTGTCTCCTTCACCTCTCCCCAGTTCCACAGCACTCCCCAATTTTCACCTGCTGCTCTGGATTTGTGGTGGAGCGCACATGTGGTTTGGCTCTTCCGAGATTACGTCTCTGAGGATGAAAACTGAGAATGCAGAACCGTGGAGGTCAGTTGAGTTAACGTGGAGAGTGTTTGCCATCAGGAAGAACAGATGCTGCTTAAGTCAGGAAGAAATGAGTGTTCACTCCAAGCCCTGCTTTAGAAAGCCTCTTTGTTTTACGACCCTGGGTGCAAGCAACCCTTTTAATTTTGTGTTTTGGATTCCAGCCATGGGAGGCCCTCTTTCATGTAGCAGATGGCTAGAGATAGGCAAGCCGGGTTCCTACCCTCTCCATCAGGCAGCCTTCCCAAGAGAGGACTCTCCCAATTATGTTGCTCGGAAAAAGAGAAGATAACTCAAAATGGACACATTAAATTTGCACCACACATAAAGTAAGCACTGCTTTAAGCATCTGCAAACATTTGGAGGTCAGGAAACCCTTTGAGACTCTGACTAAAGCTATAGACTTTTTTTTTTTTTTGCAGGAAACTTGTACATAGATATGTACACAAAAATGTTCACATTCATTCCAGGGGCTCACAGAGTCTCTCCGATCTGTCCCTGGAGCTTCAAGGGCTCTGTAGCCCTGAGATGCCCGTGCTCCTGGTGGAGACAGCTGTCATTCTTTTACTTTCCTTTTCCTTGTTTCAACCTGGTCAGATTCTCAACTTCTGAGTTGTGAAAATAAGGGTCTGTGGGTTATTAAAGAAACATTTCACATCAGAACACTCAAATTTCACTGGAAAAAAATCCGCTCAAATACCGGATGAAATCATTGTAGTGTATCTTCTGGCTGGCCCAGGACTTTGCTCCTTCTGTTAAGAACTAACAGGAGGTTCTTTTGAAAATGGTAACATGATTTTTTTTCTCTCTTGGATGGGGTTGTGGATTATGTCTTTGCACTGCATTTCTTGAGGGGGAGGCTCTCTCTTCTCCCGGCGTTTCCCCATTTAACTCTGGCTCCTGCACCATTTCCCATATTAAGGGGTGGGGGTGGGGCACTCTGGCAGTTGAAGAATATATAGAATTTTCAGAACTTGGAAAGACAGCTTTATTGTTTCCAGGACACTGTCTGGAGGAGTGGCTCAAACTGAAATCTATTTCTTGCTCTGATGTCCGCTTGCCGTGACTGTCTGAGGTAGTGGCTACCGGCTGAGTCTCCCCGACGACTTGCATCCGCTGATGCTTCTGTGCTGCGTGACCCCTGCAAACATGATCACATTCTTCCAGTTCTCCTGGGTGTGGACTGGTCATTTAGGATGAGTCTTCTGAGCTTCAGCGAACGGTAGAATCAAGATATTTATTAAGGATATTAAAATCGAAAACAAATTGCCCTACATTTTAAAATAAAAAAATTAAAATATGGAAAAACTGAGTTAATTCTTCCAGTTCTTCATGTCTCATATTTCCTGAAAATTACCTCCTTTTTGGATCTGGAAAATTCAAGGTGGGGGCAGGTCATGGACTAAACATTTAGACTGGCTCTGTCCACCAAACGAGCAATTAAAGCAATTACTGGAAAAATTCAAAGAAAAGGCCCATTTTCCCCCTAAACATTAACCCAATTAAAGAAAAACGATTTTGGGCTTGAATCAGGGTTTCTCGATCTCAGCACTGTTGACAGTTGGGGCTGGATAATTCTTGGTAGAAGGAGGCTGTCGTGTGTCGGGTAGAAAGTTAGCAGCACCCGTGGAGTCGGCTCAGTAGGTGCCAGTAGCACCACCTTGGTGCCGTGACGAGACTGTCTTCCAACCTTATGGAGTACGTGCACAGGCGCCCCTCGCTGAGGAGCGCGGGCCTCAGTTATCCAGACACAGTCTGGCTTCTCTACAGGTCCAGTACAATGGAGTATTTATTTTATCTGATCTTTATCGCAAGACTGCTAAACTAAAAAGGGATGTGCCTCTTTTGATACCTTACGGATTATCTATTGGTCCAGATCATCTCGTTCTTCATTTGTTTTTAGATCTCAGTTGATTGCCCCAAACAGGGACTTCCTTACTCTAGTTCTCTGGTGCTGGCAGGCCTGTTCATTTTCTGCGTGGTATCTTTTCAACTATGTGGGTATTTAGTGATCTGCCTGATGTTATACCCTACGCGGTCCGGCTAATTGCTCAGCCCCGGGGGTGGGCGGTGGGCGGCAGGCAGCTGGTGTGCTGATAAAGTTTCCATTCCTCCCTTGTAGGTTATCATCTCCAACATAAGACCTAAGTGGAGCCCACATAGCAACCAACTTGGAGAGGTTGGAGTCTCTGGTTGATTTGATCAGGATGTGGACACACAGTTCAGGAAGCAAAACTGTTGGCTTTGACATTATAAATGTGATTATTAAAAGGCTTCCTATAATAACACATTGTTCCTCTCGTTTGTGCAGGGACTGCAAGACAGCAAGCAATTTGTTTTGGGAAGGAGTTTACTATCTGTTTGCAGTAAGAAGTGACTCTAGTGTACAAAACATTTAAACCAACTTGTTATGTCTTATACTACTCAACGAAGCACTCTGCAAACATCAGTTGGGGGGGGAGGGGCGGGAAGCATCCTCCAAGGCAGGGTTATAGGCACTTCTGGGAGTTGTAAACCCATGCAGGCTCCAGAAATATGTGCCTTCCAAGGGCTGGAAAATTCTGAATTAACAACAAATAATCAGAGAGTGTGACAAAGAGTTAAAGTACACAGACTTTACTTTCACAAAGTTTATGATGTAGTAAAGGGGTTTAAGATGCAGACCTGAGATTGCAAATGATGGCCAGCAGGCTAAATCCGGACCATGAATTTGTTTTGCTTGGCTCCTACAGGGTCGGCCCCCTGAATGGCTGAGAAAGCGAGTGTAACAGAGAGAAGGAATGAAAGGAGTTGCTAAACATATAAAACAAAGTTTTTCATTAAAATGCAGATTTCCAGCTGTTTTCGAGAAATCAGAAGACCTGCCAGCACCGGGTCCTTATTCCTGCATTTCCCCCTGGTGACAGTTGACGGAGTGGAAAAGCAGCTGCCCCCTTTGATCAGAGCAGGCGCCCTCTCTGGTGCCCACCTTGACCCAAGGCCCCGCCTTGCAGGGCCTCTGTCCACAGTCGACAGGGCCGCCCTAACGCGGACTTCAGCAACATTTCGTTTGTCTCTTCACAGCGGAAAAAAAAAAAAAACCGGCTGAAGGAGCCTGGAGCAAAGTAGCAACTGTCCACTGTGTGTGTCAGATGGGAGCACCCTGGCCCCAGCGGCGAAGGTGGCGCTAATGGTCAGGCTGGGGGTACGTTTTGCAGGCAGGGCTAGGAGGAGCTCGTGGTGCATTGGGCTAAGGTATGAGAGGATTAAAAATGACCCCCCCTTTTTTTTTTTTACTTTATTTAAAAAGGAAGCCTATAGCAGAAT
Source organism: Desmodus rotundus (assembly GCF_022682495.2). Classification (NCBI taxonomy): domain Eukaryota; kingdom Metazoa; phylum Chordata; class Mammalia; order Chiroptera; family Phyllostomidae; genus Desmodus; species Desmodus rotundus. The sequence continues at coordinate 47,960,556 of NC_071396.1, forward strand.
ATTGGAAAATCGGTACTGAACTTTTAAAATAAAAACAATTATTTAAATGTTTTTCAGAAACGTGTTTTGAAGCCCCTTTTTCACAGAAAGAGGACGTTCTTCACTCAGATTTATATTACAAGTCGGCAAAAGTAGCAAAGCTGCACCCGACGACGATGTCTTTATTTACACTTTGTAGACCACTGAGAAAATCCCCAACTGTCCGTGTCGAGGACAATCATTTTATTATAAAGTGGTTAGAGGAGACGACTCGTGGCTGTTGTGGTGGTGGGAACTAGCCGACCCCCCTCCCCGCCATCATCCTTAGCCTGGCCACTGTGGCGAGAAGCCTCGGGATGGTCGGAAACCGGGGTCGGCCGGAGCCGAGCCCAGCGCCGAGGTCCCTCCGGCCGCCGGAGTCAGGCGGCCCTGCCCAGCCGCCCGCGGCGGTCACACGGCGGCTTCTGCGCACGCGCTGGCCCCGGGGCGGGGGGCGGGGGAAGTCCTCCGCTCCTTCCCTCCCTCATCCGGGTCCCGGGCGAGCGGGCGCCGTGCGCGTGTCCCGCCACCGAGCTGCTAATAAAGTTGCACTGAGGGGAAGCGCAGCGACGGCGCCGGGGAGTGCGCCCCGCCGGCCGGAGAGTGAGTGTGGGGCCCGGGGCGGGCCGGCGGGAGCAGGGGCTGCAGGCTCTTCCCGGACGCTGCTCGCCCTCCAGCCCTAGAGGCCGGACTCGGGTCGAGGCGGGGGCGTTCGGCCGCGGACGGAGCGGAAACCACCCGGGCCTGCGGGGCGGGAGGTAGGCCGAGTCCCGGCCTGCTGGGGTCCGGGCAGGCGGGCGGCGGTGGGCAGCCCGTCGGGTCGCAGGGCCTCGCCCGCGGGCGGGGGCGGGGCGGAGGCTGGTTCGGGTCCCGGCGCCGCGGTAACCCCGGGACTGTGGACGGGGCGTTCGGACGCCCACGGCGGGGCGGGGGCGGGGGCGGGGGGGGCGTCCCCGGGCCCGCCTCTGTGCAGAGGACCGGTTTGTTTGTCCCCATCTAAGCACCACTCAGTGCACACCCTCCGTGCGCTGCTGGGCCCGGGCGAGCAGCCCGGTCGGCTGCCGTGCAAAGCTGACCAGCGGCTCGATGAATCCGCGCCGCCGTCGCTTTGTGTTTCAAAGATAAGGATCCACGCTTATCGGTGGGAATTACGCCCTGGGCAGTTGCGACCTGCTCCGGCGCTCTGCTGGGTGTGAGACCTGGTTTCTGCCACTTGCCGTGCCAGTTTTCACCGCTTGCAGAGATTTCTTCCACTTCATGAAAAACTTGTGCATAGCTGCAAGGAGAATGCCAAGCAGTGCGTTCGTGCTCATCGTATTCACCCCCTGCCCGGGTCCTTCCTTCGGTCTCAGTACTCACGATTCCGATGCCACTTTCTCCCCCTCGCCCTCCCCTCTTCCTCCTGTCCCCTTTCAGCTGCTGCTCTTACTACGTGGAGTTTGGAGCCTAAGCTTTGAAAACTCCAGTGTGGCGCCCGTCCTAAGTTGGAGCATGCTCGGTAGCCAAAACAGATTTTGGTTGCAGAAAAGAAGTGGGACGAGGATAGTGGGTATTTGGACGTGTGCCCGCTTCCTGACAAAATGTCCCAATTCTGGTTTGGATGGCATTGGAGAGCGGAGCTGTAGGCCAGCCCGGAGGTGAGGAATGCCCGAACACCCTGGGCCAGATCTCTATCTTGATTGCGGAGGCTTTGTTTCCGGACCAGCTGGAGGTCTAGAGGAGGAAAAAAGCATTCCTGGCCGCCTGTGCCTTGAAATGGGTGTGGTGCTGAGTATATCTTGTTTACCTTATCTTTCTATGGAAAAAGTTTTCCAGCCTGGTTGAGTTTTCACTCCTGCCTGTTGCTGATCACTACCGAACGTGTTCTTATCTAGCAACAAAGATTGGAAAGGGGAGAGGCTGTGGCTTGGCCCCATAGGAGTCGAGAGGAGAGGATCCTTGAGTTGCTGTTTTAAAAAATTCTTAAAAAAAAAAAAAATACTAGAGTACGTGAATTTCCTTGAAGTACCCAGATCGCCTAGAGTGAATTAGTTTTTAATGTTACTTGGAAAACTGAAAGGTTGAAAACTTTACTCCCAGTGGTTATAGTAACATCCAAGTAGTTTAAAATTTCTGCTAGATACCAATGCTAGTGTTCCTTGTGCAGTAACTGATACTCAGACACATGCCATTGTTTCACAGCTCTTGGTTCCACTATCGGTGTGAAATAAGTGGGTTCCAGATTAAGTGAGGAGTTATTTTTAGATCTGAACAAATTACTTTATATACTTTCTTTTACTCCTTGGCTAACTGTTTCCTCTAAGGCAAACTTGGAGATTACAAGAATACAAAACACTCCTAAGAGAGAAGTTAATATGTAACCTTCATAAGTTTTATATATTTTGTTTCGATTTTTAATTTCATTTTTGTTTATGATTGTTTGCATGGTTGTAGTATCCTTTCCTTCCCTCCCCTCTCCATTGCTGCTCTCTCCCTGTGCCTTTCCTTTTCACACAGCCGTTGTTAGGGTTTATCTTTGCTATAAAAATCCATTCATCGTTTCTGCCTCTATTTCTTTCAGAGCATAGCTAAAATAGGCAGTAAAAGTTAGATGAACCTTCTCAACAGACTTTCCTCTTAGAATTTAAATGCATCCATATGATATGATCTGGTTAAAAAGAGGAAGAGCAGGGCACTGGAAAAGAAAAGAAAAAAACCATATTTTTGTAGAATCTGTGTAGCTCGGTGGTATTATCTGCTTGTCTGGGGCACTGTGGTAGGCGCCACAGAAATGGGTAGATTGATATGTGCTGCATTTCTTTCCCCTCTGGCACAGCCAGCTATTAATTTCAGTGGGAGACAGTGGCAGAATGTTGTTACTAATGAGGTTTGAATCAGATTGTTGTTTACTGTTGGTTATGTAACATGTTGCTGGGAATATTATTAAGAGTTGCCTTCTGTTGCAAGGTGGAGGCACGTAAATTCTGCTTAGCCTCTTTGCTGGGTTTTAATTCTTGGCTGAACCTGGGGCACATTAGACTATAACCATAATTATACCTGGGCCGCCTGTCTGTTTCCTGTTTTCATCATGAACCCAAACATTATGATTTGCAGTGATGATCTTTTCTGTCCTTTGCGTTAAACAGAGGCAATATGTTTTTTCTGTCTACCGAAAACAGGTTTGTAACTTGGTTAATTCAAAGATACTGGCTTCTTAGTCTTTTCAAGACTAGGCAGTAAAATACCAACAGTTTTTCATTTCTTACTAACTGAAATTGAAATACAATTTTAAAAAATGTTATTTCACACAAGTTGTTTGATTGTGTTTTATGTAAATTTTAATGTTACCATAGTTTGTAGAGTCTTTGAATTAAGAAAGCCCTTTTTGTTTATGACTTATCAGTGTTTATTATTACCAGATGTATTTGTTGGTTTAGGCAGTGAGCCACACATTTCAGTGAATTTCAGAGCTGACTTGAGTACATTAGGATGTAGCTGCCTTTCTTCCCCTGGTTTATCGGTCTTCCCTGTTCTCTTCTAGAGGGCGTCTTGTCTCTCTCCCTCTTTCTCTCTCTCCCCCCACCCCTCCACCCCCTGCCCATACTAAGCACAAAGAAGCCAAATAGTTATTTGTTCAAATGTCCTTTTATAAGGGACAGTAGAGGCTGAGGAATGAATCTTCTCCCCACCAGTCTTAATATTATGGAGAAAAGAGTGTCTGGGAGGTTAGGACTCAAGAAGCCTGCGCTGAGATGGGGTGCTGTCACCAAGGAAGATGATGCATGACCCCAGGGAGCCTATTAGTGTCCTTTTACACCTTGTTTTTCCACTCTCAGAGTTAATAGAACAGCAGCTATTGAAAATTTTAGTGCTAGCTTATCTGGTTCATTGCTGTTGTCTAGAACTCTGAATCTGAGAGAGATGTTTACTTAGTTGGAGGGTTAAGATAGAAAAATTTTTTGAAGAACTGCTAAAAACTAGATTGTTAGGACCAGTTAATTTCCCAACCTCACAGGTCACCTCATATTCTAACAGCTTTTATCATTTGTCAACTTTGAAAAAAATGGGAGAATTACAGAGCTCTTAGGTTTTCCATGAATAATCAGCTAGTTCACGGCTCTTCAGTTTTGATATATTTTTGCCTCTGTCAGCGAGGTGGGAAGACTTTTGGTTTCATTGTAGTAGGTTGTTTCAGTGGTTTTTCTGTTGGTTTTACTGTATTTCTAATTTGGTTGTGATAGAATAAATTAGTTTTTTTATTGTTACTGAATAATTGGGGTGCATTTGGTTAATAGCACTACATAACTTCCAGGTGTACAATTCTGTAACGCATTATCTGTATACCGTATTGTGTGCTCACCACCCCAAGTCAAGTCTCCTTTCATCACCATTTATCCCCCTTTACCTTCTCCTACCTCCCCCACCTCCCTTTCCCTCTGGTAATCACCAGACTGATGTCTGTCTATGATATTTTTTTTTTACACTTAATCCCTTCACCTTTTTCACCCCATTCCCTGCCCTCTGACAGTTGACAGTCTGTTCTCTGTTTCTGTGACTCTATTTCTATCTTGTTTGTTAGTTTATTTTGTTCTTTAGATTTCCCATAGCTTAATACTTTCTAGGTCTATCCATGCTATTGCAAAAAGTAAGATTTCCTTTTTTACCGCCAAGTAGTATTTCATCGTGTAAATATACACAGCTTTTTTAATCTACTAACCGGCATTTGAGCTGCTTCCACATCTTGGCTGCTGCACAGAACATAGGGGTGCATATATTCTTTCGAACTAGCGTTTGGGCTTTTTTGGATATATTCCCAGAAGAGGAATCAGTGGGTAATAAGCTGTTCCATTTTTAATTTTTTGAGGTAACTCCGTACTGCTTTCTACTATCACTGCACCAGCCTGCATCCCCCTAGCAGTGCACTAGGATCCCCTTTCTCCACATCCTCTCCAGCACTTGTTGTTTGTTGATTTTATTGATGGTAGCCATTCTGACAAGTGTGAACTGATACCTCATTGTGGTTTTAATTTGTGTTTCTCTGATGATTAGTGACTTTGAGCATCTTTTCGTATGTCTATTGGCCATCTGTATTTCCTCTTTGGAGAAGTGTCTATTCAAGTCCTTTGCCCATTTTTAATTGGATTGTTTTTTTTGAGGGGGGTTGTTTGGTTGGTTCTTTTTTTTTTTTGATACTGAGTTCTTTAAATTTTGGATATTAACCCTTTATCAGTTGTTATCATTGGCAAATATTTCTTCCATTCAGTGGGTTGTCTTTCATTTTCTTATGGTTTCCTTTGCTGTGCAAACTTTTTAGTTTGATGTAGTCCCATTTGTTTATTTTTTTCTTTTGTTTCCTTGCCCGAGGAGATACATCAGAAAAAATATTGCTATGAGAAATGTCTGAGATATTAACTGCCTATGAGATTTTACTTCTAGGATTTTTATGGTTTTGAGTCTTGTGTATGGTGTAAGATAGTGGTCTAGTTTCATTTTTTTTGCATGTATTTTGTCCAGTTTTCCAAACACCATTTATTGAACAGACTTTTTACCCCATTGTATCTTCTTGCCTTCTTTGTCAAATATTAATTGGCTGTAAAGGTAATAGGGTTTATTTCTGGGCTCTCTATTCTGTTCCATTGATCTCTGTCTCTGTTTTTATGCCAGCCCCATGCTGTTTTGATTACTACGGCCTTGTATAGTTTGATATCAGGTAGCATGATTCCACCAACTTTGTTCTTCTTTCTCAAGATTGCTGTGGCTGTTTGGGGTCTTTTGTGGTTCCATATAGATTTTGGATTATTTGTTCTAGGTCTGTGAAATAACGCCATTGGTATCTTGATAGGAATTGTGTTGAATGTCTAGATTGCTTTGGGTATTGTGGACATTTTAATGATGATTGTTCCTGTCCATGAACATGGCATATGCTTCCACTTATTTTTATCTTCTTCAGTTTCTTTCTTCAGTGTCTTATAATTTTCTGAGTACAGGTCTTTTACATCCTTGGTTAAATTTATTCCAAGGTATTTTATTTTTGATGCTGTTGTAAATGGGATTGTTTTCTTAGTTTATCTTTCTGATAGTTTGTTATTGGTGTGTAAAAATGCAACTGATTTCTGGGTATTTGTTTTGTATTCTTCTACCTTACTGAATTCATTTATCAGTTATAGTAGTTTTTTGGTGAAATCTTTAGGGTTCTCTATATACAGTATCATGTCATCTGCAAATAATGACAGTTTCACTTCTTCCTTTCCAAACTGGATGTCTTATTTCTTTTTGTCTGATCGCTGTGGCCTGGACTTCCAGTACTGTGTTCAGTAAGAGCGGTGACATTCTCCAGGGAAACACTTGTAGTTTTTGCCCATTGAGTACGATGCTGGCTGTGGGTTTGCAGTATCTGGCCTTTATCACGTTGAGGTATGTTCCCTCTATTCCCACTTTGCTGAGAGTTTTTCCATAAATAGGTGCTGGATTTTATCACATGGTTTTTCTCCATCTGTCGATATGATAAGGTGATTTTTATTCTTTTTGTTTATGTGGTGTATCACATTTATTGATTTTTTTCCAACCTTGCATCCAAGGAATAAATGCCACTTGGTCATGGTGTATGATCTTTTTACTGTATTGCTGGATCCAGTTCGCTAATATTTTGTTGAGGATTTTAGCATATATGTTCATCAAGGGTATTGGTTGATAATTTTCTTTTTTTGTAGTGTCTTATCTAGTTTTGGAATTAGGATAATGCTGACCTTGTAAAATGAGCTTGGGAGTCTTCCCTCCTCTTGAATTTTTTGGAATAGTTTGAGAAGGAGAGGTGTTAGTTCTTCTTTGAATGTTTGGTAAAATTTTCCTGTGAAGCTGTCCAGTCCATGACTTTTGTTTGTTGGGAGGGTTTTTTGTTTGTTTTTTGATAACTGCTTCAACTTCATTAGTTGTAATGGGTCCATTGAGATTTTCTGATACTTCCTGATTCAGTGTTGGAAGATTGTATGTTTCTAGGAACATATCCATTTATTTCAGATTGTCCATTTGTTGGCATATAGTTGTTCATAATATTTTTTACAATCTTCTGTATTTCTCTGGTGTCAGTTGTTACTTCTCCTCTTTCATTTCTGATTTTATTTACTTGGGCCCTCTTTCTTTTTTTCTTGATGAGTCTAGTTAAAGGTTTGTCTATCTTGCTTATCCTTTCTTGTTTATTTCTGGGCTGATCTTAAGGAATTTTTTATTAGATAGTTCTGTGTGTGCACTACTACAATTTAATTCACTTTTGGAAGCTAGTTGTTAAAGTACACTTTGTAAACAAGTTTTCTCTTGAATTCTTTGGTACACCAGTCCCTGCCTATGATGTATATATAATTTACAGACTGGTATATTTTGTAGAAATTTGGAAATGGTTTGATCTCTGGTTAGATTTTAACTGGATTTTTCTTTTTGATTTCCATACGTATTATTTTGTCATTACGAAAATAACAGTGAGAAAACCCTGGTGTCACCTTCCCACCTTTCTCTGAGCATAGCAGCTGGAGTCCTGGAGAGTCTCGCACTTTTAAGATTTAACCATGATCTCAGAAGGTGGCTGGTGTTTTCAAGGCAAGTTTTGTTTTGTTCAGTTTTGTTTCCATGATGTGTTAGGATCTGCCTAGCATCCATCTGGTAGTTTGAATAACTCGAGATCTAGTTATTCTGGTTTGCGTGTTCCCAGGAAAAGGGGGCACTGCAGAAATATTTCAAAGCTGGCCTTTCATTTTCTTTCCCTTTGTTCACATCTTTCTGCCCCCTAAAGTGAGTGCCTGCTTAATTCACTGGCCATTTCCACTCTTGGAGTTGAAAGTGTAAATTACATGAATGCTGCCTAGGGCTGAAAAGGTACCCAGAGCTATATTTGCCCCCTGTTCTTCTAAGTAGGTGACTTGAACTCTGGGGTGCACATGAGGTATCTGGGGACCATCTTCATAAAGCATTGGAATGAATATATGTTGTGTACACGAGTTAGCACTTTGTGCTCCAGAGACAGGTAATGTAATGATTTGGTATTTGCCCTTGACAATTTTATAATTTAAAGGAAATCACTATAAAGATTGACCAGCTCTGTGTCTTTTCCTGTGCCTACAGGCCTGTACAAGTATACTCAAACACATCTGGTAGTGATGTAGGGGATCTTGCAGGCGCTGTGGGGGTGAGTGATACATCTAGACCAGGCTCTGCTTAATTAGAGGACTTAGAGGAGCAGGTGAAGTTTAAAGAGTGATTAAAAACTGGGAAACAAAAGTCTGGATGTGGGAGATAGAAAAGTATAGACTTGTGTGGGCACAAAGAGAGGCTAGGCAAGAAGATTATGCTGTGAAAGTGTCAGGGATCTTGAGTTCAGCTCCTGACTTTGAATGGTTCTCATTCACTATGAGAACTTTTTTTAAAAAGAGTTTTTGTTTATTAAATGGAGAGAGAGGACTGACGGGCAGGGAAAGAGAGAAACTTTGACTTTTGTTCCACCCATTTGTACGTTTCCTGGTTGACTCCTGCAAGTACCCTGACTGGGGATGGAACCAGCAGTCTTGGAACATCGGGGACAAAACTCTTAACCAACTGGTCTACCTGGCCAGGGCTCACTATAAGAAGTTTTAATGTTTTTGGAGATTGGAATCACCACTGGGAAAATGGTGATTGAAATGTTTCTCTAAGAAAGTGGTTTTGATGCTCATGTGATTGTATCCTTTCATCCTTATAAATGTTCCTGTAAAGAATTGAATTTGTGAATCTAGGAGAGCTTGTGAGTAAACTTGCTCTTGGTTTCTTTATCTTCTCCGTCTGCAGTATGGTTGTGGTTTACATGTGTTGTAGACATTGTAGACCTGGGTCTAGGATTGGTATGACAGTGGAATGGGGGTGGGGGTCTTCTCCTGCTGATACTTGGCGACTGCTGTCGATATTAGAACCACAAGGGTAAGATGCTTTTAAATTTGACCCCCATCAACCATAGAAAAGTTACCCTTGATGTGGAATGTAGGCAAGTGACTTTCTTCCATTGCAAGTCACCCTAAGGCCGTTGGTTTTCAGACCTGCTGCATAACCTGGGACTCTTGTTAAAATGTGGGAGATAGGGCCCTACTTTCAAACCTGATGAATATGAATTTTTGAGGTTATGAGGGATTGGTTTTTTAAAAATTTTTTAAAATGTATTTATTGATTATGCTATTATAGTTGTCCCATTCCCCCCCTCACTCCACTCCATCCTGCCCACCCCCTCCCTCCCACATTCCCCCCCTATAGTTCATGTCCATGGGTCATACTTATAAGTTCTTTGGCTTCTACATTTCCTACACTATTCTTACCCTCCCCCTGTCTATTTTCCACCTATCATCTATGCTACTTATTCTCTGTACCTTTCCCCACCTCTCCCCCTCCCACTCCCCTATTGACAACCCTCCATGTGATCTCCATCTCTATGGTTCTGTTCCTGTTCTAGTTGTTTGCCTAGTTTGCTCTTGTTTTTGTTTTAGGTGTGGTCGTTAATAACTGTGAGTTTGCTGTCATTTTTACTGTTCCTATTTTTGATCTTCTTTTTCTTAGGTAACTCCCTTTAACATTTCATATAATAATGGCTTGGTGATGATGAACTTCTTTAACTTGACCTTATCTGAGAAGCACTTTATCTTCCCTTCCATTCTAAATGATAGCTTTGCTGGATACAGTAATCTTGGATGTAGGTCCTTGCGTTTAATCTTGGGTAATGTAATTATGATGTGCCTTGGTGTGTTCCTCCTTGGGTCCAGCTTCTTTGGGACTCTCTGAGCTTCCTGGACTTCCTGGAAGTCTGTTTCCTTTGCCAGATGAGGGAAGTTCTCCTTCCTTATTTGTTCAAATAAGTTTTCAATTTTTTGTTCTTCCTCTTCTCCTTCTGGTACCCCTATAATTCGGATGTTGGAACGTTTCAAGATGTCCTGGAGGTTCCTAAGCCTCTCTTCATTTTTCCGAATTCTTGTTTCTTCATTCTTTTCTGGTTGGATGTTTCTTTCTTCTTTCTGGTCCACACCATTGATTTGAGTCCCAGTTTCCTTCGCATCACTATTGGTTCCCTGTACATTTTCCTTTGTTTCTATTTGCATAGGCTTCATTTTTTCATCTGGTTTTCGAACAGAGTCAACCAATTCTGTGAGCATCTTGATAACCAGTGTTTTGAACTGTGCATCTGATAGGTTGGCTATCTCTTCATTGCTTAGTTGTATTTTTTCTGGAGCTTTGAAGTGTTCTGTCATTTGGGCCATTTTTTTTTTTTTTTTTGTCTTGGCGCATCTGTTACTTTAAGGGGAGGAGCCTTAGGTGTTCACCAGGGCGGGGTAACGCTGGTCGCTGAACTGTGACGCTGTACGTGGGGGAGGGGCCGAGAGGGAGCAATGGTGCCTGCCTCACTTTCCTCGGGATTTCAGTCTTTCACTCCGCCACCCACAATCAAAGTGGGCCCCTCTGGTGCTGGTTCCTGAGTGGGTGGGCCTGTGCACGCCCTAGGCCCCTGTGGGTCTCTCCAACGACCTCTCCTGTGAGACTGGGAGTCTCTCCTGCCGCTGCCCCAAACCCCATGGGCGTTCCCAATCAGAGGCCTGAGGCTTTATTTCCCCGAGCTGGAGCCCTGGGTTGCGCGGTCTGCTTCGCTCCCAGCCATTTGTCTGGTTTATCTGTGCTCGAATGTGGGGCCGCTGGGTGCTGGACGCTGGGTGCTACCCGCTGCTCTGCCTGCCCCACTCTCCGCCACTCTGAGTCCGGCCCTCTCGGTTTATCTGTGCGAATGTGGGGCCGCAGGGTCTGCTAGTGGTCAGACTGCCTGCCCCGTTTGTCCCACACTCCGCCAGTCTCGGTCCCGTCACGGCCACGTGAGTCCTCTCCGCCCTGGTGCCCGTCTCCGCCCCTCCTACCGGTCTGGATGACTATTTATTTTTTATTTCCTTGGTGTCAGACCTCCTTGCCGTTGGATTCTCCGTCAGTTCTGGTTGTGCGAGGAGGCGCAATGTGTCTACCTACGCCGCCATCTTGGTTCTCCCTGAGGGATTGGTTTTTTAAAACCCCATTCTGTAATTCTTTTGCACAAGTTTGGCTGAGGTGATGGTGGGCTGTGACCCATGTGGGCGTTTATTTGCGTGGGCTGGTGTACTCAGGAGATTTTATTTTGGCTGACCGTGTCGGGTGAGATTTTTGGACTGAGGCAGCTACGGAGCTGTTGGAGCAGAAAGTGAAGCTGCCGTGGCTGTGCATCTGCCTCCAGAGTTTGGGCGTGAGCAGTGTGTGTCTGTGTGTGACTGTGGGAGATGAGCGTTGAGGGTGGTGGGTGTGTTTATGGCAGTTGGTCAGGCGGTGCTGCTCAGGTGCCTCAAGGTAAGACGGGAGCTTTGGGTTCTTGATATTAATGGGACTTCATTTGAATTGGAAGCATGGAGAAGCTTAACATTTTATTCATACATTTAATGTAAAGAAAATGTCACTCCTGATCTTCCTTCAGTTCCCCATTTGCCTTCCCCAAATGCGTTGATGACAAATCCCATTCTTTCAGCAGCCTAGGCTGACACCTTAGAATCATTGTTGATTCCTCTGTTCTTACAGTCCTCATATCTATTCTATCAGGGAACCTGATAGAAAGTCTCCCAAAATATATGTGAAATTGTCTGCTTCTCACCATGCCACTGCTATCACCCTGGTGTAAGCCGCCATCCTCTCACCTAGATTGCTGCAGTGAACCAGGCCCTGCCCCCCGCCCCCCAGTTCATTCTGTTTACATCAGCCAGAGTAATCGTCTAATAACATAAGGCAGAAAATGTCATGTCTCTGCTCAGAGCTCTCAAGTGGGGTCTCAGTTTCGCTTACAGTGAAAGCCAAAACCCTTATCCTGTCCAGCATGCCCTGTGTGCATCTTACCTATTTGACCCCTTCCTTATTTTCCCTTCCTTGTTCACTTTATTCTCAGGCTGCACTGGTCTTGCGGTAACTGAGTGTGCCCGGCATGCTCCCACTTTGGATCTTTGCATTGCCTGTTGCCTTTGTAATGGTTTTCCCTTAGATGTCTGCCCACTCACTCTTACTGCCTTAAAGTTTTGACTCAGTTGGCACCTCCTCAGTGAGGCCAAGTCCAACCACCCTATTGAAAATCATACCTCTCCCGTAGCACTCCTCATTTATCTTCCTATGCTTTATTTTTCTTCATAATGCTTTTTACCTAACAAACTATATCACTTACTTACTGTATTTTGTCTGTCTCCCTCCACTGGAATGTAAGCTACATGAAGACAAGGAGTTAGGTCTCCTTTATTTACTCCTGCATTCCCAGCTCCTAGAATGCTACCTCAATAAATATCTCAAAAAAGTAAATAAATTTAAATGAATAACTTCAATGAATTTAACAAGTTCTCTGAATATGTTTAATACTGCTTCTTAAAGATTACCTGACTGGTGTGGCTCAGTGGATTGAGTGCCTTCCTGTGAACTGAGGGGTCGCTGGCTTGATTCCCATTTGAGGGCACATGCCTGGGTTGCGGGCCAGGTCCACCTGTGCGGGTGTGTGAGAGGCAGCCAATTGATTGCATCGATGTTTCTCTCCCCCACCCAAATAAATAAATAAATAGACGATTACCTCCTAGTAGGAGAGACAGAAACCAACAAATAATTACAAATTGGTTAATACAGCAAAGGAGATGAACATAGTATTTACATAGGGTTTTGGGGTGGTCAGGGAAGGTCTCTGGGAAGGTAGCTAAAGTTGAAGCCAGAATAACGAGAGCACTAGAAATTAGTGGTTGGAGCTTTGAGGAAAGTGGTCCAGGCAGAGAATGGCATTTGTAACATCGCTGAGGTGCAAAATTCATTTCCATGCAGGAAAAGAAATGCCTTGGAAAAATTAATTCTTACTAATACTTATTTGGAGCAGAAAGTATTTGCCCCCTAGTTTCTAATTGATTTTTCTTAAATTTCAGTTTCTAAACTTGTATAACCCTAAATATAATGAAGAAAACTCTTTTGAAATATGAATCACTCTTGTAATGTTAAATCTTCTTTAGTGAGTATTTTAATATACTGAGGTACAGCTACACTTTGGTTTTAAAATCTGTTTTTTCCACTGACTATGCAAAAAAAAAACACCATCTTTAAGAAGTACAGAATTTATGAAGCGGAAAGTGAAAAGTATCCCTTACCCTGCCCCACCCCCATCACTAACATCCTTTCAAAAGCTCTTTATGCAGATTTCTCTTTGATTAAACAGTTACTGAGCACGTGTGTCGCTGGGTTTACAGTGATGGGTGAAAACAGATATGGCTCCTCTCATTTACATCCTTGCAGGGCTGGACAGGTGAATGTAAAAATATAGGTGCATTCAGTGCTACAAAGTAGAGTTATGTGATGCAGTGAGAGTGTGTGACAGAGCACCTAGGCGGGGTGCTCCGGGGGGGCTTTTCGGAGGAGAGGTGTTTGAGCTGAAATAGGAGATGTATGTGAGTGTGTGTGTTTTGTAATGTTGTATTCTTTCGTAATGCATGTTATCTCATAATTTTATAAGGTTTTCACTTACAGCAGAGGTACCACTGCATTACTTTGGATTTCGAAGGCACTGTTCTGTGTTATCGTTTAATCAGTAGTTATGGGTTTTCAGAAGGATTCGGGGAACCTAATATACAAAGCAGTTTCTAAATCTTACCATGATCTCAGTTTTCTGTCTAGCCGAAGTCATTTCTCTCAAAACGGCAAAACATGTCAGTGAGAGGGTCATCTTGTCCGGTCTCGGTAAACCAGAGGTAAGGGACAGGTACGAGCACAGAATGGGTTCATCGTTATTTTCTTAAATCCCTCCACGCTCTGGTGTAAGAAGTAGCACATTCTCCTGTATGTCCAATTACTGGCCTTCTGGACTTGCTGGACGTACTTTTACTCTATTTTAGTGCTCTGTCTCTGTTGGCCATCCCATAGAAGTACATACACCAAGCTCTCCATCGCACCTTCCCTTTTCCCCAGTTACTCTTTAAGATCTAGAGATCACAGGTAGCGCCCTGTAAGCCTGAGTTCCTAGGCACAGAGTGTTCCCTGCTTATTAGGTACCCAGTCAATTTTGAATCAATCAAATATCTACTCTCGTAGGTTCAACTTTTACTTCATTGATATGATCCCTCAAATCTGCATATTCATTTCTTTTCTCTTGAGCTTTAATTTTACATCTGCTCGGAGCTGCACCAGTGTTCGCTTCCTTATACCCGTCCTCACCAAACACCTTCTTGCCTCATCTTGGCCATAACTAGAATTCCCCTTTCTAGGTGAGCGGTGTCTTTATTCTTTCAGCTTTCAAACCATTACCTTCTTTTGCTTGCCCCTGTTTCTGTTTAGGTCGTCACCAAGACATATTGATTGTTTATTTGTAATGTCCCTGATACGTCCTTCCTTATCTGTATCTCTATCACTGTCACTACCTTGGTCTGTGTACCACCGCCCTTGTATGTCTTCCTTTCCTAGATGGGGTTTCTCCCGTGTTTTTCATTTTCCCTCTCTGCCCACCCCAACCCCCCACTCCTCCTTAAGTTTCTTACTTGATCATGTGCTGTTGCCATTTTTGTCTCCCCCAATGCCCCCTTTTTTTAATGCCTCTTTGAATATGTCTTTCTGCTTAGATAGAACTCTGCATTCACGTAGGATTACTTCCAGCAGCCTGACTCTGTAGCCTTCAATTCAGCCTTTCCCCGTTTGGCATTTATTCTGTGGTGGTGCCTTATCCTTTTGCTTCACAAACTGGCTAATTGTCTCCTCCCAGTCTCCCCTGCCTCATTTGGCTTAAATGATATGCTTGGTTTTTCTTGTTCTTGTCCTTTATTACCAGCTGGACTGTGAATTGTAGACTGCCACATTCCTGCTGGGGTCTTGTGATAGTCGCTCCCAAAATTTGTACTAATATCATGCATAGTTATCCACACCTTATCCTTTATTCACTTTGGGGGTGTGATTGTGTGTGTGTGTGTGTGTGTATGTGTGTGTTGGGGGAGGGTGGGAGCCTGTCAGAACTTGTTTTCCTTTTTGTTTTTGTATACTTGTTAAGCCCTCCACGTTTTGTCTGTCACTAGTCATTTGCAACAGTTAATCCTCCTTAAGCAATCTTATTCACAAGTATATAATCTTTTTACCTTTTCCTCCCCCCCACCCTGTTTTCCGCTTGTATTGGGATAATTCCTCTTCCTTTCTGTTCTATTTGTGGTCCCCCTAGATAGATCTAAATGTGATAGTGTTTGATCACTAGATTTCATCATATTCATTCGAACTATAATATTGATAATTGACTGACTCACCTTACACAGATTGTCTTGTGTATTTCCTAATAGGATTTCAGATTTTGAGGGGATTCTCTGGTTTTTAAGCTGGAAATAGAAATTCAATGAAAGATATCTTGGAAACTGTTCAGTATCATTTGTGTTTTTTGTTTTATTAACTTCTTGGTTAGCCAGGTGTGCATTGTTGAAACAAGACTTGGCTTTTAAGGAAAAGGCTCAATTTGACATTCAGGGTTTTTTTTAAATTCTCAAAGGTCAGTAAAGTATAGCCTCAGTAAAAGCAAAAAAAAGACGAAATAGAATTTGTTTTCTATCCCTAATTGTGCTATTGAAATAAGGCTTTAATATTTGTAAGTAATAACTTTTATAGTTGCTTCTTATGAAAGCTGTAGAAGAAAATAATTCTATGATTTAAGTTTTTTGAAATCTACTGATTTTTTGGTTTTCTTAGGAACTGAATATATCACCTCTATCATATATTGTTCTCAGTGGTGCACTTTAGGGTAGCTTTAATGTGTTAGTGACCCAGGATGAAGATGGCGGGGACACAAATAGGAACTTGCCCGGCAGCCAGGTTTTTGTGTAGAGCACTGTGTCACACCTGGGCTGTCACCTGACTTCCCGTACACTTGCAGAGAGCTCAGCGGAAAGAAAGCCCTGAATGAAGCACAGGAAAGTACTAAAGCTACAAATGGTGCAGTCTGTGCTAATTGGGTCCTTTTGAAAATAGAAGAAAAGTGCATTTTTATTGGTTAGTTTATACATCAGTATTATGTAGTAGCCAAGCTTCTCCAACACCAGCACTGAGGAATGTCGAAGGAGGATGAGGAGTGGAGAAAGAGGAGGCAAGAGAGGAGGAGAGTCTAAGGAATGAGAAGGGAGGAGAAAGGAGGGCAGCAGGTTGTGGTGGGTCATCAGACAGGTTGGGAGAGGAGACAGTGAAAGCTGCAGTTTCCTCACCTCACGACGCCTCTGAGTTGTGTTCATGTCATTTAGTTCTCAACTGGTATTCACTATATGAAATAGGGAAAAAGTGGACATTTAGGTGTAAGCGTTAGATCCGGAATTTGAACCCAAGTTCATTAGAATGCAAATCTAGTGTTATGTCTTACAGGACATACATTAATATCCTCGTTATAGATTAGCTTTATTCTATATTTCTAGCCAGTTCTCTTGTTCTACCACCTGTGTTTCAGAAAACTAAACTGTAGCATTTCCTCATTCTGGTAGATGAAAACCCGGATTTTCTGTTTTTACCAACAGTAGCTTTTATGCCTAAGATAAGCTGCCTCCTGCTGCTTGTCCTCCTCTACTCTCTTCCTCAAAGGTCTGTCCCCCGAATTTCTTTAGCTTTCTGCATTGTAGATTGGTATGGGCACATCTTAGTTGCTTATTTATTTGTAATTCTTTAAAGTTAAGGTCTGGACCCAGATTATCTTTAATCCTTATAGCGTCTAGCTTGGTGGTTTGCCGTTTTTAGGCACACTCAAGTAAATGTGTTTTGTATAAATAAGACTGTTAGTTTGAGATTAAGTTTAGTACTGGTTATGTGTATGTCTGTTTGTATACATATACATGTTAATATGTATAATTGTTAATACAATGCCTCAGTAGGCCCTGAAAGCATTGTAGAAGGGAGTACAGAGGAACAAATTTAATTGCCCAGCATTCTGTAACCTTTCTAGACTGAAATTACAGAGATAGCCTGTTGAGAATTTTCTCTATTAATAGGCTAAGTTGAAAGATAATATAGAGAAGTATAATGGATGTTTACGTGCACAATCAGCTAATTAAATTGAGGGTGGCTGTTCTCAGTGTTTCTAAATTCACTTTACCTAGTGAAAAACAAAAGGGGCATGAAAACTTGAACCATCTTTCAATGAGAGATTCAAAATTCTTTTAGTTACTAGGAAACCTAATCATACTCTTATTTTCAAATGTATTGCAAGTTCACTTGGGTCTTATATTGTATATGCTAATATATACAAATAATAAAAGCATAGTATCTTACTGTATTTTTTTGTATACATAATGAGAAGTTCATAACCAAGGACTTTTGTGAGGATAGTGAAATAAATCTATTGCTGTATTCCAAGTACTTTTATTTCAGCTTGTGGACCAAGGTGTTATTTTGAATATGATATATTCTACAGAAAAAATTACAGAACAAAAGTTTATCTATCATATGGGTACTATAAAAAAGTTTTAATTCCGACATAACAATTTCATTTTGAAATCTGAATGTTAAATATTAAGAAAGAAGATGAGTGAAATATAGTTGGAGCATTAAAAGTATATATGTGGCAATTTCTTTTTATATTAAGTGGAAATGTAGAATACCAAGCAGTATCATGGCATACCCTCCATCAATGGCCAGAGGTGGGGGAGACACACACACACACACACACACACAGAGAAAGAATATAAGGGAGTAAGTCTACCAAACGTTAATGAAGTATTTGTGGTTAAGCATATTTTATAACTAGAAATTTTATATTTGTATTTAGAAAAAAAATTTAAATGAAGTCAAGTGTTGTCTTATCATTTTTAGGTAACTGTGTTCTAGTGATAAGTGTAAGAAAAATGTGCCAATGATAATTGGAGCTTTGTAAGTCCAAAAGAAAAGGCCACCAATATATAAATAATAAACATAATTTTCATGCAATAATAGTTAAACATTAGATAGTCTTTCATACCTACTGACTGACTCAGCTAAACTGAGAGAAGAGTGAGTGGGCTGAAGTAGAGAAAGAAGTTGATGAGACTATGTTAAGTGGTATAAAAAACCAACTTGAAGATGAGCACATTGAACTGGATTATTCTTGGTGTCTACAACTGTGTAATCATGTTTCATGACAACATACAATGATTTGAACGTTTTGGAGAAGTCAAAGAGAAGCAATAGAGGAGATCTTTGAGGGAAGAAAATACCTTGGCAGGAGGCTTTTCTTTTTAGGAGTCAGTGTGTCTAGTGTCTAGGAGTAGTGTAGGTTCTGGAGCTGGGCAGCCAGGGGCTCGATTCCTGGCTTTATTTCTTCCTGTCTAGGTAGATAAGCAACTCACAGTTAATGTCCCTTTGTCTGTTTTCTCATCTATAAAATGGGAATAATGGGATTTACCTCATCTGGCTGTTGTGAGATTTTAATGGTGTTTAGACTATAAATACAAGGCCCTTAACAGTGGTTGGCATAGTGAGTATTCAGCATACGCTAGTAGCTTCCTCCTCCCCCTGCTCTCCTCCTCTTCCTCCTCCTCCTCATCAAAGGAATAGTACTGTCTTTGCTTTACCAATTGATTTTGTAGAAAGGATGCTGTTGAAATCCTTGAAATAGCCATATTCTTTCAAGAAACTTGTGTCCAAAACAAGTTACCTATGTAAGTAACTTGTCAAAATCTCTCTTGCACTTTTGTCTATTCTGTACAGTGTGTCCCTGTTCCATGCTCTCTGTGGAAGCCTCCCAGAGCAGCATGGTAAGGGGTTCATGACGATGGTGACTGTCATCAAGAAAAGCTCATGTGACGCTGAGTTAGGTCTTTGCAAACCAATGATAATTGGTTTAAGAAAAAGTCCATGGAAAATGAAATCACTTAAAATGCAGATCAGAATTTCCTACTAAATTGTGATTAAAAGGTCTCATTGGGACTTTGTCTTGAAAAATTTAAATTCTGGAAAAACATTAGGTTATAATTGTAAACATGCATTAATTCTTTTAATGAACAAAGAATGAATCAAGTGTGAATGGATAGGCTTAATTTTTTTCACTAAATAATTAGTGGCATGCTATATAGCATCCTTCCTGTTTGACATTTGTGGTGCTAATCCATTAAAAATACATACTGCTTTTCCCTTTCGTAGTCAAATTATTCTTTCTGCCCAAGCAGTAGGTTTGCTTACTGATTTCCACGAAAGTGATGAATTCCCGAAGCTCAGTGTTCCTCATCATTGCAAACCCACTGCAGGAGTACCATCCATCCGGGCCTTAGTGCATCACTCCCATGGGTCTCGGAGGCAAAGGGAACCACAGAGCTGATGCTGACACTGCCTGCTGTGCCCCGAGTAATAAAGTTCTTTGTCCTGACCCAGGAGTCTCTCCTGTCCTTTGTCAGTGTCTGTGAAACACTAACTTGCTTGTAGAGTAGTAGGGTAAAATTAAATTCCAGACTCTATATTGTTTGCCTACGTTGTTCAATAAACTTTGTGAAATCTTACCGTTTTTGCAAATTGGCAGTTTCACTCTTGGTTTATGATGAGGGAAGATTGTAGTGAATGGGAACTAATTTTATTATAGGTGATCAGTTCATTAGGAAATTTTTAAAAGATTTTTTTAATTGAAATATGTCTTATAATAAAGTATATGCATCTTATGTGTATAACTCAGTGAGCTTTTATGTATGTGTACATCTGTCTATGTTGTCACCCAAATCAAG
This sequence comes from Desmodus rotundus, assembly GCF_022682495.2. NCBI lineage: Eukaryota > Metazoa > Chordata > Mammalia > Chiroptera > Phyllostomidae > Desmodus > Desmodus rotundus. The sequence goes on from NC_071396.1 coordinate 47,980,265, forward strand.
ATACAGAAAATTTCCAGCTCTCCAGGAGAGTCTCTCTCGTCCCATCCTGCTAACATTCTTGCCTCTGATGACGTAGGTTAGTGTTTCCTCTTTTTGAATGCCACATAGATGGAATTATATAATGTTTAATCTTTTGTGTCTGACTTCAGTATTATTATATCTGTGCAATTCATCATGTTTTTTAAGAATGGAATTGCTTGGTTATAGAAATCTGTGTTTAGCATTAGTAGATATTGTCAAGCAGTTTTCCAAAGTGCTTAGGTTTCATTTGTTCTGTATTGTCATGAACACTTTTATTTTCTTTTTAAAGTCTAGTTATTTTGGTAGGTACGGAGCGTTATTTTACTGTTACCCTTTTTAAAAATCTCTCTTGATAACCTCATGATGTGGAGCCCAGTTTACCTTCTGATGTGCCTGATCAGGTCTTTGGCTTAGTCACGAGTGAATTTTTGTGATGAATTTTGTTCCCTTTTTTAACTCTGCAAGGTGAGACTTAGATAATGAGTACTTGGACTACTTTGCACGTACCACTTACAACATAGTTTGGAACGTTCTAACACTTTTTTAGAAAGAATTTCTTTAAATGTGTTTAAGAATTACAACCATTCTGTATTTAGAGTTGAGTGTAAGGTTTGTCTCTACCCTTTTCCTACTGCTAGGTTTTAAGAAAACACAAACTGAGCCTTAGGTTTTGAAATCTGACACTCCTTATTAATTCTGAAGCCAATCTCTTGAAGTCTAACTAATAGCATCGCCATTCCCCAAAGTCCTTGGCCTTTTCTTTGTTCACATTCTTTTAAAACTCCCTTGTGTTTAATCTTCTACCATACCATTGTATCTTGTTCTAAGATCTTCATTTTAGTGATACATTATCAGTAACTCTGCTTTTTCCTACTAGTGAATGTTCCCTAATCACATATTTACTTACTGCTCGTTTTATTCTGTTGAAAACCTACACTTTCTTACTGTTTCAGCTCTTAGTGCAAAATCTTAGATCTGTTTTCCATCTTTTCTTTGCTAAACCTGTATCTCCAGTCATGCTTCCTTTTCAGTAGACTTAACCATCTTCTCTGCTGACTAAGCCACTTTTTTAGTGTCCTTAATTCTATTAATGCAATTGTCATTATCTTAGTCACCTGGGTTTAAAATTTGAAGTTATCTTTAAAGATTTTATTTATTTAGTTTAGAGAGGGGAAGGGAGGGAGAGAAAATCAATGTGTGGTTGCCTCTTGCTTGGGGACCTGGCCCACAACCCAGGCATGTGCCCTAGACTGGGAATCAAACTGGCAACCCTTTGATTCACAGGCCGACACTCAATCCACTGAGCCATACCAGCTAGAGCTGAAGTTCCCTTTAATTGCAAGGTACACTTGATGGAAAAGTTAATGATAATTCATTAGATGAGGTCTATCTGAAAAAAGGCTTCCTTTTATTCTGTTCCTATAGCTGTGTTTTCCCATAAGTAACATTTTTTTTTGTTTTAAATTTTATATAGTTCTTATAAAGGCATGTGTATTTTTGCAAATTGTTTTTTTCCTCATCCACTTATTTAATAAGTAGGCACTGTTCTCGGTGCAGGGTACGTGATAGTCGGTAAGGAGGATGAGGCTACCTGCCTACTAACATTTCCAGGGGGAAGACATAATAACAAATAAAATTGACACTATAATATCAGGTTAGGATAAATGCCATGAAAGAAAATTAAGGAGGATCAAAGGATAGAGCACGATGTGGGAGTGGGATATATTTTAAATAAAGTGTTCAGGGAAGTCCTTTTTCAGGAGGTAACATTTGTGCAGTTGGATTTATTGAGAGCATAAGTCATGTTACGATGTGGGAAAAGAAAATGCCGGAGGAAGGAACATCAAGTGCAAAGGCCTTGAGCTAGAAATGACCTTGGAGCACTTGAAAAAGGGAAAAGTCAAGCATGGTTAAGTGCAAAGTTAGGGAGAGAATGGTAAGAAATGAGTTTGAAGAAGCCGAAGTCCAGATCAGATGGTCCAGAAAATACCGTTAGGGAATTCGGATATTGCGTGTAGTGGGATGCTGCTGGGTGGTTTTGGAGCAGAGGAATGATAGGGTTTGATGCAGTTTTAAGATCACTTTTACACTGGAATTCTGTGGATAATATGGAAGCTTTTTCTATGCTGATATGGAAAGATCTTAAAGATACGTTATTTATACATTTTTCTGTACCTGGCTTTTTTCCCTTTTAGTAAACTGCTAATAATGTAAAAAAAAAAAAAAAAGATTTATATGTATCTGTGTGTGTGTGTGTGTGTGTATTTGATTGTATTTGTGTCAAGTTTTTCTGGAAGGACATAAAAGACAAATAAAAGGGGATTGTTTGTGAGAAGGGGAACTGATGATGGGGGGAAATGGAAAGGAAACCGACCACTGTACACTTTTTAATAAATCAAGAAAATAATTTTAAATCACAGAGCAAAGCGTATACGTCTTAGCTGTCCAGCGAGCTGCATTTTCACAAACTGAACTCCCACTTAATCACCCACAGCGAGAGGCGGAGCTTTACCAGGAGGGCAGAAACCCTCAGGTTCCCTTTTTTGGCAGTACCCCCACCATGCCCTTCGAAGGATGGTCACCGTCCTGACTTCTGCTCACATGCGTTGCTTTCTCCTGCTTTTTGTACCAGTGCTCTTAACTCCATTCTGTTCATCATAATTTGTTTTAGATTAGCTGCTGTTTCTATTTCAGCATTGTGCAAGCAATGCATAAATTATTGATTTCCTTTGTTAAAGGGTTAAACCAATATAAAACAAATCACACAGGACTCCTCTCTATCGCCTCTCCCCATTCCATGACTCCTTCCAGAGGTAACTGCACTGAATAGCCCAGCCTTCTAGTCTTTTTGTGTTTCCTCTAGCTAACTTCCTTTTTTTCTTTTTAGTACATAATACGGTTGTTATTTAATAATGATGATGATGATGATAATGCTTATGATGATACTAGATTGATGGTTAACATTTATCAAGCATTTTGTAGTGGCTAACTTCTAATCTCGTATCTGGTCTTTAGGCTCCTCTCTTTTTGTCCCCCCCTTCCTCAACATACCTGTCCAGTGCTCATCTGCACTCTCTCACACGCACGTACCACCCTATCCAGCCTCCATTATAATGCCGTGTTACAGAGTAAGATCTCAGTCAGCCGGGCGCATCTTCTCTCTATCCTAGGACATGCTCTGTTCACGTCTGTTCGTATAATTTTTGTTTATATCCTTTTGTCTTTGAAACTTCCCTGCTCATCTCTTTCAGCCAAAGCATTAGTTTCTGACCCAGATGGCTTAATCCTATGTCCTTGATGTAGCTGCAACTGGGCTCAGCCCTTTTTAAAGGTTTTTTTAGCATATAACTCTTTATAATCTGAGACTTGATATTAAAAAATGTGCTTTCATTCTCTTGTTATATATCTTTAGTTTAATGTAGCCAGTTTTATGTACCTGGCAAAAATTTTCCTATGTAGGGCTGGTCATATTTATTCATACAGAAGGAGTGTATCTCTACTTCCCTGCACCCTTCTCCCCTGGTTCTAACATAGCCGTCTAGAGAGCCACTAGTAGTTGAGCAGTGCCAGGAACAGTGCCTGGCGCACAGTGGGCTCTCAGTAAGTATATGCTGAATGAGTGAATCAGCGCTGAAGATGAAACCTATCTGGTGTGATTTTTGTTTTTTTTAAAGCACCATCATGGCTGTTCATAATATGTGGCACATAGCGATCAGTAATTACTTGTTGAATTTAATTTAGTTTTATTTTCACGTTTACCTGGGTTTTCACTGAGCACATGTACCCTTTTCTGGGAAGATGCACTCCCAGTACAGAATAGTCCTGATGGTAGAGTTTGTCACTGGCAGAGCTGCAGCAGTATTTGGCCATTTTAGGCACAAGAAGGGAAGCATCTCTTATCACTGACATCTTTTTTCCCAGCTACTGCTCCTGCTGCCTCACTGGTTGCTCGTCCTCTGTGGCGGCTGCGTAGTCACCACAGGGGCCGTGCTCTCTCTCATCAGTGGAGCGCGCTGCACATCCCTTCCTCTTGTCATCAGCTCTGCTGGCTGCTTCATGATGCAGAGTCGTGGTCTTCCTGGAGCAGGTGTGTTAACTGAACATGTTTAAAATATCCCAGAAGGTGCCCTGGCTGGTGTGGCTCAATGGACTGAGTGCCGGCCTGCACACTGAAAGGTCGCTGGTTCGATTCCCAGTCAGGGCACATGCCTGGGTTGCGGGCCAGGTCCCCACTTGGAGGCATGAGAGACAACTGATCCCTCCCACATCGATGTTTCTCTCCCTCCCTTCCCCTCTCTCTAAAAGTAAATAAATAAAATCTTACAAAAAAATCCCAGAAGGTAATAGGAATTGTAAAATTATAAATTGCCCTTTTGGCGGGGTTAACCTTTGAATTCTCTTTAAATCTGTTCAGCATTCTTGGTTTTAAAAATAGATACTTTTCGTTTTTCTGGCAGTTAACGTGTATTAGGATTTTTTTTGAAGGTTTGGTACGTTTTCTCTTATGACAAGCTGTAATAAAATTTGCATCTAATCATGTGACTTGAATAAGAGCAGGGCTTCTGCCCAAACCTTATAAGTTTATGAAACAGTTTAAAGAGAACAATGACCTTACAGAAGAGCTAGGTTTCTCTTAAGACTTTTGTTCAGATCAGGACGTGTAATGCTCAGAATTAACGTAGCGCGTAACGTGGGTTTCAGTGAAGAAAAGTACTCGGAATCAAACCTTAGAAGGCCATCTGGGGGCTTACTGGTCTGACCAAAGGAATTAAAAAGTTTAGAGGCAGTTTTTTTTGTTTGTTTGTTTTTAAATAATACATAGGAAGTGATACAACCTGTTTTTGCTTTTGGTATTATTTGGCATTGCCTGTGACTAATTCGCTCATACTAAGAAGGAATTGAGTGATCACAGGCCTTTAGAGAAAAAGTTTTTTTCTAGTCTCAGGGTTTTTTTGGGTTTAGTTTATAATGCTTTTCTCTCATTTAAAAATAACATACTTTTCAATTATATTAATTTTAATGTATGTTAATTGCATTCTTTTAAATTAGGGATCTTACCCTTTTCCCCCCTTTCTCTTTCAGGACTTGAACCAATGTAAAGAAGATTATAGCATTTATGAAGATAAATGTCACTCTTGCCTTTTAAATCGGAACTTCTGCTTAGGACCTGTGTATGACTTTTCATCTGTGACCTCTTCTTTCAGTAACTACGGACTTTGAGTTGCAGGAAGGTCTCTGAAGATTTATATCAAATGACGTCAATGGCCAGCTTGTTTTCTTTTACTAGTCCAGCAGTAAAGCGATTGTTGGGCTGGAAGCAAGGTGATGAAGAGGAGAAATGGGCGGAAAAGGCAGTCGATGCTTTGGTGAAAAAGTTGAAAAAGAAAAAGGGTGCCATGGAGGAACTGGAGAAGGCCTTGAGCAGTCCGGGACAGCCGAGCAAATGCGTCACTATCCCCAGGTCTTTGGACGGACGCCTGCAGGTTTCTCACCGAAAAGGCTTACCCCACGTTATATATTGTCGTGTTTGGCGCTGGCCTGATTTGCAGAGTCATCATGAGCTAAAACCATTGGATATTTGTGAATTTCCTTTTGGATCTAAGCAAAAAGAAGTTTGTATCAACCCATACCACTATAAGAGAGTGGAGAGTCCAGGTAGGTTTTACTCCCTTGAGAAGAATTTAGAAATCTTCTCTTTTCCTGATTTGTATTTAACTGGATTCAGTAATTAAAAGGTTATATTGTTGTGTTTTCCTTCTTAAAGATTTTAACCTTGGAAGGAATACTGGATTTTGAATTCAGCTGCTTCTGTGTAGATGATACAGTTTTCGTCACGTCTAGACTGTTTGTGACAGCACATAAGCCTGTCATGCTGCTGCCCATCCTGACGTAAAAGTTCAAGAATTCCCATCTTGCCCTCGTTTGTACGTCCTCACACCAATCTTCTGCGCTGTCTCCTCTAGTTCTTTTAGAGGGGTCTCCGTTTTTATTATCTTCACGTTACTTTCCTTCCATTCTTCGTTGACACCCCTCCAGTTACTTTTCTTTGCTACCGTTTGACTTGTCAGGGTCACTAATGATCCAGGAGAGAGGGGGCATTCTCCATCCTCTTATTTGCCCTCCCAGCATCATTTGATACAGTTGCTCCTCTCCACCCCCCTGCCCACCTGGGGACTTTTTCTGTATTGGCTTCTGAAACCCTGCAGTTTCCTGGTTCTCCTACCCTACTGGCTGTTGTTGCTTAGGCTCTTTGTTGGTTTATTGTTCCTGTTTCATAGGACTCAGTCCCTGGACAGTCTCTTCATCTGTATCTGCTATGTGCTCTCCTGCTGTCTCATGTCTTAGAACCATCTGTAAGCTCAGTCTAATGTTTAGAACCCCAGTCAACTTTTCTTTTGAGATGACGACTTTTGTGTCCAGTTCCCTACTTGATACCTCCACTTGAGTGTGTCCAATAAACATCATATTTAATGTCTAAATAGGACTTCTGATTTTATTTCCCACCAAGCCATTTTTTCCTCCAGTCGTCCTTATTGAAGTAAATGGCACCAGTATTTATGTAATTGCTACCTAGAAGTCATTTTTTATTTCTCTCCCTTAATGCCTGTATTTGGGCTACGAACAAACGCTGTTTGCTGTGCCTTCAGAACATACCTCGGTGACGTCAGCCCTCGCCATCTCCAGCACCGCTGCTTCGGTGCAGCGCATCCTCGTCTTCCACCTCCGGTCATCTTTTCACTGGTCTCCCTGCCTCTTTTCCTCCCTCTCCAACCCGTTCTGTTGTCTACGTAGCAGCCAGAGTGCTATTTAAAAATATATATTGAATCATGTCAGTCCCTGCTCAAAGTACTTTAAAGGCTCTCAGTCACAATGAGAACAGATTTCTACAAGACCCTACATGACCTACCAAACTTCCTGTGTTCTTTGGACTTGCCATACTCCGCACCTAGGCTTTTTTCTTGCTGTTTCCTCTACTTGAGTACTATTCTCCCAGATCTTTCTATGGCATGTTTTCTCACTCCATTCAGCCCTTGCTCAGATACCCCCTCATTACTTGATGCTCTGTTAGATATTTGTTTATTGACTGAATTGACTAGGACCTTCCTCTGACTAATTCTGTGCTGCACCCCCAGTGCTAGAATAGTAGTATCACCTGGCACTCTGTAGGTGATGCTCGGTAAATAGTATTTAGTTATGAATGAACTGTATATGCTGAGATAATAGCTGGGTGCGTTAGTTGTCTATTGCTGCATAACAAAAAATGGCTTAACACACACACACTCATAGTCCTACAGTTTCTGTGGGTCGGGAGTCCAGGAGCAGCAGAACTGGGTCCTTTGTAATGCTGTAGTCACAGTGTTGGTTAGGCCTTGGGCCTCCTCTGCACTCAGCTGGGGAAGGGTCTACTTGCCAGCTCAGGTGATTGTTCAGAGGATTCCGTTCCCTGCTGGCTGTTGGATTCTTGCTTGTTGTCAGCTGGAGGCTGCCTTCATTTGTTTGCCACCTGGCCTCTTCATAGGTAGCTCACATATGTGACGGCATACTTCTTCAAAGCCAGCAAGAAAAGTAGGGTCTTCTTGCTGGAAGGGTATTACGTTCTTATGGAATGCTACCACATATATCCTATCACTGTTGCCATATTCTGTTCGTTAGAGGCAAGTCACAGGTAATACACTCAAAGAGAGAAGATTTTGCGAGAATGGTACACAGAGGTGGGAACATGGTGGTCACCTTGGAGTCTGTGTGCCACACTGGGTTTCACATGGGCATGGTATAAGCCCAGTATGGTAAGAAGGCTCTGAGAGTGACATCGAATGTGGAGACTGCAGAATGCATAGCTGTGATGTGCTGCCAGGGGAAGTTCAGTTCAAGGGCCTTAGAGCTGCCAATTGGTATTTGAGGTGATTCTCAGTTTCTTACTGAATCCAAGGAGATTTGTAGCCTTTAGCAATTGATGAAGAAAGGAAGATGTGAAGAGTTAATAGAGAAGTATAGTCTGAAAAATTCCCTAGCTGGATACATCCAGGAGGCTGGTCTAGGAATTTCGTGTATTATAATAGCCATGGTGTGATTAACAATCTCCCAATAGAAATGTCTTATTTTTTTAATAATCCATTTTCTCAGCCATGATTCATTCTATAGCAAAAACTAGGGCATAGCCCTGGTATGCTTAAGCAAGTGAAGCATCTGTTATAAAGGATGGATCACTTTATGGTTCCAGTATTAGTAAAGTGGTAGTGGTAGTAACTGTAATAGTAATGAACATTTATTGAGCATTGTGGACCAGGCACTTTTTTAATATTATGAGGTTATTTCTTCATAGGGTTAGAAAATGGTACTAACATTGTAAAACTTAAATAAATTTACAGCCTTGGCTGGTGTAGCTCAGTGAGCTACTTGGCTGGATTGAGCACAGGCCTGTGAACCAAAGCATCGCTGGTTCGATTCCCAGTCAGGGCACGTGCCTGGGTTGTGGGATGGGTCCCCAGTAGGAGGTGCTTGAGACGCAACCACACACTGATGTTTCTCTCCCTCTCTTTCTCCCTCCCTTCCCCTTTCTCTAAAAATAAATAAATCTTTAAAAAACAAAAATAAAACCTAATAAGTTTACAGATAAGGAAACCAAGGGAAGTAACTGATACAAGATCACATTGCTAATATCTAGTAGAGTGAGAAAGTACTACAGAAACAGTTGAAAAGATGGAAGATAGTTGGAAAAGAAAAACAGAGGGCCAACCCAGGTGGCCCAGTGTTTAATCTCATAGGCAGTGTTGTCTGCGGATTAAGACAGCTCTGGAACCAGACTTTCTGGGTTTGAACCCTAATTTTATCAGTATACTGAAGTGCCTGTGGGCAAGTTACGTAAGCATTCTGTGGCTTAGTTTCCTCATCTATAAAACAGGAATAATAATATCTACAGCAATAATAATATCTCTGGTTTTGTTATGAGGATTAGATGAGTTAATGCATGAAAAGTGCTTAGATTCAAACATTAACTGGTTCAGAATGAGCTTCAAGTTAAATATCATTCTAATAAAATAATAATCCTGGAAATAGAGCATGGGGAAGATGGCAGAGAAAAATTATTAAAGAAATACTACTAGAATAATTTCCAGAACTGAAAATAAGACGCACTGGACCATAAGACGTACCTAGGTTTTAGAGGAGGAAAACAGGAAAAACCCACTGCCACTGCTCCCCCTCCCCCCCAAGCCAGGTACGCTGCATTCGGACTATAAGACGCACCCCCATTTCCCTCCCAAATTTGGGGTGGGGAGTACATCTTATAGTCCAAAAAATATGGTATATCACGGATAAAAAGAATATTCTGAAAGCTCCTAGAGAGAAAATACAGAACATGTACAAAGGATTGAAGTGAGAATATTGTATTTCCAATGCAACTTTGGATTCTAGAGGAAAATAGAGTATAGCCCCCCAAATTCAGAGACAAAAAGTTATGTATTCTGGACTCTGTCTGCAGACAAACGAAAGGCAAAATGTATTGTATGTGCAAGGCCTCAACATTTATCTTCCTTACACCCCATTTCTTAGGAAGATACTTGAAGGAGATGAGGCTCAGGAAATGAGATCCAACAGCGGAGAGGAGAAGGGACGTCCGAGGACTTCAGATTTGTAGGAGGCTTCAGTAGCAACCGGTCTAGGTTTTAGCGGAAGAATGGAGGATTCAGGGAGAAACATGGAATCAGCAGAGTTTTATGTTTATTTGTGGTATCTGGAAAATAATGTTGATAGGAGTTTGACAAGTCTGTTGGACTTCTGGAAAAGGAACAAGGCCATAATTAATTGTAGTAAAAGCACTGTCCAGGAAAAAATACAATCATGGGACATACTTAGCTCAAGAAGGAATAATCCTTGTATGTAATATTAACGCTGGATATTCATTTAACCAAAAATTTTAAATGTAACTTTATTACGGGGAAGGGGGATGGGACAGAATGATATAAGAAAGCCACTTTATTTGCTGTCATAGCAAGTCTACAAATAATGTCATCAACTCAATAATAGTAACATAAGCATATTATTTAGTGGTACATAAAGTATTAGAAAAAATGGTTAAGAGTTTATATTGTCTCTGGAAGTAGTATGGACGAGGCTTGGAAGTTGCTGTTTTTGTTATAATCTCTTGTATTATCTATCTTTTTAAGCTATCTGTGTATTTTTAGGGGGTAAAAATAAAATAATAAAAAATGTGTGTAGATATACAAGTAAGGGAGAAGTCAGTGATTTTTAGCTCTGCCTTAAAAAAAAAAAGTAAAGAAATCCTTATTAGATTGAATTCCTAAGAAGTTATTTTACTAAGTCTTCCAGATTGCTGGCTAGCTAAACGTGGAGACTTGCTGCCCAGTGCCCTCCGCGTTCTCCAGTGGCAGCTGTCCCTTCGTTCTTTAAGGAGGGCGGTAGTTGGTGATACAGAGTAGAATAAAAGCGTTGTAGACAGGCGCTAACCACATCATCACAACACTAGTTCAGTGAAATAAAAACACAAAAAACAATACAAGTAAGAGCCTCTTGATTCCTCAGGTCCATCCTGCTTCTGGGAGGGGAAGTGTGACCTAGTTAACCTACAAACCTTGATTTTGTTGACGCTAATGATGTCAAAGAGATTTTCAGAAATGAAATAACATTTACAAATATAAGAAAGTTGTAAAAGATGAGTTGGTTCAGTAAGAGTTTAAAGAAATTGGTCTGATTCTGTTTTCTATGGAGAAAGGTAATCAAAGAGATCAATCCTATATGTGATTGATCTCTCGGGTCTTTAGAGAAAGTGAATGTTTGGCTTCATTCATAAAGTTTATCTTTTAAAAAATGTATCTCTTAAAATGTGTGGGCTTTGTTGTGTATATTTTCATTATGGTCCTGGTTAGAAAACTGACTTTAAATGAAAGATTCTACACGGGAAAACTTTTGAGTCGGGAAAACTTTACCGAGGAACATAAAATGTGAGGTCTCTCAAACTGAGGGACATGAAATGTTCAAAGTTGGAGACTTGGAGGCTTTCAGGCATCTGAATAGCTGACCTTACTTTCAATCTCTCCCTCTTGCTTCCTGGTTTGGTGGCTGGACCAGCTGTTAGTCCTTTCTGGCCTCCCTCCTGGAGTCTCCCTACCCCCTCCTTGATTCTCCCCACTCTTGGCCCTCCTGTGTGAAATCCTCCTAGTTCTTTGAGGTCCGCTCACATGCTGTCTTTTCCACAACGTTTTGTAGGATTCATTGCCAACTAGAAGTACTCACCTTTGTTGAACTCTCATTGCATTAAATTTTCTGTATTACTGTTGTATTGAAGTATGCCTTAAAAGTAGAACAGGAACAGTATCTTCTCTGGTTTTCTTTCACTATATACAGGCCAAATGCTTAGAGGATTTTGGGATTAGTTATTATATAAATAGATTCAAGGTTCTACAAAGCAGGCCTTCCTAAAAGTGAATTAATAGGGTTATAGTCTTACGTGAATCCTTTCTGTGTACCCCTTAATAAGTATGGAATATTTTGCTTTTGTCATTGCTGACAGATGACTTCTGATTTTTGTCTTTCAGTCTTACCTCCAGTATTAGTGCCTCGTCATAATGAGTTCAACCCGCAACACAGCCTTCTGGTTCAGTTTAGAAACCTGAGCCACAATGAACCGCACATGCCACAAAACGCAACTTTTCCAGATTCTTTCCACCAGCCCAACAGCACTCCTTTCCCCTTATCTCCGAATAGCCCCTACCCCCCTTCACCTGCCAGCAGCACCTATCCCAACTCCCCAGCAAGCTCTGGACCAGGAAGTCCGTTTCAGCTGCCAGGTAAGACTTTATTTTATTGATACGAAGTATGACTCCCTGAGGATCAGCAGTTGTCCTTAAACTGATGGCCCTTCGGGTGAACTGTTATATGCCAGGAGCTAGCCACTTTTGATTCTGTATTCTTTGGTAGTTGTGTGATTTACAGAAGAGTTTTGGATTTTACTTTGGCAGATACCAAAATATTTAAATATTTTTATGTAATTTATAATACTAAATACCATTTATTGAATAACTTTTATATAACTGATACTGTGATGAAAGATATTGCATTAAATTTAATCTTCAGAACAGCATGTGAGATAGATATTATTCCCGTTCACAGGTGGAAAAATAAATTGATCCTGACTCTAAGAAGTTAAGTACCTTGCCTGAAGTCACACAGCTAATAAATAGGGGTTCAGACCCAACTTTCTTTGACTTTAAACTCTCTGCTTTTTTAGCTTTACTACATTGCTTGTCAAATCATTTTAGACTTTGAAAGGTTAAAATGAATTCCAGTTATCTTTAATAAGATAACTGATGAGCTAATTTGCCTGGAGAAAGATAAGTAGATTATAATTTGTCAAGTTTTTAATTTCTGTTAATGTCATGCACTGACACATCCTCTGTCACTGTCAAATACTTGAATGCCTGTCGCAGGCAGAGTCATTATATTCTTCGTGGCTTTTCTGCCGCAAAATATCAACTGATGCAGAGGGTTTTTTTTTTTTTTTTTTTTTTTTTTTAAGAGGAATTAAGTACCAACTGTTTAACTTGCTTTTAGGTGTTTGTTCAAAAGCTAATTTTTATACTTTGTCCTAGATTCAGTTCTCATTGTAGTTCTGTCTCTAATGTATCTTGTACAAACCTTGGGGTGAAAGACAAAGTATATTCAGTATTTATAGCTGTAGCTTTTGCGAAGAATTTCAGCTGTGAGTGTCAGAACTCAAGAGACTTTCTGGTTAACATTCAGTTTCCCGAGAGAATTATTTAGACATTTTAGGTTGTTGCAAAAAAAATTAGAAATCCTGCTCTTAGTGTTGATGGCAGTTTTTGAAGGAACATAACTTTATTTTCCTGTTTAAATAGCAATGTTCAGTATGTGATGAGTTTGATAATTTAAAAGTGTCTCTGTGGATACATAAGCGTACAAGGATAATTGTGTCCTCCAGATTCATTTCCAGTATTTGCAGTTGTTCCGAGTATGTGATTCTGAGCAAATAAAGGCAGAGTTCGTGACTTTGAAGTCTACGTTGGTGGGTTTCAGCGCTGCTCTTACTGTCCTGAACTGTCCAAACATGTGCGGACTTACGGGGGTGGGGGCGGGGGGGGGGGGGTTCAGCTGCGGGCGGTCGTGCTGCCTTGTCCTTTTCTCTTGCCCTCAGACAGCGCCCTGCCTTTTGTGTGTCGGTGGTACTCAGCGGTGAACCCTGCTGGTGATCGTGAGAGTTTTTAAATTCTTTTATATAGCTCCGAGCAGGGTGGAGACTTTCGTCTTCTGGGTCTTTAACTTGTCTGATTTTCTTCTCTTAGCTGATACTCCACCTCCTGCCTATATGCCGCCAGACGATCAGATGGGTCAGGACAGCTCCCAGCCCATGGATACGAGCAACAGTATGATTCCTCAGATCATGCCCAGTATATCCAGCAGAGGTAAGGGAAATCCTCACCATACTCATTTTTTTGTTCTTGCTCTTTTGTTCGCTTCTTTTTAACTTCTTGGCCCCTTTTTAAAAACAGCTTTATTGAGGTAGAATTTAGAGCCATAGCATTTATCCATTTTAAGTGTATGATTCATTGATTTTTGTAAACGTACAGAGTTTTACACCATCACCATAATGGAGTTTTAGAACATTTCCGTAACCCTTTAAAAATATCCCTTGTGAGTATTTCGTAGTCTGTCCTCACTCCCAAACCCATCTTCAGAGACCCTCAAATCTGTTTTCTGTATCTATAGATTTGCCTCTCCGAACATTTCATCTGAATCGAATCCCATGTTGTGTGCTCTCTTGCCTCTGGCTTCCTTTACTCCAAGTCACGCTGTCGCGGGTCACCCAGGTGTTGCAGGTGTCAGTCATTCCTGTTTACTGTTGAACACGCATTCCAGTGTGTGGCCGTACCGCGTTTTGTTTATCCATTCATTGGTTGATGGACATTTTAATTGTTTCCAGTTTTGGGTTAGTGTAAACAATGGTGTTATGAACATTTGCATACAAGTCTTTGTGTGGACACTGTTTTTCTTGGGTAGATAACCTAAGAGTGGAATTTCCAAGTCATGTGATAGCTATTACGATAACTGTTTTAAGAAAAACATCTAAATTTCTTGAAAGTGGCAGTACCTTTTTCCCTTCTTACTCCTAATACTTGTTATTTTCTTTTTTTAGTTATTATTATAGCCATTCTACTGTGTGTAAGGTGCTATATTATTGTGGTTTTAACCTGCATTTCCCTAGTGAATAATGATGTTGAACATATTTATGTACATATTTATGTACTTATTAGCCACTCATGTATCTTCTTTGGTGAAATGTTTCTTCAAATCTTTTGCCCATTTTTAAATTGCACTGTTGTCATATTGAGCTGTACTTGTTCTTTATACATTTGGATAGAAGTCCTTTATCAGTTACATGATTCGCAAATATTTTCTCACCCTGGATTGTCTTTTCATTTTAATAGTATCTTTTGAAGCACAAAAGTTTCTAATTTTTATGAAGTTTAGTTTAACTATTATTTTCTTTTTCTGTTGTTGCATCTAAGAAATTTTTGTCTATCCCAAGGTCATGAAAATTTTCTTAATGTGTTTTCTTCTAGAAGTTCTATCTATAGCTTTAGCTCTTAAATTCAGTTATGTGATTCTTAACTGAGTTAAGGTTTTTGTATGGTAAAGGTCTAAATTCATCTGTGTGCACATGGCTCTCCAGTCGCTTCTAGCACTCCGTGTTTGTTGAAAAAAGTAGTATTTCTCCGCTGAGTTGCTTTGGCATCTTTTTCAGAAATCAGTTGACTCTACCAGTTAGTTAGCATTTATTTCAGGACTCTCAATTTTATTCATTAGCTGTGTATCTGTACCTCATAGTCTTGATGATTAAAGCTGTCTGTGAGTTTTGAAAACAGGAAGCATGAGTTCTCCAGCTTCATTATTTTTGTTTTAATCATCACCCAAGGATATGTTTATTGGTTTTTATTTTTAAATTTTTATCTATTTATGTATTTTTAAAGATTTTATTTATTTTTAGAAAGACGGGAAGGGAGGGAAAAAGAGAGGTAGAGAAACATTGATGTATAAGAGATACATTGATCAGTTGCCTCTCGCATGCCCCCAACTGAGGACCTGGCCCACAACCCAGGCATGTGCCCTGACTGGGGATTGAACCAGCAAACCTTTTGGTTTTGCAGGCCAGCACCAAATCCATTAAGCAACACCAGCCAGAGCTGTTTATTGTTGTTTAGAGAGAGGAAGTGAGAGAGAGAGGGAGAAAGAAACATCATGTGCCCCCCAACTGGGGAGTCAAACCCACAACCTAGGTATGTGCTCTGACCGGAAATTGAACTTGCAACCTTTTGGCAGATGAGACTATGCTCCAAACCATTGAACCACCTGGCCAGGGCCAACTTTGTTAGTTTTTAACATTATTTGGCTATTCAGTGTTCTTTGCGTTTCCATATCATTTTAGTATCAGTTTCTTGATTTCACTCCTCCAAAAAACCCTCTTTGAATTTTGATAGAGTTCACATCGAATCTCTAAATAAATTTAGAGCAATATCCTGTCATTTCCCAGTGCATGAATGTGGAATCTCTCTCCGTTCATTTGTGTCTTCTCAGTTTTCAGTATAAAAGCCTTTTCTATCTGCTTCTCTTTTGAACTTTATTCCTATGTGATTGGAATTTGTTTGATTTCATGTTTGGATTATTCTTTATTAGTATATAGGAATACAGTTGATTTTTGTATGTTAATCTTGTAATTTTCAAGCTTGCTGAATGCAATGATAAGTTCTAGTAGTAGGTTTTTTATGTGTGATACGTGGATTCCTTGGAGTCACCTAAATGTAGGAGCATACTGTTCATGCATAAAAAGCAGTACTTGTTCCTGTCCAACCTGGATGCCTTTTTCTCTCTCTCATTATTTTTAAAGGGTGCATATGAAAAACCTACAGCCACCTCATTCTTAATGATAAAAGACTAAATTGCTTTCCCCTAGAATTGGAAACAACACAAGGATGTCTGTCTACTCTTATTTCTATTCATCATGGTTCTGGCGGGTCTAGCCAGTAAATTACCAGTTCTTTTTTATTCCTAGTTTGTTGAGAAGTTTTATCATGAATGAACTCTCAGTTTTATTCATTGAGCTGTTGAATGTTGTTGAAAGGCTTTTCTGCATCTATATGGAGTGTTCTGTTCTTTTTTCTAATAATAGGTGTGTTACATGAGCTGATTTTCTGATGTTAAACCAGCCTTATATTCCAGGGATAAATTCCAACCTGGTCAAGGTGTGTAGTCCTTTTTCATGCATTGCTGTGTTAGGGTTACTGACGTTTGGTTGAATGTTTCTGCTTGTGCATTCATACGTGACCCTGCTCTGCAGTTTCTAGTGATGCCTTCGTTTGCCCGTGGGGTCAGGGTGGTAATGGCTCGTGGGAGGAGTTGAGAAGTGTTTCCTCCTATTTTTAGTAGAGGTTGTAAATTATCAGTATCACTTCTTCTTTAAATATTTGATAGAATTTACTAGTGAAGTCATTTGTGCTTGGACTTTTCTTTGTGGGAAGATTTTTTGAGCCGATTCAGTTTTTTTAGTTGTTATATGGATCTGTTCAGGGTCATTGTTTTTTCCTTGAGTCTGTTTTGGTAATTTCTGTCTTTCTAGAAGTTTGTTCATTTCATCCACATCGTCTGATTTGTTGGCATGCAGTTTTAATTTCTAATCTCTGGGGGGGTTGGTAGTTACGTCTTCATTCCTGATTTTGGAAATTTGTGTCTTATTTGGTTTTTTTTGGTTAGTTTAGTTAAAGAATTGACAATTTTGTTGATCTTTTGAAAGAACCAGCTTTTCTCTTTTTCACTGATTTCCACTGTAACCACTATTATTTTCTTTATTCTCCTTACTTTGGGTATAGCTTGCTTCTTTTATAATTTCTCAAGGTAGAATCCTAGGTTACTGATTTGAGATGTTTCCTCATTTTTAACATAGCTGTTCAAAACTATTAATTTCCCTCTAACCACTCCTTTAGTTGTACCCCATAAGTTTGGATATGTTTTGTTTTCATTTTTATTCAGTTCAAAATATTTAAACATTTCCTTATGATTTCTTGTTTGATTCTTGGATTATTTAGTAGCATGTTAATCAATTTCCAAATATTTCAGAATTCCCCAAATATCTTTCAGTTGTTAATTCCTAATTCAATATCACTGTGGGCATTTAATATACTTTGTATGATTTCTGTTTTTTAACATTTATTGCAACTTGTTATATGCATGTTTTTGTACAGCCTGTGACCTAAGAATGGTTTTTAGATTATTAAAGGATCGTTAAGGAAGACTGTGTGGCAGAGAGAGTGTGTGGCCTGCAAAACCTCAAATGCTTGCATTCCACTTGGTCATGGTATATGTGATCCTTTTTATATGTTGCTGGATTTGGTGAGCAGAAAACATTTGCCAGCACCTGGCAGAGCATATCGTGTATTTTAGAGAATCTTCCACGTTCATTTGAAAAAATCATATATTTAATTGTCATAGGGTATCATAGGATCTATGGATTTTAGTTAGACCAAGTTGGTTGATAGTATTATTTGTCTTTTGTCTAAATTTCTTTGTAATTGTTCTGTCAACTTTTGAGAGTGGGAGATTGAAGTTCCCAATTATTACTATCGAATCACTTATTTCTACTTTAGAGTTCTGTTGGTTTTTGCTTCAGGTACTTTGGGGACTCTTGTTAAAGTGTACAATTCAGTAATATTGAGTTCATCCACAGTGTTTTGCAGCCATCACTATTATCCATTTCTAGAACTTCCTTATGATACCAAACGGAACTCTGTACCATTAAACAACGGCGCTCCATTCTCCCTCCCCGTGCCCCTCGGGAACTGCCATTTTATTTTCTGTCTTTGTGATTTTGCCCATTCTGGTTCCCTAAGTGTAATCTTGTAATGCGTATTTGTCTTTTTGCATCTGGCTTATTTCACTTAGCCATGTTGTCAAGGTTTATTCATGTTGTAGCCTGTATCAGAATTCCATTCCTTTTTAAGGCTGCATAATATTCCATTGTATGGACATACCACCTTTTGTTTATTCATGTATCAGTTGATGGGCATTTGGATTGTTTCCACCTTTTTGCTATTCTGAATAATGCTGCTACGAACATTGGTGTACAGGTGCCTGTGTGAGTCTGCTTTTTAACTCATTTGGTATGGTACACCTGGGACTAGAATGCTGAAGTTGTGGTGATTCTGTTTAACTTACTGAGGAACTGTCAAGCTGTTTTCCATAGGGGCTGCTCCATTTACGTTTCCACCAGCCTGCATTAGGGTTCCAATTTTTTCACATTCTTGTGAATACTTTTTAAAAACTAATAGTCATCCTAATGGGTATAAAGTGGTACCTGATTGTGATTTAAAAGCCAGTTTATTTTGAGACCCTAAATTCTTTAGTTTGTCACAGGTTTAGAAGAAGATACTGCCATTTTATATATTTCTTAAAAGAATGGTATTTTTGTGTGTGTTACACTGATTTGTGATAATACCAAAAGACTGTGTGTCTGTCACATTATGTTTTTCCAGGAGCCCCGTGTTTCTAAAAACAGTTAAATTTCAGGCTCCCCAATAGTCTTGTTAATGGTTTTGCTTCTTCAAGATTTGGAATTCACCTAGGGATTTTATTGTACTAATTTACTTGTAATTCATAGAATCTGCCTTCATTTAGAGCAAAATGTCTCAAAACATGAATTTCTGGATTTGAATTCCTGCATCTCTACTTACTTGCTTTGCAACTTAGGATAGCTTTTTGAAATCTCTAAGCTTAAGTTTCTCCATTTGTTAAAATAAATAGAATACTTACACAGGGATTATTAGTATATTGATCGAATCAGACAATGTATGTCCTGATCTTAGCATACAGCATTGGGTAATACCCAGTAAATGGCATTATCATCTTCCGCCTGAAGATAAGGACTATATTCACCTCAGCAATCATTACTCTTTTCTTCTTCCAGTTTTCCAGAGGTCAGACAGTGCAGTTCAGTAGTGAAGTATGGTAGGTGTTCCTTGGAATGTAGTTTGTCTCAGCTAAACAGTGGAGCCCCTGGAGCGACTTGGCACTTAAGTCTTCTTGCCCTCAAAGATGTCTTTTTTCACCAAGATTTCTTCTCATTTCAGTCATATTTTGTTTTTTCTCTTTCTTTCTTTGACAGAGAGGTACACGAGGAAAATCAAGGTAAACTGCAGTGCTTCAAATCACCAGTTAACAATATATCCTTGGCCTTGAGCATAAACAAAGCTGTTCTTTTTCTTCTTTTTACCCTAACCAAAATTGTCTTTTTAGTTGTCCTTAGCAATTTTCCCCTTACAACCTTTGGCTCATTCTTATCTCTAGCTTTCCTGACACTATTCTTATAACTTCCTGCTATTCATTTGTATGTGTCTTTGGTTTTGGGCCCCTCCTTGTTCCATTTTTGTATAAACGTTTTTAAAATCTGAGCTGTTGGGATTTCTCTCTGTGGGTCCACATTGATTTATTGTTCTCTGTTTCTCCTCTTCTGAATTCTTCATAATTGAAAAATCAGAAGTAAATTTTAAAAGTCTACCACTTCTTTTACACTGCCCACATAGGCCACGTAACCACTCTTAAGTTTTTCTCACATGTTTATCCCTGCTTTTTTAAAGAGAAAATTAAGGGTCCATGATCCTGAGTACAGCTCCTGTGAGGACTGGATGAAGGGCTTCCGTGTCCCTCCCACCCACTGTGTCCATTATGAATCGCTGACTTTACACAAGAACTTGGTCAGTACAGATGCTCCTTCACTTAAAATGGGCCTACATCCCAATAAACCCGTTGGAAATTGAAAATAGCTTTAGTCAAAAAAGCATTTAATACACCTCACCTACTAAACATCATAGCTTAGCCTACCTATCCTTAAACATACCCAGAACACTTAGAGTTGGACAGAATCATCTCACACAGCGAACACACTGTAGATTGTCAGGTGTTTGCCCTTGTGGTCACGCGGCTGACCGAGATCGGAGGTGTGCCTCCACTGCCCAGGGCCGTGAGGCAGTGTCCTGCCGGGTATTGCCAGGCCGCAAGGAGATCGAAGTACAGTTTCTACTGAATGGATATGGCTTTCACACCGTTGTAGAGTTGAGAAGTCTTAAGTTGGACCATCATAATTCGGGGACCATCTGTATTTTTTTTATTATATATAAATCTTCTTCCACAGTCAGTTCTGTCACTTAACATTTTAAATGTATACCACCTTTCACCCAAAGATAATGCTCACTTAGCTTTTTTTTTTTTTTTTAATAACAGACTTTAATTTTTAGGTCAGTTTTAGGTTCACAGCAAATTTGAGCAGAATAGAATTCCCACATACCTCCTGCCTCCACAGATACACAGCCTCCCCTACAACCAGCGCCCTGCACCAGAGAGGAACACTTATAACAGGTGGTGAATCTGCACTGCCTGACGCATCATTATCACCTGAAATCCGTAATTTACGTTAGGGTTCATTCTTGCTGTTGTACATTCTGTGGGTCGTAATAAACGAATAATGACGTGTGTCTACCATTATTCAATAGCGCCATACAGAATAGTTTCTCTGCCCTGAACATCCTGTGCTCTGCCTGTTCCTCCTTCCCTCCCTCCTAAGCCCTGGCAACCACTGATCTTTTTATTGTTTCCATGGTTTTTCCTTCTCCAGAACATTATATCATTGAATTATACACTATGTAGCCTTTTTTGAATGGCTTCTTTCAGTTAGTAATTTGCATTTAAATTTTCTCCATGTCTTTTCATGGCTTGATAGTTCATTTCTTTCTAATCCTAAATCATATTCCACTTTCTGGATGTACCATAGTTTATTGATTCACTCACCTACTGAAGCGTATGTTCGTCATTTCCAAGTTTTGGTGATAATCAATAAAGCTGCTGTAAACATTGTGCAGGTTTTTGTGTGAACATAGTTTTCATACAGAACACCAAGGAGCACATTTGCTGCCTTGTAAGCCAAAAGTATGTTTAGTTTCATAAGAAACCTTCAGACTGTCCTCCAAAGTGGCTATACAGTTGTACATTCCCACCAGCAGTGAGTAAGTGTACATCCTCACCAGCATTTGGTATTTTCAGTTTTTTGGATTTGGGCCATTCTGATGACTGGCGGTGGTATCTCATTGTTATTTTAAGTTGCATTTTCTTGATGACATATAATGTGGAGCATCTTTTTAAAAAAATTATATTTTATTGATTATGCTATTACAGTTGTCCCAATTTTTTCCCCTTCACCCCCTCCACCCAGCACCCCGACCCCCTCAGGCAGTCCCCACACCACTCTTCATGTCCATGGATCATGTGTGGGCTTTTGGGCTACTCCATTTCCTATGCTGTACTTTACATCTCATGGCTATTCTGTACCTACCTATTTGTACTTCTTAATCCCCTCACCTCCTCACCCATTCCCCCATACGCCCCTCCCATCTGGCTACCATCAAAACGCTCTCTGTATCCATGATTCTGTCTCTGTTCTTCTTGTTTGCTTAGTTTGTTTTTTAGATTCAATCGTTGATATGTATTAGTTGGTATTTTATCGTTCTTAGTTTTGATCTTTTTTTCCTTAAATATAAGTCCCTTTAATACTTTATATAATAATGGTTTGGTGATGCTGAACTCCTTTAGTTTTTTTCTTGTCCCAGAAGCACTGTATCTGCCCTTCAATTCAGTGATATCTTTGCTGGGTAGCGGAATCTTGGATGTAGGTCCCTGCTTTTTGTGACTTTGAATATTTCTTGCCAATCACTTCTAGCCTGCAAAGTTTCTTCTGAGAAGGCAGCTGACAGTTTTATGGGGACTCCCCTGTAGGTAACTAACTGTTTTTCTATTGCTGCTTTTAAGATTCTTTTTTTATCTTTAACCTTTAGGATTTTAATTATGATTTGTCTTGGAGTGGACCTTTTTGCATCCATCTTGTTTGGGACGCTCTGTGCTTCCTGGACTTGCATGTTTGTTTCTTTCATCAAATTAGGGAAGTTTTCTTTCAATACCATATTTTGCTGTGTATAACGTGCTCCTGTGTATAATGCTTACTCACGTTTTTGTGCGCATCATACATGGGATTATTACACCCATTATTATACCCATGGTATGTAATCATTATACCCATGTATAATGTGCATCCTTATTTTCTTTAAAAAATTTGGGCAAAAGGTGTGCATTATACACAGCAAAATATAGTATGTGTTTTTTCAAATACATTTCCAAATTCTTGCTCTTTTTCTTCTCCCTCTGGCATCCCTATGATGCAAATGTTGGATAACTTGAAGTCCCAGAGGTTGCTTACAGTATCCTCACTTTTTTGGATTCTTTTTTCTTCTTGTTCTAATTGGTTGCTTTTGCTTCCTTATGTTCCAAATCATTGATTGGATTCTCGGCTTCATCCACTCTATTCTTGTTATCCTGTAAATTGTTCTTTATTTTAATTAGTGTTTCCTTCATTTCTGCCTGGATCTTTTTTACGCTGTTGAGGTCCTCATTAAGTTCCTTGAACATCCTTATATTCAGTGTTTTGAACTCCGCATATGATAGATTGCTTATCTCCATTTTGTTTAGTTCTTTTTCTGGAGTTTTGATCTATTCTTTCACTTGGACCATGTTTCTTTGTCTCCTTCCTTTGGCAGCCTCCCTGTGTTTGTTTCTATATATTAGGTAGAGCTGCTTTGACTCCCTGTCTTGGTAGTGTGGCCTAATGTAGTAGGTGTCCTGTAGGGTCCAGTGACGCAGCCTCCCCTGTCACCTGAGGTGTGCCCTTTGTGTGGGCTGAGTACAACCTCTTCTTGTAGTTGAGACTTGATTACTCTTGGCAGGTCAATGGGAGGGATTTACCCAGGCCAGTCAGCTGCAAGGATTGGCTGTGACCACCGACCACCAATCTCCACCCTCTGTGGAGGATCAGCTATGCGGGGGCAGGGTGGTGGTGCTCCAACATGGTCAGTAGTTGTTCCTTGGGTGGGCAGGGTCTGGGGTTTCCCAGGTGGTGTAGGCCAAGGTCAGCCCCTTGCTGTGTTTTGCCCAGGGCCATCCTGCATGAGCTATAAAGCAATCTGATATGGCTGCTACTTGTGCTGGGCTTGGAGATTCTCAGGCGAAACCAAGCTGTGAATCTAGGCTGGCTGCTGCTAGTGCCAAGCCTGGGAACCCTTAGCTAGAGCTATGGGGGTTGGGGGCTCACTGAGGCCAGCTGTTGCTTGTTTGAGAGGATTTAAGAAGTTGAAGAGCATGGGCCAAGACCAGCCATTCATATGGAAAAACAGGTTGGTGGCCTGTAAGTTGGGTGGAATGGAGTCTCATGGGATCTCCAGGGTGGGGCAAACAGGGTTAGCCAGGTGATGGACTCTCAGATGTGGCACCAGCCTCCTGGATTTGTAGGGGGAGGGTTCAGAAAAGGGACAAAGGCCTGTCTTTTTGTGTGAGAGAAGACTGTGCCCCAGCTCTCTCCTTGATGGCAGACACTTCACTTTCTCCCTGTAAGCCACTGGTGCCTTTCAAGCCTCTGTCCTGGTCCTGGAGCTAAGAGGGACTGAGTCTGATTAAGTCCGTGTGTGCATTCTGGAAGAGGAACTGCTTGGGATTCCAGAAGTTTCTTCTACCCACTTAATCTCTACTGGTTTTGCAGCCAGGAGTTATTGGGGGCTTATCTTCCTGGCACTGGAACCCTGCTCTGGGGGGCCTGATGTGGGCCTGGGACTCCTTGCTCCTGAGACACCCCTCCCAAATTTTTGTCCACCACACATGGATATGGGACCAGCCCATTCCGAGTCTGGGCCCCTACTACCAGTCAGGATGGGTGTGGTTTCTTTAATTCCATAGTTGTGAGACTTCCATTCAACTCAACTTCTGACGGTTCTGAGTGATGGTGATTCTCTATTTTAGTTGTAATTTTGATGTGGTTGTGTTTGGTGAGCCTTGTTTGCCTATGCTGCTATCGCGACTGGAAGTCCTGGAGCATCTTTTGATGTGTTTATTGGCCATTCTTCGGTGAGGTGTCTGTTTGTGTCTTTGACCCATTTTGTAATTGGGGTGATCATTTTCTTGTGAGTTTAAAGGGTTCTTTGTGTATTTTGAATAACAATTCTTTGTCAGATATGTCTTTTGCAAATATTTTTTTCCCAGTCTGTGGCTTATCTTATTCCCTTGACAGTGTCTTTTGCATAGTGGAGGTTTTTAGTTTTTAATGAAGTCCAGCTTATTGATTATTTCTTTCATAGATCATGTCTTGGTGTTATATCTAAAAATTCATCACCTTGTTCAAGGACATCTAGATTTTCTCCCTTGTTATCTCCTACAGGTCTTATAGTTTGCTTTTTACATTTAGGTCTGTGAACCATTTTGAGGTAGTTTTGGTGATGGGTGTAAGGTCTGTGTCTAGATTAACTTTTTGCATGTGAATGTCAGTTCTTAAATTAGATGAAAAGACTATCTTTTCTCCACTATTGCCCTTGCTCTTTCATCAGAGATCAGTTAATTATACTTATGTAGGTTTGTTTCTGGATTTTCTCTTCTGTTTTCTGATCGGTTTGTTTATTCTTTTGTCACTACCACCCAGTCTTGACTGCTGTAGCTTTACAGTACTCTCCAAGGTGGGTAGTGTCAGTTTTCTGATTGTGTTATTCAACATTGTGTCTGCCATTCTGGGTCTTTTGCTTCTCCATATAAACTTTAGGATCATTTTCTTGATACCCACAAAATGATTTGCTGGAGTTTTGGTCAATAGATCATGTTGGGAAGAACTGACATCTTGATAACATTGAAGCTTCAAGAATATGGAATAGCCATTTGTAGTTCTTTGATTTCTTTCATTAGAGTATTACAGTTTTTTCAAAGATCTTGTACCTATTTTTGTTTGATTTTTCCCTAAGTATTTCATTTTTGAATGCCAGCGTAAATGGTAATGAGTTTTTAATGTCAAATTTCACTTGTTCATTGCTTGTATACAGGAAAGTGATTGGATGTTTGTATATTAACCTTGCTTCCTGCAACCTTGCTATAATTGCTTATTAATTCCAGGAGGGTTTGTTTGTTTCTTTGTTTTGGTCAGTCCTTTCAGATTTTCTATGTAGACAAGTCATGTCATTTGTGGAAAAAAGTTTTATTTCTTCTTTCCCAATCTGTATACCTTTTATTTCCATTTTTTGTCTTAGTACATTAGCTAGGACTTCCAGTACAGTGTTGAAATGGAGTAGTAAGAACATCCTTACCTTGTTACTACTGGTGTCTTAGCAGGGAATCTAATTTTTCACCATTAAATATGATGTTAGCTATAGGCTTTTTTGTAAATGTTCTTTATCAAGTTGAAAAAGTTCCTCTCTATTCTAGAGGGTCTGTTGCTGAGAATCTCACTTAGTTTTTAGTTCATAGTTTTGTTTAGTATAATTTTATAGGTACTTGGTATAGTTAAGTCTTTTAGGATGCTGAAGCAGGTTTGTCATCTCAGACATTAAACCTGGATTAGATTCTACTAGAAAGCAATTTAGAATATGATGTTGTCTATCCTTGCATTTGTATACTTTTTAGAATCATCAGATTCACAGCATTTTGGAGTATGCATTTTGAATACAGACTCAAGGCCAGGAAGGACAGTGAGACGAGTGAAATATCTGAGTATTTTCTTTTTCATATAGTTAGGTTTAAGGGAAACATAAAGAATCTGGAGTTTCTGACAATTATTCTTTAAACTTTTTTTCTGTTTGGTTTGTTCACAGATGTTCAGCCTGTTGCCTATGAAGAGCCCAAACACTGGTGTTCAATTGTTTACTATGAATTAAACAATCGTGTCGGGGAAGCTTTTCATGCATCTTCTACCAGTGTGTTAGTGGATGGATTCACAGACCCTTCAAATAACAAGAGTAGATTCTGCTTGGGGTTGTTGTCAAACGTTAACCGTAATTCAACAATTGAAAACACTAGGCGACATATTGGGAAAGGTAATTTTGTCATTTCTCTGCATTCACTTGAATTGCCTTTGCTCTGCTTGCTGTGGACCGTCCATTGTGTGAGGTGCTGGGGCCTACGGAGCCTAGGGCGCAGTCTCTGCCTTCAAGTTCAGGTTTGAAGTAAAGACATAATCAGCCCTCTTTCCCTTACCCTGCTTACTTTTTTCCGTAGTACTTAGGATTTGAAAGCAAACTATCTGTGTTTGTTGTTTTAATATCTTTCTGACTGGAATACAAACTTTATAGAAATTTGCCTTGTTTAGAACATCTTCAGCAGCTAAAACTGCCCGATTCATAGTAAATACACAACAAATACTTGTGGAATATCTGGGTAGAAATTTCCATTATGTTGAAGGGTACAGGTAGGAAATCCAGTTTGAGTGAAGTGCCTCACTTCTATGCATTGACTTTCTTACTACAGTAGAATGTTTCAAAAGGAATTTCCTTGGTGAATTCTTGACTTCTAGGATCAGTGTGTATAGTGTTAGGACCCTTTCTTCTATGGGTCATTTTTATTTGCTCAGAAAAAAAGAGATGTTAATGTCACAGCCGCATATGAGTCTGTGACTCCCGTGTGTGCGGAGGTGTGTGTGTACAAGGACGGACTTTCAGAACTGTTTGCAGCAGTAGAAAGTTGGGAACAACTCAGCTTTAGGTGTGTAATTTGAATTTTTAGTATTTAACTCTATTCATATATATATGTGTGTATATATATGTATATTTTAAATACCAAAAACATTTTTTAAAAGGAAAATAAAATAAATCTGCCATTTAAAGGCTCCTTTTGTGACCTAAATTTACATGTGTGCCTTAGGACGGTTTTAATGTTGCTCTTCCCTCCATTAGCAAAAGGAGCACAACACTCGGTGCCAAGTGACTACGTGTGTTAGTTGGTAACCAGGCATTCCTTTGAAAGGACTCATCATAAGGCACTTTCTTTTTTGCCACTGCTTTCTCTCATAGAGATGATAAATGATGGTCGTTGAAAACGGGGAAAACCCTAAGAACTTGTAGCCTAATAAAGCTGCCTCCTTGAGTCTTGAGTCCTAGTTACTGGAGGACAGTTTTGGATTGAGGCAGACATTAATCTCTCTGTTGTCTTTGGCAGCGTAAGGCCACCTAGTGGTACCTTCCGTTGAAGGACTCTGGGGAGTTGGCTGTAGATTCATGGCTGTTCTTGGTTGCACCTCATGCAGCCTCTGTGGCTTCGTTATACTGCTTTGTTGACTGTGGTCATGCTGTCCTTCTAGGGGTTCACCTGTACTACGTTGGCGGTGAGGTGTACGCCGAGTGCCTCAGTGACAGCAGCATATTTGTGCAGAGCAGGAACTGCAACTTCCATCATGGCTTTCATCCTACCACTGTCTGCAAGATTCCCAGCAGCTGCAGCCTCAAAATTTTCAACAATCAGGAATTTGCGCAGCTCCTGGCTCAGTCTGTCAACCATGGGTTTGAGGCAGTGTATGAGCTCACCAAAATGTGTACGATTCGAATGAGCTTTGTCAAGGTCAGTAGGTTGGGACCTGTAGCTTAATTTGAGTCACTGTAAATATGTATATTATATGTCTGTAGGGTGTAATTTTAAAAAGCCATTATTAAATGAAATGTGGTAATTACTTTTAACCTGATTTAATAGGTTTTTAAATGAAATTCTTGACTCTATAACTTCAACCACATGGTAGGTCTAAGGTTTTATTTTATAAACCAGACATTATAAAATGCACGATACTGGATTTGATGTTGAATAGGGGCAGGGTTTATAAAGAATTTAAGGTAAAGGCTATGAATTGCTAGAGAGTATTTACTGTTAAAATTTCCTGTAGTTCCTTAGCTTTATCCGTTTCAGTTATCATTTGACCCCATTGTTAGAGTAACTCTAGGGGTTCTTTAGGATACTGAAATTATTTCCTGGTATCTAAAGGTCTGTTATTGAGGCTTTGCAAAGTTTGAAGAACTTTTCAGAATTACCATTTACTATTGGCCAGATTTTATTGGTATTCCAAAGATGATGGTTCAGGAGCAAAATGTGGAAAGAATTTTAGTGATGCATTTGCGCAACCTGTACTGGACTCAGTTGGCCTTTGGGGATTTAGCCCAAGAAGAGCAGCTCTCCAGCACCCTGTGCAGGTGTCCCCTTTTGGCGTCCAGCCCCACAGCCCAGGGTCCCCATGCTGCCTAGCGTAGGGTTGCCGTTAACATTGGTTTATCACGGTAGTCTTCAAGGCTTTCTTTCCCTCCCTCCTACAGAAACATGACTTTCGTATGTTTAATCTTTTCTCCCCCATGGCCCCCCCGACCCCCTATCCCCCCACCATCCCACCTCCCCAGCCTAATTTTTCTGGCCCAGGACTATTATAAGCAGTAAAGCAGAGAGTTGATAACTCCAGGCGAATAAGAATGAAGAAAGCTGTAACTTTTGTCTGGAGTTTTGGGATAAAGTGTTCTAGCTCAATTCGTCCCTGTAATTGCCTGTTTTAAAGGATAATTGATACGTGATTGCCACTTAAATTGCTCTTGCATGCATCGATCAGATCTGTAGTGCCTGATCTTTTATTTAAGAAAAATACCAAAAACCTGGAAACAAAGAATTTGGTAAAAAAAATCTGATATGAACTTACATGAGGCTATTTATAGGTTTTATTTATCCCATTAAGAATGTATATCACTGCTGAAATATTAGTTTTTAAATTATGAGATTTAGAATGTATTTATAAAATTTAAAAAGAAAAAGAAATCTGAAACAGCTTGCTCTAACGGTTTCTATTAAGGGAATTCTATATCATTAAAAAATCATCTGTCTTTTAATAAAGCAGCTGTTGTGTTACTTTGAACCCCGTGGCGAAGGCTAAGATTGGTTTTGTGACCTCTGTTTGAGTACATCCTGCATGTGTCTGCTGTGACGTATCTGCCGTTAGTGTGCGGAAGTCGGTTTCAGCTGGCTGCCCTTGAAGAGGTGCTCACTGCCATGTCTGTTCACTCCCCAGGGCTGGGGAGCAGAGTACCACCGGCAGGACGTGACCAGCACCCCCTGCTGGATCGAGATTCACCTTCACGGGCCTCTTCAGTGGCTGGATAAAGTCCTCACTCAGATGGGCTCCCCTCTGAACCCCATCTCTTCTGTCTCATAGTGCAGAAGTGTTCTTTTCAATGCTGTCATTAGTGGACTTGTTTTAATTTTAGGGAAACTTTCAATACAGATACTGTGAGCTTACATGGAAAACATCTTATTTTTTTCTACGTAATTGTGACCAATACATTTGTATTTTGTGATGAATCTACATTTGTTTGTATTAGTGTTCACGTGGTTAACTCTCAAAAAGTGTTGTGAAAGATGCAGAGAAATTCTTGTGCCCCAGTTCCGAGGTTTGGCATTAATCTTAAACTGGAACATACATTTATTTGCCTTATTGTCCCAACGGTTTTTTTAAATGTGTTCAACTTTTTTTTTTAAATGTGAAACAACACATGGTGAAGAATGATGACAGTGTAAGAGGGTGTACAGTGAAAAGTCTTCCCTTCGACTCTTGGTACTCAAGAAGCTGTACCTTTTCCAGTTTCTTAGTCCCGCCAACTTTTAAAAAGTCTAGTTCATTGTTCTGTAGAAGCGTACGGGAGGGACCTAAAAGGAACTATAAAAAAATCTACTTGCAGGAACACTATGCGCTGCTCTAACAAGTAGTGTTCGGTAAAAGCAAAGTGATAGTTTTCTAGGTGACATCATAAAATTTACACTTAATACAGCTAAATGTTCGTCCGTGTATTGTGACTTCACTCAATATATCTTTTGTATAACATTTCCTTTAAAAAAAAAAAAGATTGCCAACAACAGATCGCCGGTATGTGTCATTTACTCAGAACCTGTCCTAAGTACTACTTTGTAGCCAGTGGCAGCGCATGCGCGGACTTGTTCAGCTGTGTTTGCTGCTTCCGGCTAGCATTGCAAGAACTCTAATTTTGACATGCATTAACCTTGTACTTTGCACTTTGATGGGTGACAGTTTTTAGTGTAACCTTTTGTGAAACACACTCAAGTGACTTGGACTTAGATGCTCATCCTTACTTCCTTGGTACCCCTTTTATATTGACAAACACTGCAATTTATAGATTACAGTTGTAGGAAGTTATGCTTTTTCTAGCTTTTGTATTTTCAGCCTAGATTATAATAATGTTATTCTTTAGCTCCAGCTTAAGGTGCCTTTTTAATTCCAGTTTTATGGATGTTATTAATGTTGGAAAATCATGTACTGAATCCATTGCTCTTATTGCATCGGTCTCCCCAGGCAGGGACCTATGTACTGTAGCCATAGGAGGGGCTGTGTCCGTCCGTCTGGCCCCAAGACTCCTGGTCTCATACCAAAAGGAACTGGCAGTGGTCGCTGACAGGGCTGATTGCAAAACATTCGTGTGTCAAAGAACACAGCCTGTTCTGGCAGTTACCTTGCTTGCTCTTGTCGCTTTTCTTCCTTGCTTGCTTTTTTTAAAGCTCCTATGTGAATGCTGGTCACCCAGAACACTATCCTCAGAACGGAAAGACGTGGGAACTCTGAAATGTCCATTTCATCAATCATGCTTAGAGGCCTTGGGGGCAGACTCTCTCCCCCTTCTTCCAGGGAGCAGTCAGTCAGACTGGTAGTTATGGCACAAGAACAAAGGCAGCATTCTGGGGAAAGTGACCTAACTCACCTGTCAGAGGAAGCTTGCTTTCGGGTGCCTTTTGTAAGTGTCTAGGGCCATGTCAGTCTTGTGTTTAAAATGTTGGTTTGGTTTGACTTTCTGCCTTGCCCTTTCTGCTTTCCTGAGGAGCTAAGTGCATTTGTTGAGGAAAGGAGAATGTGGTTCTCTTTTTCCTCTCTGTGACACTATTTATCGCTTTCACAAAGTGCAGCCAGTGGGCGGTTTGTTCTTTGAGATGAAGTGCCTCCACTCACCGTCCTCTGCTGGGTGACGGCCTCGATGACGGTCCCCTGCACCTTAAACACAGTTTCACACGACAGACACACATGCTCGGTCTTCCAGAGCCGCATCGGCCACGCGGAAGAGGGTGCTCGCTCGGAGACAGAACAACTCTTAATTTGCTTTTTTTTAACTTACCAGACTCATGGCACAACTTTGGGACAATTTGTAGCACAGAACCACCCACGCTGAATAGCAGGTACATGTGAGCAACTTCAGGGGGCTTGAAGTGAGGGAAACTGTTGTTTTATTGATACTGTCAGTTGAGTTAATTGAAAGTTGTTTTTATTGATTTCATAGCTTTTGGAAGTCAGAGGGTTTTATGTGACTGGCCTTTTCTACGTTTTCCCTGAGACGCTGTGTCTTGTGAACGACAGCACTTACGCCACCAGCTGTTGAGAGTGTCATGGAGAAGTGTAAGCCTGTTGTATTTCCTAGAAGTTCCCAATTGCACACCCTGGGTTTTAAATGGAAACTTCATCTGGCTGCTTCTCGGATTCCCAGGGATTGTCCCATGGCCATGGAGAGGGCATAAAAATTGCCGGGAGGGTTTTTGAAAACTGAGTAAAATTCTGACCAGTGAAAAGGCAATGCCTCTGAAAGAAGCCACTTCAGAAAATTACAGTTTCAGGTTTTTATGTAATCTCTAGAATGGTTTATTAAACATGAACACCATTTAAATGATCACATTTTATAGCATGTACACATACTAACATGTGCCTGCTGAGAGGACGGTTTGGGAATAATAAAATTACCACCAACTTGGTGAATGCAAAAAGAATAGAGTCAAAATTAATCTCAGTAATGAAGTAATGCAATAAAAAGATGCTAATTGGGGGGAACATGATGTAAGAGGTGCCTTTGGCTCACATTGCTGCATAATAGATACTACGGTCGGGTTGGCATTGCCTGACTTAGGTTGTGAAATGAAAACCAGCAGGTATGTTACTGGTCTGTTGAGGCCAACATTTCTTCTCTAGAGAAAATTTAAGGGAGGCGTCAACCAAAATGTCAAATATGTACATCAGAATATGAGTGATTTTGCCCGTTTCATGATGGTTACATAAGAAGCCTATGATAACAGAGTTGGCTGGTCTCCAAGGGGAAAGCCACCGGGAGATCCCTAGGCGGTTCCCCGCCACACCTGACAGTGCAGAAAGAGGGCGCAGCCATCTGCTCTCCGTATATCCGAGTGTGCGGCATCCCTTCAGGGTGTAAACTGATCGGTGTTCTGATCTGAAATGTGTTTTGTCAAGACCACACTTGGGGCGCCCGTTAGAAGGCCCTGTGTATGTGAGGGTACCTGTGGGAAGCGGTTCCCCTGTGAGAGTGTTCTGCAGAAGGAGGAGCTTTCTACAGGAAATCATCCCTCAATAGCAGAGAGACTGTGACAAGTTTGATAGGACCTGTTTAAGTGTGTGCTTCTGTTAGAGCATCTAATAGAGCAGTCAGATCCACTTCCTACTTTCTCTAGTCGTGTGCTTAGTATCACTTTGGATCATTATCACTTTCCCACTTACAATATATTAATACCTTTTACGCTCTGAAGAAGGAGGAATCTCTTAATGATTATTGATGACACAGTTCGAACCTGTTAACTGTTCGTCAGAGCCCTTCTTTGTCTTCTTAGTCAAAGCCTCACTAACCCGCTGGGTGAGACTCGAAATGGCTTTCCTCCTCGCGCTCCGCAGCTGGGTAAGCACGGGTCCTTCGAAGCAGTAGACAGCCTGGCGGTGTGCAAGTGTTTGGTGTGCGTGGTCTCCTCAGATACGAGCTAGGGTAGCCTTTAGGGGGCAATCTCAGCTTTGATGCCTGTTGTTTCCCAGAACGGCAGCATTTTCCTCACGGATGCAGGTAGGATTTGGGGGAGGCTTTCTGGAAAGCGAGTGTTCAAGGCATTACGTGTGCATAAACAGTCTCACCTGCTGCACGGAAACTTGGACAGCTCTTTGGACGTCACCGGGCTGCAGTTCAGGTCCAGCATGTCCTGGCGACGAGAGGTAACAGTATTCATCGAGCCTTTGTTCTACTGGATTATTCATAATGACAGAAACTTATCTTCTGACATACAACTGTGTTACGATTGAAGTGTTACCTGAAAATTGGATGGTTCACAAGAACCCACGAGAGGGATTTTACATATTACATTTTTTAAAGGTAAGAGCTTATGTTATAATACTTGCTGATTGCAATTACTGGAACACCAGCGATGGGTCGTTTTGTTGAAAAGAGCCCGTCAGGGAAGGATTCCTCTGTCATTCATGGCAGAATGAAGAAGGTTTGCGTGGCTCTTGTCTAAATAATTCTGTTCTTCAAGTTCTTAAAATCATCATACTATGGCCCTGTAAGGCTTTATTTGAAGATACTGTTTTTAAAAAGTTCAGAATGTTGTGTACAGGTGGATTTTTTCCCCATTGTTAGGTAGCACCTTCTTAATACTAGCTGGTATTAGTGACAACCGAACTCCAGTGAGGCCCAATGAGCTCACGTTCTTTATAAAAGAAGAAACCTTTCAGAGCCAGGTTTTCCATCACAGGTGATGTGGCTTTGATTCACTCATACACTGCAGGTCTCTCAAAGCAAATAGTTGGGCAGGTGGTTTTCTTCTTGACCTTGTTAAGTTGCATTGCGAAAACCACTTACTTTAAAATTGGGTGAGATTGTAATGAAAAGTGGCTTATGTGTACCTGCCCACGTTCTCTTACAGAGACACTTCATGTGCAGATGATAAAGACCGAACCAATGGCTGCACTGTAGGCCTGCTTCTTGTTTGTACTTGTTCTGCTTCTGTTTATGTTGTAGAAAGTGAAATTCTAGCAACATGCTTCCATTCTGTTATCTTTTTGATACTTATAAAAATGTATTAGGTTTTATTATATTGTGCTTTTCAAAGCCATAACTCTTAAGAACTTCGTTTTTGCATATTGTTTGCTAATACTTCAATTTAATAAACCTCAAAACCTGCTTAATGTGTGTGGGGGTTTCTTTCTTTTTTTCTTTTTTGCTTTGTTTTGACATGCCTTGCTTCACTGAGTGGAGTTACAAGGAGAAGTCGTAAGCGCTCCGGCCGGGCCTGTGTCTGCGCGCTAGCGACGGCAGAGGGTGTCTTCAGAATGGTTATTATTTTCCCTTCTGTTTGTAAGGGAGTTGGTTTGTTTTTCTTTGCTAGTTTTGTTTTGTTTTGAAAAATGATTTGGATCTAGAGTCTGGTTTTTTTAGTTGAACCACTAATTTCCCTTCTCTAGATCCATCTGTAAGTGAGAGGCCTTGACTGTGACTGGGAGATAGAACAGCTCTTAGCAGAGCTGGCTCTGGAGGCTGCCTGTCTGCATTTGAATCCTGGGCCTCATAGCTTTCTGAGCTCTGTGCCTCAGTTTCCTGATCTCTCAGGTAAACATTTACCTACGTCATAGGCTTTGGGGAAGATTAAATAATACAGATAAAGTATTAAGACCAGTGCCTGGCATATAAGAACTCGTACTCTTACTATTCTTTTACTTTGGTTCAGAGGAATTATTTCTGATGCTGCTTGACTTTAGCAGATGAACCCTTGATTATTCACTTAGCTTTGTTTTTATTTTTTCCTTTAAAATTTTTGAATTGTTTTACCGTCCCCGCCAAGCGCAGACTTTCACCACACCTATGTTGTGTACACTGGAGATGCGGACTCATTCTGCTCGGGTGGGGGGGTGAAAAATCCATGCCCCCCCAAAAGAAGGAAAACCCAAACCAAATATTTTAAACCAAAATAATAAATATAAAAGCTCTTATTATTCTCAGAGAAAAACTTCATCAAAGGAATCCATTTCCTCAACTCTGTTCCTTCCTATGCCCTTTTATTGCAAGAATAAGGCATTTAGTGAGGTATTTAGTCGCAGCTTCACTTGCTGTTTTAGAAACATTTTTAAAAACATTTCTTCTGGCAACAGATTTTAGTGAACAGTGGGTGGTGCTGGGTGTCTCTCAGACTTCAAGTAATTTTCGAATTGCCAAAGCCACGTCATTCGGCGATGAGGGGATCGATGGTGACCTCTGCTCCAGTTTTACCCACGAGGCTCCATGGCTGAAGCTGTCCCACGACAGCAGTTTTCATGCAGTGCACGCCGTAGAAACACCGGCGTTGGCAGGCTAGGGCAAGCTTGTAGAAAGCACTTCTTCAGAGCTCTGTAGTACATACGGTTCAAAGAAGGAAGGATTTTTAAAACTCCCCCTATTTAACATTGCACTGTGATTTTGTGGTTGTTGCTGAATGTGTAAGATTATCTTCAATAAACTGACTTGGGGGGCGGATCTGGTGTTCTTTTGATCTAAGTCACTTTTTTGTGGTTGTGCGTTAAAGAAAGGGGAATGAAGCTGTAGGGCAGGGGTGTCGAACTCATTTTCACTGGGGCCCATCAGCCCCAGGCCGAAAGTAATTTGAGGACTGTAAAATGTAACTACTCCTTAACTAGGGGCAAGGAGCCTGGTGCTGCCGCTGGGCAGAAACAAAGTCCCGGGCCGGATAAAACAAGGTGGAGGGCCGGAGTCGGCCCATGGGCCTTGTTTGCCACCTGTGCTCTAGGGAAAATACAAAGGAGAGTTGGTGGCAGCTTGCTTGACTGTCTCCACCTGAAAGAGTTGGGTGCGGGTGGAAGAGGGGTTCAGGCCGGTGGTCAGCGTCTTCCATTGTCTGCACTCTGTCGGGTGGGGGTGTGTACATCCTGAGAGGCGTTTCCTAGGCAGTTTTCTGAAGTCTGGGGATGGCTTTGAAAGATGCCTTATGCTTCGCCTTACTCTCTACCTTTCCCCACCCAATGAAAACCTCATCTGTTATTTCATTTCAAATACTTTCACCTGAGATACACCCAGACATTTTAACAGGACAGAAAACTACAAACTAGCATGTATCCTTCTCGCCTGTTCTTGCAACCACGCCACACTGAGCCTTTCCTTTCTTTGACAGAGGTGTAGCCGACTGTGTGTGGAGGTAGAGCTCCTCTTTTGAAAGGGTTCTCAGAGACATTCGTTTGGTTCTGAAGTGTTTCTTAACTTCTACAATATATGCTCCCAAAGCATTGTGCTCTCTCTGCTCGCGCTCTATTTTGTTGAATGGCAGGCCTTTCCAAAACGTGTAACATCAAGCCTGTCTATCCAAATCTTTTAATGAGATTATCGAAGTGACTAACGGAAGCTAATTGGGATCCGTCTAGGAAGGCTTTCAAAATGAAGGGAAGAAAAACCTTGGACATGAAGGAGAAAGAAAGTTTTTCATGCTTTATAACATTTATTGCCATCTAACCTTCCATGTATTATGTTTCTTTGCTCATACAGAGACTGCCCTATCTCAGGGGAATTTGAGCTTTATGAGACCAGACATGTGTTTGCTGCTAGAGCGGCTCTTGATATTTTGTAAGCACTCCAGTATTTGTCGGAGGAATGGGAATTCTTTGTTGAATGGATTGGAGCTCAGCACTTTAACCGTTAGATCTCTTACACTCCTCAGAAGAGAAGACGGGGAAACTCAAGAAATTAGAACCTTCATATCACATTCTCTTTGAACTTTTGGACCTTTGCCCCAAAGTGATCAGGTTCCTGGAATTATTGCTTAGAGACCCTAACAAAATAAGTGATTAGTTAATTTTGCCAGAGAAAGGACACAGTTTCTTTGATGGATTTGACAAGAGAAAATAACCAAAAAAGTATAGTTTTTATTATCTAGTGTACAGGGATGGCAGTGTTAAGAGCTTGGTAGTTTGATTTTAGTGCCCTGGTTCAGATCCCATACTGTGCTCCCCAAATGCTGTGGGTGAAGGACAGACATCTGGGGGCAGGGGCACCACACGTAGTGCCTTTGAGACAGAACATAGTGACCTGTATTTGTACTTCAGCCTAGAAGATTAATTTTGCTGAAAAGCACAGGGGTTTGGGCCATCCCACCATTAATTAAGACGAATTAATAATAAACATCTCGGTCCAGCCAAGATGGAGGCATAGGTAGATATGCTTTGCTTCCTCCCACAAGCAAAAGAAGGATAACAGTGAATTTAAAACACAACCAGAATTGCCAGAAAATTGAGCTGTATGGAGGTCTTTCAACCAAGGAGTTAAAGAAGAAACATTCATCCAGACTGGTAGGAGGGGCGGAGATGGGAAGCCAGGGTGCAGAGGATTCACGACAAGGCAGCAGCTCACAGACCAGGCGGTCCCCCGTTCATGTTTGGGTAAGCGGGGAGGGACAACTGGGGAGTGGGACAAACCATGCAACCCAGGGCTCCAGCTCAGGAAACTAAAACCCTAAAACCTCTGGCTGTGAAAATCTGTGGGGGTTGCGGCAGGAGAAACTCCCAGCCTCACAGCAGAGTCCATTGGAGAGACCCATGGGGTCCTAGAATGTACACAAGCCCACCCACCTGGGAAACAGCACCTAAAAGGGCATGATTTGCTTGGGGGAGTAAGGGAAGTGATGGAAAGTGGGGCAAGAGCCGACCAAGGGGAATTGTTCCCTCTCAGACTCCTCCCCCACATGCAGCACCACAAGGCAGTGAAGTGGGCTGCTCTGCCCTGGCGAATACCTGAGGCTCCGCCTCTCACCACATAATAGGTGCGCCAAGACAAAGAAATACAGCCCAAATGAGAACAGATCAAAGCTCCAGAAAAAGAACTAAGTGATGAGATAGCCAACCTATCAGATGCAGAGTTTAAAACACTGGTAATCAGGATGCTCACAGAAATGATTGAGTATGGTCACAAAATGAAGGAAGAAATGAAGGCTATGCAAAGTGAAATAAAAGAAAATATACAGGGAACCAACAGTGAAGGGAAGGAAACCGACACTCAAATCAACAATTTGGAACAAAAGGAAGAAATAAACATCCATCCAGAACAGAATGAAGAAACAAGAATTCAAAGAAATGAGAGGCTGAGGAACTTCTGGAACAACTTTTAAACGTTCCAACATCTGAATCATAGGGATGCCAGAAGGAGAAGAGGAAGAGCAAGGAATTGAAAACTTACTTAGAATGGAAGGGCAGATAAAGTGCATCCTAGATAAGGTCAAGTTAAAGGAGTTCATCATCACCAAGCCCTTGTTGTATGAAATGTTAAAGGGACTTACCTAAGGAAAATGAGATAAAAAACTGAACAGTAAAATGACAACAAACTCACAACTGTCAACAATTGAACCTAAAAACAAAAACAAAACTAAGCAAACAACTAGAACAGGAACAGAATCACAGAAATGGAGATCACATGGAGGGTTATCAGTGGAGGGGGAGGGGGAAGGTGGGGGAAAGGTACAGGGAGTAAGAAGCATAAATGGTAGGTACAAAATAGACGGGGAGGTTATGAATAGTATAGAAAATGGAGAAGCCAAAGAACTTCTATGTACGACCCATGGACGTGAACTAAGGAGGGTGGATGCTGGTGGGGGGGCAGTGAAGGGTGGAGGGGAATAAAGGGGAGAAAAAAAAAAGGACAACTGTAATAGCATAATAAAATACATTTTAAGAAATAAAAAGCTTTTAAAAAATAATAAACATCCCTTGATTGCCTGTCTTTACATAAACTTCTGCGAGCTGGATTTGTGTAGACTCGGTTGTGACAGCGGTGGAGGTGACGTTGTGCAGGTACAGGGCGCTTCTCCATAGTGAGACCGCAAAGGTGACCATCTGAATAAACGGGGCTTTCCCTTTGTCCTCTGTTTAATGAGCTGCTGGAAACTTACCGCCACCCATTCTCCCCTTTCTTGATCGCAGAACCCCTCTGTCCAGCTGCCCACCCCATGTCCCGCCTCTCTCTCAGCTCAGTATGGTCCTGGCACTAAGTTCTGACCAGCAGGATTTGAGCAGGAGTGCTGCATGCTGTTTTCGGCCTAGTGCACTGAAGAATAATGTTCTTGCTCCTTTTCCCTTCCCAATGGCTGGAATGCAGCTGTGATGGCAGGAACTAGAGTAGCCACCTTGAAGGAGCTGAGGAAACCAGTGGGGAGGATGACAGCTGTGCTAACTCCTGGAAGGTTGTGTGAACAAGAAAGTTGGAGGTGAGGAGTGTTCTTTGTTCACTCGCTGCTTCATAGTCTCACCAAACATTTACTGAGTGTTTCTGCATGTCACGCTTTATGCTGGGCAGCAGAGCCGCAGCAGGGAGTCACCCCCTGTCCCCGGGAAAGCGAGGCTGACATGGTTCAGTGTTTTCAGTCCCTGTCTAGTCAGGAGTCCCCAGTCAGTGTTGGAGTGCGAGAGAGCAGGAACAGAGAGTCGTCGAGGAGCTAGAAACAGGCTCCGCTGCCATTTCCCTGAATGTCTGTGTTTTTTCTGGTCCTTAGCAGTATCAGGTTATTTGCTCACTCATTCAGTTAATATGTGAAGGCCTATTAGATGTCAGGCTGAGGATATACTGAAAAAAACAAAGATTCCTTCCCTCAGGGAGCTTCATTCTGGTTATAGAGACATAAAACAAGCCCAGTGAAATATGATTTAGGGCAGTGGTACATTCCAACGAGAAAAAACAGGAAAGGGAGATTTGAATGTGGGGGCGGGTGGTTGGGGGGCAGGAAGGCAGTTGAAGTTTTAGATCAAAAGCCAGGGAAGGGGCTGGCTGAGGAGGAAGCCTTTGATCCAAGTCCAGGAAGAGGTGAGGAAGTCTGTATGTAAAGCAGTGACTTAGCTGATTCTTCGCCAAGGCAGTTCCGAAGGCATGTGAATGATACTATTAAGATCTCAGCATCCCTGCAGGAAAAGGGGTAATTCAAGCAGAAATGGCTAAAGGGACAAACTTTTAAATTGTGTGTTCTTTCAGTCTCTGCGGGAGATACGACAGTAACTGGGGTGTCACGTAATGGAGACAAGACATGTCGGTTGCTGACACCTGCGGGTTCCCACCTGCAGGAGACTGGCCACCTGGAGGACCAGTCAGTCAGGAGCTCAGCTCTGTTTCATCTGATGCAAGTTTTGTTTCAGGCAGAGAATACAGGTGCAGTGTTCAGAGGAAGAACCCACAGGCAAATTCACCTTGACCGCTAGCTCTGTCTTTCCACTGGATTCCATTCAGCATAGGCTTCTTGGTTGCCTGATTTGTGTTTAACATGATGCTGGGCATTGGGAAGGTGGTGCTGAACAGGATGGATGCTGTCCCTGACCTCGTGCAGCTTACATGTTAGCAGGGTGGGCGGGGGGAGGAACATCAGGCTATGAGTTATTTAATAGCTGGGTTAAGGGAGCTGGTTGGGGGCTCCAAATGACTACTGATCTGAGAGCTCAGGCAAGTCCTTTTTGAGGAAGAGATGTTTAAGTCGAGACAGGAAGGGTCAGAAGGCATTAGCCAGGTGAAGGACAGAAGACTAATGGCTGAGGCAGAGAGACCTGAGGGAGGGAAGGCCACTGTGACTACAAGGGGAGCGTCAGGCTGGAGAGGTTGTCGGGGGCCAGGGGAGGCTGGGTCTCGCAGGCTGAGATTAGGGCTTGGTTTTAATTTCTGAGAGCAAGGCGGAGCCATTGGGATGTAAATGGGGGCTGGAGGCAGGTATTGGGACAGGCAAAGTAGATATCGGGCTTTGAATGTGGGTGGTGCTGGTGCAGATGGAGGGCGTGGGTGGTGAAGGGTGGTATCAGGGGGCGATGGATCGCATATGGGAAGGATGGGGAAGAGTCTGGGGTCAAGATGACCACCACGTATTGTTTATCTGGGCAGCCACATGCAGTTTGCTGAGATGGAGAAGACAGGAGGGAGACCTAGTTTATGCGGAAAGGTGAGTTTCAGACGTGTCAGTTTGGGGTTCCCTGTGAGATACCCAGATGGACAGGCTTGGACAAGGTGTGGAGAGAGTCGTTCAAAAAGCTCCCGAAGCCACGTGAGTGGATGTGCTAGTCTCGGGGGAAAGCGCAGTGAGAACGGCCCTAGGACGGCAGCGCCCCTGGCTGTTCTGCGACAGCTTGTGCCTTTTGTAAAGGGTCTAAGTCACTGAGGGGCAGCAGCTGCTGTATGTGTCCCTGTGAACACGTCTGGAGTGGTCGTCCTGTCAGTACGAATGACAGCGACATTCAGAGCACTAACTACGTGTCCACCGTGAGCTGAACACTACCTGCAGTGCCTCGTGCAGTGTTGCAGATCCCGTGAAGCGGATACTGTTATCTCTGTCTTACAGATGA
The DNA here is from genome assembly GCF_022682495.2 of Desmodus rotundus. NCBI lineage: Eukaryota > Metazoa > Chordata > Mammalia > Chiroptera > Phyllostomidae > Desmodus > Desmodus rotundus. Next base: position 48,021,336 of record NC_071396.1, read on the forward strand.
GGGGACGGGGCTCTCACACACGCAGCCACATGATCGAGGCATAGGGTGATGGCCACGCTCAGGTTACCTCACTGCAGGACTGAGGCTCCTGGTCACTATGATACGCTGCCTCCCCCTGGCTCCTGGCCTCTACAACCACCTTCCCTCGTCCCCCCCCTGACCCTCCCCACCCCCATCAGACATATGCTCTCACCCCCCTGGCCCTCCCAGGGGCGTCGCAGCCCAGACCCTATGTCACGGGCCCTCTCCTGTTTTCCGCCTGCCATGCCCAGCTCTCCAAAGGTTCCAAGGCAGCCTGGGACAGTGGGGGAGCAGGAGGTGTGTGTAGACCCACCTCCCGGATACCCACCTAATGTCTGATATCGTACTGCAATCCGCCCATCAGGAGAGGGCAGTCATGAGCGCAGCCGCATCCCTGCTTGCCAGGGGAGAACCGGGCTCGGTCCAACCTGAGACGGCCCCCTTACCGCCCACAAGTCCAAGACAGCCTAGAAAAGGGAGTGAAATCATTCAGGGCCACCATGTTGACAGAAAGCAGAACCTCAGAGGACTAGCTCCTCTCACTGACCGCCTTGGTTTCTAGATTCCAGGTCTGCAGGCCCAGTTACCTAGGAGTTCCTTCCAGAAACACCTCTTTGTCTGAAGCGGTCAAGCCTTTGGTTTCAGTGGCTGAGGCCACTGCAACCCTGCAGACATCAGAGGGGTGCTTTCCAGGCGGTCTCCGTCTCTGCTCGTTTGAGCTGTGACCGCCATGCTTTGGGCCAGGACGGCATTGAGGGGCCCCTGTAGCCTGCTGGGTCACTCTGACTAACCAGTTCTGGCCAAGCAATGCCAGGGGACCTCTGAGCCTGTCATCCACTCCTGTTTCCCCCTTGCATTTGTTTGTGGGCACAGTAGCCAGGGAGACCACATCCTGTCTGGGGGCCAGCTTCTCTCTTTAGCGTGTTGGGTACTAGCACGTTACATTGGCGGTGTTGTTTAATGTTATGTCATAGAGCTAGGTGATACAATACTCCTTCTGCAGGCGAGGAAACAGGCTAAGGCAGATTAAGTAATTTGTGCAGGGGCACACTGCCCATGAGCAGCGAAGCTGCGGTTTGAAGTCAGACAGACTGCAGAGCGTGTGCTTCTGAGCACTCTGCACACTGCCTGCAGGTCTGGCCTTGGGGAGACGTGGAAGAGGAATACTCCGCCCCTACCTTAGTCTGCTACCCCTCACAGCCCCCCGCATCAGCACGTGCGACCTCATTCTGCCAGCCAGGGTCCTCCTGTCTCCTGCGTTTATCCCATTTAGTGCCTCTGCAGTCGAGGGTCACACAGATTAGCTGGGTTATCCTTACTGTAGGCTGGAGAGGTCTGGCCACATTTCCAAAGACAAAACTAAAACGTCCTGTGAGGTCATCACAGAACGAGCACCACTAGGGCTCAGCGGGTGTCAGCTGTCCAGCGCATGGGTAATTAAGCCCAGGGTGAAATGCTGCTGCTCCTCTCTGCTGCCTCGTGGGATACGAGCCAGGAGGGTCTTGGGCGCCGGCTGGGAAGTGGAGGTGAGGGGCCCTGGCTGAGACGCCAGCCCTGGCTCGCATTCTCCCAGCCTCAGCCTGGGTCCTGAGGCTGGTCTCTGTGTCCGACGACCCCCACCGAAGGTCTGCAGAGTCATGTGCCGTATGCATCCTGCCAGAGGCAGGTGTCTCTAGCATCCTTCAGATTCTCAACCCCCGAGTGGCCCCCAAATGGCTCAGAACGCTGGGTTAAATAATCTACCAGATCATTGTTAGAGTCAAACACTCTTTTAGCTCCAGTGCCCCACTGAGCCAGGGGACTCCTGAAACTATTTGAAACACCTATAAAGAAGAGTACCTAGAATTAGGTTCACTTTGCAAATGGCCAGGGTTATTATCACAAGTATTTCTTTCCCCTCGAAGGTTCTGTCAGGTAGTCTCCTCCTGGTGGGGTTTACTCTCACCCGCTGCTTTAGGCTGTGTTCTCCGGGGCTGACCTCCTGCCCAGTGTGGGAAGAAGTGCGGAGCAGCTGCCCCCGGCCTCTGCCCCGTGGGCCCTTCCTTCACCAGCTGGTTCTGACCCAGAAATGGCTTTTGGAAGGTTCAGGCCCAGGGCGGCTCTGAGAGCAAAGGAGAGGGCAGGGAACAGAAGGGACGGTCTCCACGGAGCCCCGTTTCAGGGACTTTTTTCCAGCAGAGGCGGCAGCAACTCCTCTTTGGCACCCATTCTAGGAACACTTTCCAGAGCTAGTACCTGACTGACGGCCGCGAAGAGCCGGAGAAGAGGGAGGAACCCGAAAACGGACCCGGCCACTGCGAGGCAGGAGGCGGGCTGTGCCGGCCCTCACCCCCTTTCCGAAGTGACGCAACCAAAGACCAGAGCGATCTCAGCACTGGGTATAATTCCGCGAGGTTTTATTGCTGATATGCGGCCCCTGGAGATGGGGGACGTGGATCCCCACCGTGGGGTGGTGCTTCTACACGGGTTCCCCTCCGCCTGTGCCTGCAGGGAAAACTGGGTCCTCGGACCAGGCTGGGACCTAGTGAAGCTCCGCGCCCCCTCACTTCCCTTGGGGCACGCGGTCCCCAAGGGCCATCATTCCACAAAGTGTCTAAATTCAGGCTCGCGTCCTAGGGGGCCCTCGGTGCCAAAGAGAGGGGGAGGCGGGGGAGGCGCGGGAATACAGCCACAAGGCCAGCGAGTCCGACAAGCAGGGTCCGGCCCCTTCTGTGCGCAAAGTGAGGAAGTCAGCAGGCTGCGAGGAAGGTGCCTAGTCCCCTCGGCGCTGGGTCTTCAGGAAGGACCAGCTGGACCGCTGTCCCGGGGAAGAAAGACTCTGACCGGGTGTCAGAAACTACCCCGCGGTTACTAGGAGTGGGCCCTAGGCAGCCCTGACGCCTCCGACTCCCTTCACGCCCAGGTGCCACTCGCAGTCGGGGAGGGTCTTTGGGTCAGGGCGCAGGATGCCCAAGGGCTGGCGACCCTCTGAGGTCAGGCCCTCCCTGTCCGGCTCACCCCTACAGCTCGCAGCGAAACCCAGACACAGCGCTCGCCGGCCCTGGCTCTCTGGGCGGTTACACCGGCCGTGTCTTCCAGGGCGCGCGGGTGTCGCGCAGCGAGCGGTCGTGGAGCGGTGCGGCGAAGGCCGAGTGGCGCAGCTGGCAGCCGATGAAGAGGACGACGAGTGCCACGGAGAGCAGCAGCAGGAAGAAGAGCAGCAGGTAGGTGGACAGGTCGGGCTTTGCGGCCGCTCCGTCCCGCATACCGTGCGCGGTGGCCAGCTCCAGCGGCAGAGCGCCCTCCGCCTTGAGGGTAGCTGCCAAGGCCAGCGCGCCGCCTACCGCCGCCTCGGGGCTGCCAGTGGCGTTGAGCACGTCTCCGTACATGGCTCGCGGGACCCCGGGCGACCCGCTTACTGCGCCTTGCGAGGACCTGCGCTGCCCCGCGCCTCCATGGCGCGCCTTCCCGCCCTGCTGCGCGCTACTGACCGGCAGTCGGTGCCTTTAGGGCTGCTGGGGCTGCAGAGCCGGGGTCGAGGCGCTCCCACGCGTGCTTAGCTTTCCTCCCGGCGGTGAAGGACCCTGGGATCGCCTCAGCTGGACGGCTCCGTGCCCGCGCCCCTCGGGCTTTCCCAGGGTCTCACCATCGCCACCCGCGGCACCGAATCTCCCGTCTCGGGGTTTTACAGCCGCCCTCTCGACTCAGACCTCCAGCTCCAATGAGCTCCGCGCTCCGGGGCACCTGTGGGCTGCAGCTGGGGTGAGAGGTGCCTGATGAGCGGGACCGCAGCTTGGGTCGCTGCTCGGCACCCTCGGGATGCCCAGGGCACCGAGGGCGAAGGCAAGGAGTCCGCGTCTTCCGGTGCCGCCGTGTCTCGGAGCGGTGCTGCAGCCTCGCGTCCCTGCCCAGACGCCGGGCGTGCAGCGGGCCTGCCTGCTCCTGCGGGCGCCGAGCTCCCGTCTGGAGCCAGAGACTGAGCGCCGAGGCGGCTTGGAGCGAGCGCAGGTTCCGGGGCGGGGGGGCGGGACTGGCAGGGGCTGTCCCCCGGGAGCGGCTGGGAGCCAATGAGCACCGGAGAGGACAGGGCTGCCACCGCCCGGCCCAACTCACATCACTCACAGACAGAGGGACCCACCGAGGGGAGGAGGAAGAAGAAACGCAGGGGCCCAGACTGACGGACAAAGAAACGAGGACAGACTTAGCAGAGACGCCAGAGTCGTGGGCAGCAAAACGACTTGGACACATGGTCCAGCCAGGCACCGGCACCTGCCTTCGCTCTTCCCGACCTTCCCCGTCCCAGCCAAGCCTGGTCGGCCCGGGGCCCCACTGGCTGCTGGGTCTCAGGCAGGGCGTGTGGCCTGGAGGGGAAGCCCCAGGCCACTCCCAGGCAAGCTGGGACTGGTTGGTGGGCCCTGGCGGCTCTCTCGCTGTGGCTTGAGTGCACATGTGCTCCCCCCGCCCCCCATCATGAGCTCACTCACTCAGCGCCCTGGCCTGGCCAGTTCTGGCCCAGGGGCAGGAGGAGGAGAAATGCTGGCCCTGCCCCACCTGCCTCGGCAGCCCTGGCAAGGGCTTGGTGGGCAGCACAGAGGGAGCAGTTAGCAGGACTGAGAGAGGAAGAAAGAAGGGCCGTCTCTTTTTCCAGGAGTCCAAACTCCTCACTTCCTCTGAGACCCCTTCCAGTCCCTGCAGACTAGAATGGTAGAAGGGGAACCAGTGCCCTGGCGGCCGCAGCCCCCACACTTCCCAAGAAACACCGGCCACCCTGGACTTCCCCTGTCTGGTAGGGCGGGACTCAGGGGAGGCAGGCGAGAAGCCGAGGGCAGAACACAGAAGGAGGTGCTTGCACTCCAGTCCTACAGGTGCAGTGGGGAGCGAGTGTGCTCCCTCCATGTGGCACCCTACCCAGTCCCAGCTCTGCTGCCTGCAGGGTCAGCCAGGTTCACAGCTGTCTTCCTTCCCTGTCAAGGGGTGCTGTGCACAGGACAGCTCCCTGAGCCCTGGCTGAAGGAAGAGGGGACAGATGAGTGAGTCAGTTATTCCCCTCTCCCTCCCTGCACCTTACCCTCAGCCACCTGGTGACAGTGACCTAAACCACCAAGCTGTGCCGCGCCAGTTTTGGCCACATGGCCACAGCTCATGCCCACAAATCCCAGCTCGGCCCAGGACAAACACCTTGGGGAGCTCTTTGTCTGACACTGGCATCGTGGTTCCGCGTCCCGACCCTGCGGGGTGGTTGACTGCTGGCGGAGTAAGGTGCCTGTGTGCTTCAGAGCCCGTCTTCAGTGGTTTCCTCTTACTCCCATAGATGGGCTCCTGGGGGCCTCCCTGGACTGGGGGCAGGGGGCCTGTGTGTTGTGTGTGCAGGTGGTGGGTGGAGGGGTGGGAGACAGCAGGACCTGGCAGGGCGCAGCGGTGCCAGTCTGCCCACCTTGGTCCTGGAGACTGTCCAGGGTGCTGCATGGGCCCTGGACCTCAGCCCCGACGCCTGGCTGCTGCTCAGGCTAGCCCCCGCTTTCCCACATGGGAGAGCTGCTCCGAGCGGGGCAAGGCTCACCCCGGTAACCCAAGACGGCCACCAGGAGCTGTGGCGCAGCAGCCTTGGCAGTGGGCCACCTGGATAAGGGGCCGTGTCCCTTTCTCCGAAGGCCTGACCTATTTCAGATAGCATTTTATGCAGCTGCCAGCAGCATCCCAGGCGACATGACATGAATCCAGAACAGGCCTCCTGTCTGATGCTGTCAGCCATGGGAGGGTCCGCATGGGGGTGGGTGGAGGGGGTTTATCCAGGTGAAGCCCCTGCTGACCGTAACCCCGGCATCCTGGTAGGGCTTGACTGCAGGGCTTATGTGTGTGTGGGGGGTGGGGTGGGGGGGTCTGGCCTGGAATTCCCTCCTCGTGTCTTCGTGGGGAGTCACGTGGCCCTGCTGTCCCCACTATCTCTGCATTCCACCCTTGCAGTCAGGTGAGGCACTAGGCAGTGGCAGGAAGGAGGGGCAGCTCAGCAGGGAGGTGCTAAGTGGGATCTGGGACTGCGAAATGGGGTTCGGGGCAGCGGTTTCTGGCCCTGCTCAGGAAGCATGCTGCGAGTGCTCAGGGAGTGTGTTTGGAGCAGGGGCAGCCTGAGAGGGTTGGGTGTGGACAGTGGCGAGGGGGCGTGCCCTGTAGCTCAGGCTGCGGTTTAGGAGGAGAAATGCTGAACCTGGGGTGACTGGCGTGGCTCATTTTCTCCCCACAGCTGCCGCTTCATCATCATATTGAATTTTGCTGAAGTAACACACGCCGGGTTCTGCAGCCTGTGAATGGTAGAGCTGGGACTTGAACCTGGGCAGCCGGGCTCCAGAGTCCATGCACTCAGCCTCGCCCACAGCTGCCTCCAGTGCCATTCAGGGACCTCTTCCCCCGGCGGGCACTGGCTTGGGCCTCAGCGTGACCACTCCCCTTGCAGCCGCCTGGGAGAGGGGCACTGCTGTCCCCTGTGTTTTCCCACGGAAGAAGCTGGAACCCTGAGAAGTGGAGTCTCTCGCTGAGGCCACACAGCCAGGCTGTGGTGCAAGGGAGCCTCAGATTCTGTCGCCTGTGCTTGTCCACTCGTGTTAAGTTGCTTCTTTTAATGGGAAACTTGGCAAAGAGCACGAGATTAAACCGCCTTGCATTTGGTCGAGTCAGAGGAGGTATCTTGCCCTCTTTTGGGGGTTCTTTTGGTTCCAAAGTGGGGAGGGCGCTGTTTCTTTTCCGAAAGATGTTCAGAGCCCCGAGAGGGCGGTCATGGTCCCTGAATGTCCCTGGGCAGGAAACGAACCAAGGCCGGACTTGAGTAAATGCAGACAGGGGGTTACACAGCTTTTTACCAAGCCAGAGCGACCTTCCCTGAAGGGCGCTCTGTGTGCCCGCACATTTGTGTCTCGGGAAAGATTGTAAAGGGCTCAGAGGCTGGCTTTGACAGGCAGAGGTCACAGGCTGGGGCCCCAGAGCGACCTCTTCCCCATCACGCGGTCGCTGAGTGACATCCGTGCCTCCCACTCCAGCCCGTCTGCGGAGAGACGGGAGAGGCGCCGCAGGGGTGCCTTCCCTGCCACTGCGGGGGCTATTTGGCTTCTGTCTGATAGAAACTTGGGAGACCAGGAGCATCAGCGCCTCACGATTTCATAGACTGCTGCACTGGCCTGCAGCGCTTGGTGAAGCTATTTCTGTTTATTCTGTACTCCAGGGGAATTGTTATTAAGCTACTCAGCATTACCCAGAGGCTGGGGTGGAGACCCACGGCGACATGCTGCTGTGTGAAGGCTGGACTGTGTCGCTGCTGCCCTCCCTGTGTGTTGGGGGAGGCTGCAGCGGGCGCTGCTGTGGAGTGGCTTCCTCTGCCCCCGAGAACGCCGATGGTGCCTGGAAAGGAAACAGTGCCCTCCCCACTTTGGAACCAAAAGACCCCCCCCGAGAGGGCATGACATCTCCTCCGACTCCACCAAATGCAAGGCCTTTCCTTTAACCATCACCCCTGGCCACGTTCTTCCTTGTTTTTGTTTTTGATTATGTTTTTACAGGTGGCTTTGGCAGCCGTAGTGGTTGGAGATTTAAGGTTGCGTGTTAGAATGACCATTTCGGAACTCAACAGCCAGTAGGCCAACCCCAGGCTCCGAAATGAAGAGATTTTCCAAGCGGTAACGGGCAGACGTAGGCTCGGACAGTCGGCAGCCAGAGCCCAAGAGGGTTGCAGTCGGTTCTTGGAGGGGGTCACTGAGAAAGGGTGGGTGTGGGGAGAGGCAGTTCTGTAAGGGGAGCGCTCACAACAGGGCTCCCCACCTAGAAACAGTGCCTTGCCCTCTGACCCCTGATCCTGTGGCCTGTGCTGTCTCACAGGATCAGGTGGCAGGGTGGAGAGGCAGCAATGTGGTTCACAGGGCTGCCTGGGGCTGGGACTGGGAGTCTCAGAAGAGAGGCACAGGCGATGGTCCAGGCCGCCAGTCACCCACCCATGGCCGAGGACAGCACCAGCTGGAAAGACCTAGAAGCTCTGGGACTGGGAACCTGCAGGGCAGGGCATCACCAGCTCCTGTCATCAGTATATCCGTCTCTTGGCCACCTTCAGAGCGAGCTCTCTGGCCAGTCTGGTGGCGTGGGGCTGGGCTGGGGAGCTGCAGCAGGCACAGGCCTGAGCTTGTCATCAGACTCTGCCCTGAGCTGGGCTCCCTGATGGGCGGGTGGGGGCCTGACTTCCCAGAATTGCAGCAAGTTAGTTCTGGGCCTGCATGGACTGGCCTCCCTCCCCAGCTAACCCCCTCCCCCATGAAGACCAGGTCCAGCCTGCAGACAGGCCCTTTAGAGAAGTCTGCCTTCTGGATGGGCCCCTGGCAGCGGGGCTGGGCCTCCTGCAGAACTGAAGTCACTGTGGGCGCTAACAGGGATCAGAGAGGAGAGGCGGCTTTTGACAACATCCGCTCTTCACACCCCTCCCCTCCTTCCCTTAGAGTGTGCAGGTGGGTGTCCTTGGACTCGCCACAGAACTTGACCCATGGACATGAACAAGGGTGGGGCATTGCCTGAGGGAGTGGGGGGTGGCTGGGTGGAGGGGGGCAGAGGGGGGAAATTAGGACAATTGTAATAGAGTAATCAGTAAAATATAATTAAATAAAAAATATAGAGGTGGATTTTTCATCTTTGACTAGAAAGAGGGGGGAAATTTAAGTTTACAAAAATTGGAAGCATATTCTGTTAGGAATAATTAGAAAATTATTCCTAAAACATGATTCCTAATCCATAAAAGAAAATTGTTTTCTTTTTCTCCCAAAGTTTAAACACAACAAAACCAACAACAACAGCAACAAAACAACTTGGTTTCTCTCCCATGAAGCTCCTAGGGGTCCCAACAATCTCCACTTAGGCGAAGTCCCACCCCATAGCCAGTCACCTGGCCGCAGACCATCCCTTGGCCAAAGTCTGGGGGCAGCTCTCCTGTCTGTCCTGGTCCTTCCTGCACCTCTGCCTGAGGCGGTGGCCTCTTTGGGGGCGGGGGGCGTCCCGGGGCAGAGGGGACTGCAGATGTGCAGTGGGGGCAGAGAAAGGCCCCTTCACCAAAGCAGCAGCACGCTGGTGATGAAAAATTCTGAGAATGTCCTTTTTGCTGTCACTTCTTGACAGGGGGGAGGTCCAGGGCCTGATTCTTGAGGAAATGTGATTATTTAAAAAAAGTGTTCAGCGAGAGAACTGAAGCTGGCCTTTCCGTGGCATTTTGAAACCTAAATTGGAAACTCCATCAGCATTGCCATTTCATGCCGCGGCAACGGGAACCCCACCTGCTCCCCACCCCGGGACTCCACTCCCAGGTCTGACGCCGGGGTGTCTCCACCCCGGAAGGTTCCCTGGGGAGACATGGGTGGTCCCTGCACCCCAGTACTGCTGGAGAGGGGCCTCCCACCTCCCTCCCGAGGAGGCTGCCCGTGAGCTCTCTGCGGGGCGGGCGAAGTGGGCTGGGTGATTCAGAGTCATCAGACCCTTCCCTGAGGAGGCCTTTGAGATGACACTCCCCCAGAGATGGCACTGGATTTTCTCAGCATCTCGACTAGAACCAAATAGGGAAAACGAGAAACTTGGGGGTGTGAAGGGCATCTTGAGATCGGACAGCCCACCATCTAGCACGGCCGGGCCTGGGTTCCCCCACCCAGGCAAGAAAGGCAGCGTGGGCCCTGCCCTGCAAGGGGGCCACGGGCGGTGGGGCAGCTTCTGCGGGAGTGGGGCCTCGGTTCCTGCTCGTGGTACCTCCTCTCCCCAGCTCCTTCAGATTCACATGTGGAGCGCTTTAAATTCAGGTTCTGGCCCCAACCTCAAGGATTCCAGCCAAGGATTTGGAGCTGGGGGTGTACGTGTGTGTGCGCGCCTGCGTGTGCATGGGTGTTCGTGAGCATTGACCTAGGTGTCCCCCTGTGCTGCCCGGCACCTAGACCCTTCCTTGTGGCAGATGACTGTCAAATTGCCTCCAGGAAGGAACCACAAGGATAACAAAGCAGTCAAGTGATTTTTTTCAGTTTCTAAAGTCTAGGCCCGGATAGAAGGTTTGGAATGCGATGTGAGTGGGGGAGGGGCTGGGGCCGGCACAAATGGCAGGCACCTTGGGTGGATTATAAAAAGGTGCTGCCTCCTTGGCAGGACGTGGGCAGATGTGAGCCTCCTGTCCTACCCCCGCCCCGCAGTAGGGCACACCTGTGGGGTGCAGGCACCGGTCCACTGGAGGGGAAGCCCCGGTGGGGGGTGGGGGGCAGTTTCCCATCTCCGCATGAGAGAAGATCTCCCTGGACCTGGGTGGGGCAGGGCGGGCTGGGAGGTGAGGAGAGGGGAGACAAGGAGACATTGGATGTTGGTGCGTCCCCGAGAGGGGCTCTGTCTGTCTTGGGAAGGTTAATAGAAACTCGACAGTTTCCAGGATAAAGGTGCGGGGAGAGAGAATAAACACCTTCGTTGGTGCCATGCTTGAGGCAGAAGCCCTCAGACTGTGGATGGCTTCCCCAGCCCCCGGCGGTGTGAAGTGGAGGAATAATTCCCACAAGCTCACCTAAGTGTGTGTGCTTAGAAGCGCCCAGAGGGCACAGCTAGCTTTCTCTGGCTCCCAAGGCTCCAAGGTGTTTCAGGAAGGGCATGAGCCCTGGCCAGGTATCTCAGCTGGTTGGAGCATCATTCCTATTTGCCAAGGTTGTGGGTTCTATCTCCAGTCAGGGCACACACAAGAAGCAACCACTAAATGCATCAGTAAGTGAAACAATGAGTCAATGTTCTCTCTCTCAAATCAATCAAATGGGAATGAGGCTCCCTGAGGCAGCGACCTGCAGGACTGCCCTGCAGGGAGCAAAGAGAACAGCAGGCGCCTGGTGGACGCCCACACAGAGGACTATGGGCGGGATGTCCCCCACCCGTCTTCCCATCTTACTAGCACAGCTCGGGGAGAGGAGGGGTGTGGACCCGCAGCTGACACTTGGACCATTTCAGGGGAATAGTTGGGGGGTGGGACAGGGTGGGGACCTGGGGAGCTCCTCACAGAGACTAGGGGAAAGATAATATAACATTTCCTACCCACTTGGATTTGTAGATTAAGACTGATACAAATATGTACCGAAAACCACAAGTAAATAATGAGCTCTGTGTGATGGGATTCAGGGAGATCCTCATTTTCTTTCTGAGTGCTGAGGTTTTTGAAAATTTCTCCAGTGACCATGGTTTACTTTTGTAATGAGAATAATCTTTTTTTTTTTTTTTTTTTTTTTTAAAACAGTATTAAAAAACCGCAGAAGTAATTTGCTGTTTTATTTCTCTCCCCTTTCCGGGGTCCTGGGTCCTTAAGTGCTTCCTCCATCACACTTCCTTCAGATCCTGGAGCCCGCCCTGCTGGCCTGACGGGCCGTGATTCACGATGATGATGCCGCCGCTGAGAAAATAGCATCATCAGGACACTTTAATCCTCCCCGCACTCACTTGAGAGGACAGCCAGGGTGGAAGGGATAGTCTCATCATTTCTGGCTTCGTGGAGATGGATGGTCTCCGCTCTGCCCCAGGCAGGGGGTCTGCGCTGGGATCTGCTGAGCCAGAGTCTCCGCCTGGCCTTTCCACTGCCCAGGCTGCCGAGGTAGCGCCCTTGCTTGGAATCTGCTCCTGTGGCCCCTAGAGCCCTGGCTCGGAGCCTCACTCTGAATCACGAGGAGGAAAAGGCCCACCCTCGGCTGATGGGACTGTTTGGAAAGAAAGGGAAAGGATGACAAACCTGCTGGGCCCCTTTAAAGAATCCCCACCTGGGAGCCACCGGATGAAAATAGAACCGGAGGAAGGAGGGGGAGGCTGAGTGAGCTGGAGGGAGAAACATGCTGATTATTAAACAGTGAATTACCTGGGTCTAATTATGAGCACACTTACATAGCACATTTCCTCTGATACAGATCGGAAGTGGCTCCGATTCTGTCGGAAGAGTAGGAAAGGGTGATTAAAAAAAACAAGCGGGCGGATGTCAAATATGAGAAGCCAGTCCTGTGTCTTTCTCTCCCCTTTCTGTCAGCTTACAGCTTTTCTCCCTGCATCTCTGGCAGGGCCTGTCCTCATGGGGTGTGAGCGCCCCCCTTGGGGTCAACACCTTCCAGGACACCCAGGAAGCTTGGTGTCTTCTTTGGGCTGGGTTGTCGGCCTCCGGATCTGCTCTCTGACTCCAGGTGAGCCCTGAGATCCCAGGACAGAGGCGTGTGTGGGGGGGACGCTGCCCATGCTCCAATGCAAGAGTGACATTTCCTCACCTCCAAGAAACTGGAGGCAAAATCCAAACTAGGCCTGGAGAACGTTATTACCCAAAGCCTCGTTAGTGCTTCCTGACCATTTACTGTGTTTTCGCTTCGTAATAATGCTGTTTAATAATGGATGTGCCGTACAGGTAGAGTGGGAGTGGGCTATCCACCCCCACTTTTTTCTTGGTGCCTCCGATGCTTTATCCCTCATATTTTCTACATGTCCCCATGTTACACATCCTTCCGAAATGGGAGTAGTCCCACTTCCCTGGTGGAATGAGCTAGCTGGAGTGCTGGACCGTGAGTCCCTGGTCCCATTTCCGCCACCGCTGGGCAGGTGACTTGAAAACCGTGCCATCTGGCAAGTTGACTTCTGGGGCAGTAGTGTTCAAATATGGTTGACCGTCGCAGCTACTCCATAAAATACAGATTCCTAGGCCCCCGTTCCCAGTCTGTAGGTCCACATCATTAACGAGTGTCTCGGGGGATGCTGAGGCAGGAGGTCTGGGGACTGCAGTGAGAAGCACCCCGCAAGGACCATCCTGCTACCCCCAGGCTGCCTCCTGGGGCAGCGCTTCCACACTTGTGGTCCAGCCTAAGGGCATCCCTCCCATTCAGCGGCCTTCACCGGCACCCACTCCACACCTAGTCCTGTTCATGCGGCTCGGGGCCCCCAGGGGTTGGACTTCTGGCTCATGGAGGTCCCACTCAGTGGGCTCCTGGCATCACCTGAGCTCCCTCTGTGCAAAGGAGATATTCATCCTGCCTTGCCCACCTCACGGGGTTGTTTTCATGAAATGAGATAAGGGATGTGAAGTCGAAGGGAGAGTTATCATTGCCCCTTGGGAATGATTCACTGACTGCCTTGTGACAGCTACTCAGAATTGTCTACCACTCATTAAAACTCGCACAAGCCTGCCTCTGTGTTCCCAGGTTCCCTCCCCGCCCTCCAGGGAGCCTGCGAGCGCCTCTGCACCGGGAGTCCACGGCACCTGCAGTCCTGCGCACGAGGCAGTGCGTGAGCTGAGCTGGTGGCTGCGCTGACCGGCTGCATTCAGCTGGTTCTACAACGTGTGCGTCCTTCTGCAAGATGGCCAGAGCTTTTTGGGGGCGGGGGGGGGAGGGAGCTATTGGTGGAAAGAAACAGGGTTGCTTTCTAGGTGGAGCAAAGCTGACCTGGCCATTTGGGACCCCTAACACCAGCACGCTAGTACCTAGGGCCCTGTTGATGGTGGCGCTCAGCATAAGTCATTCTCTTGGGGTGAGTGAGTGCGGCTCCTCTGCTTTGGTTGGTCTGAGGACGGTGGGAAAAGTTCCCGAACCATCCTCCGGTCCCTTTGTTTGAATTATCTACTGTGTGGGTAACAAAGAACTCCAACACTATGTGGCTTAAAACACTTAATTATTTCTTTTGGTCCTGTGGCCCACAGTTTTCTGTTCCGTGGAGCGGACTCACGCCTGTGGCTGGGCTTGGTTGGGAGCTGGGCCGGATGGAAAGGACTAGAGGCCTCCCCTGCTCCCCGTTCCCGCAGCGCCTCTCCAGTCGGGAACCCGGCTTCTCTGCAGCGGGAGGAGCCCCGGGTGGCACGTGCTCGTCTGGCCTTGGCCGAGGCTGTGCTTGCTGACATCCCATTGGCTCACGGTAGTCACATGACCACGCCCAGCGTCCACACGGGAGGGGGCGAGGGCCGCTGAGGTCCTGATTCACCACGTTCTTCTTTCTCGGGAAGGCGCTATAACCCTTCGTGGGCCGGGACAGGTGCCGCGCTGGGGGCTTGTGTCCCTTGCGCTCTGTCCACAGGCACCCAAGGGCTGAGGCTCTGCCGTCCCCTGGCCTTGGGCGCGGGAGGTGTGACTTGGGGAGGTGGTGCAGGTCCAGGCTCCTGTGTTCCGTGTGCGGTGGTCCTGCTCCCGCGTAGCCACAGTCGGTCCAGAGGCGACTCAGAGGCCTGGCAGGTAAGCTGTTTGTCGGTTACTTTTACTCTGGGTACCGTAGCTTTGCTCCACCACTGCCTCTATGCCTTGGTTCTGAGTCATGGGTCCCAGGTGCCCTGGAGATGGACCACCAAGCCCGTCACCCTCGACATCATGGGGCCGCCTCCAGGCCTCTGCTGCCAGGTGGACCCGTGTGAGAGCATTTATGGGTCTGCTCCCCGTTTTCCCTTTCCTCCAAGTGCCTTGGGCCCAGGTCCCATGCTCACCTTTGGACCCTCCCTGTCCTGACCGTGTGCTGCGCGCCAGGTGGCCCGCCACACCCTGGGGGCTTGGCACACTTTGGCTGTCCTCGGAGTTACCCAGGCACCTGCCTGTGACCGTGGAGGTGTCTCCTAGGTCCTGTGGGGTGTGACGGTCCTCTTGTCTTCCTCACACAGCTGTCCTCTTGTCTCGGCCTGCGGGCTCCATTTTCCAGAAGAGGTTCCTTTTGTTTCACCTCTGGGGCATCTGTCGTGTCCTCCGTGTGCAGTAGGAAGAGAGACTTGGAAGGGCTTTAGGAGTCGGGAAGGTGGTATTTCTGCCAGTTGGGAGAAAAACTGACAATCTGTCCAGAGTGACTGCAGTACTGATCTACCTGTGCCACCCTCTCCTGCCACCTCGCGCAGTGGAAATCATTCCCCCCTGAGCTGGCACTCGGGGACATGCAGGCTTAGAAGTTCCAGGACAGAGAGAACCTGTCTGTGCATCTTCGGATGGGGGGGCCTCCTCCCTCCCCCCCGCCCCCGCCCCATGGCCTTTGCTGAAATGCAGAAGCCACACTCTGTTCCTGCTGTGGGTGACAGACAGTGATGAAGCTGTGACTTCTTTGCTTGAGGATGTGTCTAAAAGAACAGATTAGCACTCAGATAGAACAGTCACCTTCAGCTGGCCCCACAGGCTTTGGGGGCTTGTGATTTAGCGCTGCAGGTCGGGGAGGCACCAGCGGCCCTCTTGATGGGATGTCTCTCTGTGATGGATCGGACTGAGCACGAAACCCAGCCCTCTTCTGTCCTGTCGTTGGCACAATCCAAGAGTTACCTCCCCTCTCTCGGAGACTGACGCAGCTCAGGTGGGGGCAGTCACCACTCCCTCGGCCCCCACTAGTGTGGAGACTGAGTTGCTGCAGATGCTGGTACAGATGCTGGTGTTCGTGTGACATTAGTGATCTGTGCTCACGGGAAGTGGCGAACGTCTCCTTAACCCAATGCTGAGTTTTATTAATGTAACGCAAATAGCTCCCTACCCCGTACCTGTAAAGTAAGGCTCTATGTTTCCTGTTTATAGCAGGAGCCTTACCGGCCAGAATTGGTCGCCCTCAAAGGGTCTTCTGGTTATTTCTGGAGTCTCTGAGTGGTGACCCCGCAAACGAGGGTGATAATTGTAGTCACCATGCCGACCCCCTTCTCCCTTTCTCTGTTTCGCCACCCTGTGGCTTGCTGCTGGGACAGCTGTGAAGAGGTGCCTCACGGGGGCCCCACAGGAGCACTGGGTGCCCATTGTGGGTCCTTCCAGAGCTGGAGCCTGGGCAGAGCCGGGAAAGGGCCTTCCCACCAGGCCTGCTGTGCACACGTCATCAGGGCCCAGAGCAGCCACGTTCAGCTGCTGTAGACGCGCTCTGAAACAGAGCGTTGTCCCGCTGTCCAGGACCTCACCGAGTCTCAGGAGAAACAGCTCCTGGCCCTCAGGCCTCCAACCGCGGAAACAGCACATCAGCCCCAGGGGGACGGTGGAGCAGGGAAGTCCAGCAATCTTTCTGTGTTTATCAGGACTCTGGTGAAGGCGATGTGCCCCAGAAACCTATTGCAAACGTAGCCTCTACGAAAATGGGATTTTTTTGGTGGCTACACTGAGAATGCTTCTGGACTAGGTCCCCAGACATGGGGTGTCAGGGGTGAGTGTCACTCAGCTCCTCTCCCCCACCGTCCCCTCTTTATGTGCCCTCTCTTTTCTCCTCTCCCCTCTTCTCCCCTCCCCAGCTGGTGGGGTGGGGTCAGGTGACAGCCTGTGCTGGGGAGGGGGGGTGAGATCAGTTGCCAGCTAAGGAGGGGTCACAGCCGGTACAAGCCGGTTCCTTGCCTGCCCCCTCCGCCCACCTTTCCCTGCTTCCTCGCTTTCCCGTGTGCACCCGTCTGGAGGTGGGTGGGCGGAAGCGGCAGCTGTAACTGTGGTCTCCCCGGAGTGTCTGCGTCTGTACTTGGACACCTGACAGCGTCCCGTGAACTTGGGTTTGGGTGTCCATTGCCTTCTTTTGCCTTCGGTTTCCCAACACGCAGCTGGGCGGGTGGGTCATTGGCCCGAGTGGGAGTGGGGTCAGTGCCACTGGACTTGGGGGCGCCCCTCTTTGTCAGCTGGCGTCATCCTTGTCAGCACTCAGCGGGCTCTGTTTGACCCAGTTATCTCAGTCTCAGACGCTGAGGCGATGGGATCCACAGTTTGCAAACGTCCTGCAGTGCAAGGGCACTGGGCTCTGGCCTGGGCTGGGGGACGCCCCTCCCTCCCTCTGCCCCAGGCCTCCCCAGGAGCTGGTGGGAGGGCGGCTGAGCAGCTGATGGCCTCCTGGCTGCTGTCCCCTGTCACCCCCATTCCTCTCCTGCTCAGTCTGAGGGGAGCGTTCCTGGATATGCTTTCTCTGAAACTTTGGGATTCTTCCCTTAATTGTCTTCCTTCAAAGGCTCAGGCCTTTGGGAACCCAAGCCCAGGACCCCTTTATTTTTCCCTGTGTTTGTGTCATTCCTTCCCTGAGGCAAAGGGCACAGGACATCCTAGCTGATCAACTGGGGTGAAGTGAAGGGAGAAACCCTGGGCAGAGCAGGGAGTCGGCCCAGGCCTGAGCTCACTGTGTCTGCAGACTGGCCGAAGGGCTTAGGGCACCTGGTTAACATGGCTGCGGTGACTTACAGCCTTGTCTCTCCCGGAGCCTCTGCCCTCCTGCACCGGCACCACCACCATCCTCCAAGGCAAGAGGAAGAGCCCAGATACAGAGAACGGGGCGGGGCTTCCCTGCCTCAGCAGATCAAAACCCCCAGTCCCTGTCAGCCTCCAGGGGCCTCTGAATTGCATTTCACAGGAGCCTCAATGAGCACTTGGAGGGATGGCAGGTGGTGAGGCTACTTATTTTTAACCAGACTCTGCTCCTGAGCTGGGCAAGGTGTCTCACCCCCACTTGGGGGTGGGGTGGGGCAACAGACAGAAAGGTGGCTGTCAGTGGCCTCCCCAGGCCTGTGGCCTGTGGAAGGGCTTCACAGAGTTGCGCCTACATGTGGGACCACAGCTCCGACTGTGCTGGCCATTTTTTTTTTTTGTCTTCTGGGCCTTATTGGGGGGGTGGAGGTAACCGGTGACAGTGGGCAGAGGAGCCTTCTCGAGGGTGTGAGACACATCCTGTAGGAGCAGCTCTGGGGACTGATTGGGGCTTTTGCCCAGGAAATGACACTAGGGTATGTGGAGCCCTATTATGAACCATCAGAAGGTGATAAGTTGCTGGTGAGCTTGCTGCTTAACCACTGTTACCTGGCAACCTGGACAGAGCGGTGCAGCCGCCACTCCTGAGCCCCTCAGCGCTCAGCTCAGCCAGGTCTGCTCTGTGTCCGCCTGGGGCAGAGTCTGAGGCCAGCCTCCTCCGGCACTGTGACCGCTGACCCGGCACTGAGCTGCTGCAGGGGTGGCTTCTACCTCCTGCGGAGTCACGAGGGTTTCAGAGCCTGATGGTGCCGCCTGAAGCAATTTTAGAAAATGGGGGTCCAGCAGTGATTCAGTGAGCGGCCACTCCTCGGCTCTGGACCAGTGTACAATGGGGGTGAAACCAACCTGGCCCTGCGTGGAGCTTCCCCTGGGTGGTGGACACAGGCGTCACGGGGTGCTTCAGTCACAGACCGAGAGAGGACAGTGTGCAGAGTGCTGTGAGGGGACCGGTCTGGGGCTTTGGCAAGGGTGCAAGTTTTGGGGGTGTCTGTGGACTTTTCAGGGAGGGTTTGGGCCTGTTCTCCTCCTGTTCTCTGCCCGTGAGCCCCCCCAGACTCCAGGCCTCACTCTCCCATTGTCTCTGAGAACTGTTCCCTTGGCAGGACTGGAGGAGGAGGGGGAGTGTGGGAGGTTGTCAGTTCCTGGAAAATCACTGAGCTCTGGCCCTGACTCCGGGTGATGGCTCTGCCTGCCCTCAGTTCCAGGCCTCTCCAACAGCTTGTGACAAAAGAGGGGTTCCTCTCCTCCCCCACACTCTTCCGGCCAGCAGCCAGGAATGGTCCCTGGACTACCTTCGCCTCCCAAGCGCACCATCCACAGCTAATGGATAGTGCTAGTTTCCCTTTCCAGTTTCTAATTACTTCGAGGGACCTGTTTTCCTTTATCTCCTTACAGCGGGGCCTGGAGACGTGGGTGTGACAGGGAAAGGCCACCAGGGATTTAAAAGTGGGGCTGCCAGCTGCCTCTGGTGGAAGGCAGATAGGGAGTCTGAATAATGCGTTAGGAGTGTTTATTAGCAGTCTGATGAAGATGAGTGAGGGATTGGAAAGGGAATCTTCCAGAAGCGAGGGTAACTTGTGCCCTGGATAAATCGGTTTCTCTTCCTACAAGGCACATCGGCCTCTGGATTCTTTGTACAGAGGAGCCGCTCTGGAAACCTGGGTCTCCTCCCCAGGGCGGGCGAGGGGCTCAGTGAATACTGCTGAAGGCATTTGGCCCTTGCTGGTGGCCCGAGGGGGCCACGGCGGGGCGTCTGAGCAAAGTTCCTGGACAGTGCACCCCGGGGGACAAGCAGGCTGTCTGACCAGCATTCTGGCCCGGCAGGCTGCTGAAGGCCGTCCGTGGACCCTCACAGGGTCCCCCCCACCCCGCACCCCAAGCAGAACTAACATCTGTAAAGCCCCCTGAACACACACCACGCCCCCTACCCTGCAGATGCCTCTCTCTGTTTCTCATTTGAACTTGGGGTGGTGGTGCCACGTTTCAGGGGTGTGTTCTCCAGTCACCGGGGACCCAACAACTGTGGCCTTCCGCCCCACCAGAAATTGGGGAGATTTGGCAAAGCTGGGCCTGTGCTCCTCGTGGCTCAGCTGGCGGGGCTGAGTGTGGTCGGCCTGCTTCAGGCCGGGCGCCCGCTGCTCCTTTGTCACAGCCCTGCCCGCCCCGACTGCTGGGGCCGCCTGCAGTGCTCTTCCTCTCCCACTGGGTTTGCTCCTGCAGCAGAGGTAAGTAAGAAGCTGTCATCTCTGAAGATCCGCTGTATGTCACGAAGCACAAGTCCCGCCCCCCACGTATGCATACATAAACACATATTTTGCCCTCCCAGGGTGTCCACAGGTCACCTGAGTTTGTGACACTGGTCAGGGCTGCTGTGAGGTGGCAGTGGACTGAGGCACACAGAGCCCTCAGCTCGTGCCTGGCTCTCAGCACGTGCTTTCTTTGTACATCCAGCTAGAGTTACTAGTGGGTGTTTCCTTGGGACCAGTGGGCTCTCCTGAAATCCAGTGCCCATGCCCACCTGCTCAGAATGGGCGTTGTTTGGGGCTGGGGCGCCCTCTGGTGGCCACTCTCCCCACTCACACCTAGGCTCCTTTTTCAGACCAATTTTTGGCTCCCTTTCTCCCTGGCACCGGGCCCCTCCCACACAGTGGGAAGAGGGAGACAGGTGGGGACAGAGAAACCACTCTGCATCCCTCACCATTTCCTTTTCCTCCTTCCTGACCTTGCTGAGGCTGAGGTCATTAGGTCTGGGAATAGGAGGAAGGGCTTGGGGGGGGGGGTTCTGGAGGCAGGACTCTTGACAGGGGTGGAGGGGTGGTTGGTGTCTTCTCCCCTCCAACTGGTCCCATTCTCTTCCCAGAGAGTCATGGCCCGTGGGCTCCCGAGCCCTCCTCCAGACAGGCACAGGGCGGCAGGAGGACCGCACACCACAGAGGCTCCCCGGGCTATCGTGAGGTAATTTTATTCCTTTTCATTTTAGGTAAAAATAGTGAATACAAGATAATCTTAGTAAAGGTAAAAATACATCATTTGGATTTTGAACAGTGCTACCTACAGTACAATTTTTGATTTAGGATTTTTAAACTTTTTTCTTTTATAAACAAATAGAACTATTTTGCTAGTAGGCTGTGTTCTCATCTGGCACTTAAGAGTAGGTCACAGGTCACCTCCCGGTTCTGTTTGGATGTGAGTGGGGGGCAGGGAGGGTGAGAAGGGCGCATGGGATGAGGTGGTGTGTCTCCCCAGGACACAGACAGGGCTTCGTTCCGTGTGCAGGGAGGGAGCGTGTGCATCCCAGAAGGCCTTTTCCTGCACTGGCCACCAGACGCAGGTCGCTGTGGCTGGACCGAAGATCTCACACACGCACGTGTGTGTGTGGGGGGCACTTTCTCCCCTCCTCTGGTTGCGTTTCTCACCCAACAGCCTAGATTCACAGCAGTCCTGGATCCAGGCAGGCCCCTGGGCTGCAGACACCAGCAAGACTGCTCAGGACAGAGCCAGTGGGCCCCCGGAGGGTCCCAGAGGAGTGGGCCTGGGACCCCCGCCCACCAGGGCTGGTGGCCAGGACATCTGACCTGGCCTTGGAATGCTGGTAGAAGTCACAGACGCCCATGTGAGCTGCTAAATGTCTTTACCCTTGTTCACCCTCAGGTGGTCTTTGTTTAAGTTCTTTCCAAATTTCTCACTGAGCTGCTGGATCAGGTCGGCCAGCTCGCCAGTCGCTTGAGATTTCTCTTCGAGGAGCTCGTAGCGCAGGCTGGAGATGTCTTGCTTGATCTCCTTCAGCTCGCCTGCAAGGACAGATGGAGTTTTGGTGAGTGTGAGCGGTCAGGAGAGGCACGTGCCACATGCACTTGGGTGTGCATCTTTCCGGCAGAGTGCCATGTTGCCAGTCCAGCCCACCACGGGTGGAGGTGAGGGGACGAGAGCTTCACTTTGACCTAAGTGCCACCCAGCTGCTCCAGTGAAGGACACAGCCACATCTGAGACCCTTCTCCTGCCATTCCTGGTCGAGCCCTCTGGTGAGGGTCTGAGGTAGTGGGAGGCGTCGAGGCCAGGGCTGGGAATTGGCAGCAGCTCCTTAACACCATGGTGGTTAGAACTCTGGTCTCAGGGCCAGCACTCTGAGTAACACCTTGGTTTCGTGACGCTCCCTGTACCGCTCTGTCATTACCTGCAGAGGGGAGAAGCCCCAAGTGTGGAGGGAGCAGCGTGGCACAGTGGTCGACTTGGCCACGGAACCGGCAGCCTTGCAGGAGCAGGGTCCGTCCGGACCACGCAAGCAGCGTGCGGCACACAGGCCCTGCAGCAGGCCTGCCACCGCCTCCTTTAGTAGCAGGGGACCACCAGGTGGGGACTTGCACTTATTGCCACAGCGAACCACGTGACCTCAAGTCCACGTGGGCCTGGGCTGTGGGAACCTTTTTGTTAACCACGAAGGGGCGTAAAAGGTTCTTGCCTGACTTTGTGGACCCTGGACTTGGCTCACGTGGGAGTCTACCGCCTGGGGACACGTTGTTCTTGTCTGTTTTCTAGGTGTGCCTCACGTACACACAATGTCCAGATTTTAAAGGTACAGGCACCCCTCAAAGCTCATTGGGTGTGTCACTGAGCCCCAGTCCCATGGTGTGATTCTAGCGGCACGAAACGTGGGCAGCCCCTCCTTCTGTGGTCAGGGACCTTCCTGCCACTCACAGTGACACACTGCTTGAGGCCACTAGCCTGATACCTGTCAGTTTTCTGGTCGAGACCCAAGGTAGGTTGAAGGGCTGCTGCTCTGACCCCAGACAGCATCGGCCCCGGGGGTGTCCCAGGAGGAAGCAGAGGGTCACTAACGGTGGCCAGGCTCTTCCTGCTGACCCCTGTGGCTCAGTCGAGGGGGAGTCCCAGTGCCTGCCTTCATGGAGGGGCTGCTTCATTAGGTCTGGATGTGCGTCTTTAACAGGTGGGTCTCAGGCAGGTGGAGAAGCACTGGGCTTGTCCGATTCTGGGAGCCCGGGGGTGAGACAGGGTGGAGCAGCTGGACCTGGGGCCTTGGCAAAGTCGGAAGGAGGTGCACGTGCGCCCATGGAATGAGGAATTCTGGGCCATCCTGACCTCGACGGCCACGAGGCCGACTCAGAGCGGCCACCACTGTGGCAGGCAGGATGACTGCCCCAAAGAAGTCCAGGTCCTAATCCCTTTGTCCCATCTATGAATATGTTTGGTTACATGGCAAAGGGGAACCACACTTGTAAATGGAATGAAGGTGGCTACTAAGTAGCTGGCCTTAAATAGGGAGACGATTTTGGTTCATCCCATCTAATCATGAGTCTCTAAAAGTGGAAGAGGACAGCAGAGGAGAGGGTCAGGGAGATGTGACGGAGAGGTGGCAGCATGGGGGTCGCCCTGCGGCTGGTTTTGAGATGAAGAGGCTCCCCGCTGCAGGCAGACCGGAGGGCGGCCTCCAGGTGAGAGCTAAGGGCTGCTCCAGCCAACAGCCAACAAGGGACTGGAGACCCCAGTCTCGGCTGCGTGGGACCGCAGCCTGCCGACACCTGGTGGGCCTCCCAGGGCCTGCGGACAGGAGCACAGCCCTGCCAACCACACCCTGGCTGTAGCCTGGTGAGACCCTGCCGACTCCCACCGCCCCACCAGGAGCGACCCCGTCTCTCACCTTCGTTGACTTCGTCATTTTCTCTGTCCACCTGGGCCTTCAGCACGTATCTCTTTATGAGCCGTTTCATGATTTTCTGGAATGGGAACACAGGGAAGGCGTGAGACAAGCCTGGCTGCGCATAGGCAGCCCACACTGTATGTTTGCAACTCCTCACTCCTGCAGGGCCTGGTCAGCCACGGTGGGGGGACCTGGGCCCATCCCTCTGTTCAACCTCCCCCCTAGGATTCAGTACCACCTGACCCTGACCCTGGGAGGTAAGAGCAGGACGCTGTCAGTGGCAGGAGGGCGAGCCGAGGAGAGAGAGTCATCTAAGGTCTGTGGACGCTGCTCTAGGCTCCGGGGACTGACCCAACCCTGTCCTTCTTTGTGACTTCAGCCTGTTAGGTCCTCTTCTCAGGCCTCAGCTCTGAAACACTTCCTTCTAGTTCAACAGCAGAGGTGATTGGTGGGGGGTGGGGGGGGCGCACTGAAGTCTTGGCAGGCCAGCCCGGTGGAGCTGCGCCCCACTGAGGCGCGTGCCTGAGTGGAGATGCACTCAGCACAGCGTCAGGACTGGGATGGAGGACAAGCCCGTGGTACCTGCGGAAACTCCTGCCAGAGGCTGAGTTTCCTGCCAGAGGTGGGAACAGATACAGCCGGGTGTGGGGAAGTTTGGCCAAGATAGTGCCCCCTGAAGCCCCACTTGCCTGGCTCTCATCCCTAGTCTTGCTGGAGGGGAAGGGTTTGGCCTGCAGATTCATTTAATATGCGGACACTGGATTCTTTAAGCGGATGAGGCATGAACAGAGAGCAGCCGCCAGGAATAGAAACAAGCGTAAGAAAGACTGCTGGGGGTGAACTTTGGATTTTGCCAGCTAGTTGTTCAGGGTTCCTGAGAAATCACAGGATTTAAAAATATTCTGGTTGCTGAGACTTTGCATCTTGTAAGAGATGGGCAGCCAGGCAGAGAGGGAGGGACTCCCTGCTCCGGGGTCGTCCCTTCCTGTGACCTGCTCACCTGCGCACACCTGAGGACCGGGGTGGGATGGAAGGGGCCCGAGCTCTGTCCCTCGCCCAGCTGTGGGCTGTCAAGCAGGTTATTTTCTCTCTGACTAAGTGGACTCGGGACATGCTTCTGGCAAGTAAGAGACGTGAGCTGCCACAGTGCTAAGAGGTGGAAGATGTAACATCATCATCATCATCATCATCACCATCATCATCACCATCAGACAGTGGTTCTGGGTGCCTGTGACGGTGAGGACCTTGCTGTGGACGGGTCTCCCCACCCTGTGTTGCCAAAGGTGCTCTGTGATCAGCTCTGAGCCAGTCCATGTGGACCAGCGCTGCCCATCCTCGGCCCTTCGTGGGCTGGTGGGCCACTTGGCTCTGTGATTTGAATTGTGGTCTCCTTTCAGGCCAAACAGTTAATAGCAAGTTCCCTTCCTGCTGCCCCTTCTCGGAAAGGCCTGAGTGTGGCCATGTTTATGGTCAGTGCTAAACTTCTCCTTGGCATTCTGGGCATTAAGGCAGGTTCCCTAAGTTACAGGAATACGATACACCTTTCTGTGGGGCTCATTATGTTCTTTTCCTTTCAATTGAAGAAACAAAACAGAACTAATGAGACTTTGTCCAAAACCAGTCTCGTGGGAAAAAACAAACAACACACAACCCAGATAGCCACGTAGCTGACATTCTCACTGAACAAGGAGTTCAGAGGTTCGTTCCACCACAGACTTGCAGGCAGATGCAACGTCAGGGGATCTGTCTAGTTTGTTGCCTTTCAAGAAAAATGATGGGAATGAAGGGCTTTCCATTTCTGGATCCGTCAGTTGAAGAGTTATATGAGTGAGGTAAAGTTACAAGCCAAAGGTGGGAAGTGAGGCATGTCCTCTTCTGTGATGGTGCTGAGTAGAGTCCTTTCAGACTGCGGCAGCCACCCTCGTGCCCCTGGCTCCGCGGGCACGCGGGGTTCTCGCAGAACATGACTGACCCGGCTATTTTAAAAGAGTCCTCAGTGTTTTACTATTAACATGAAACGTGCCCTTCAAGCTCCGTTTGTTTTGAGCAGGTGAGACCCTGCTCGCCAGCCCCCTTTGATGCAGAGTAGCTCCCTGGGAGGCAGGAGAGGGGGAGAAGCAGCAGAGGGGCAAGTGCACTGAGTCCTCCCTGTAGACCAGGAGTCGTGTTGACCTCCCAGACCAAGTGACCTCGCTGAGCCCTCCCAGAAACTCTGTGGGATGGAGGTCGTCACCTCCATTCACAAGTGACGACACCGAAGCTCAGAGAGTGAGGTGACTTCTCCAAGGTCCTACAGCAGGGAGGGGAAGATCCGTGATTAACCGCACGATGAGCTGAAGCTGGGGCTTCATCCAAGCCTCAGGAAGAGGTTAAGTGCAGACAGGTGAGGGGTGAGATGCAGGAGACTGGCTCCTGTTGGTCAAAGGGGACTCGGGCCTTTTCTGGGGACTAATTTGTCCTCTAAAAGGCACAGTCTGTTATGCAAGGGGAGGCCTCAGCTGGATCTCCGAGGATGCGTGGCTTTGTCCAGGGGTTGCCCCTTTGAGAAGAGGGTCACTGGCACGTCATGGTCACACAGGCACACGGCTCCTGAAATACAACTCGAGTTGTAGAAGCCCGAGTGCTGCCTCCTGCTCCTTCTCCCCTCAGGCTGCAGAGGCTCCCTAGATCTCCCCCCAGGGGCCGTCAGGCACAGGCAGGGCCGGTTCTGAGGAGGCTCTGGCGCAACACTGTGAAGACGAATGGTGGTGGAAGATGTGCCCTTCTGAGTCAGACAGATCTCGGTTCAGCCAGCTGTGCGACCTTCCGCACGGAGCCTCAGTTCCCTCCTCTGTTACGTGGGGTTAAAGGCACTGCCTCCCTCACAGGGATGTGGCGAGACAACGCGAATGCTTGGTCCTGACTGCGTCCAGCTGGCCTCTCCTGTCTTCTCAAGGCCGGCCCCTGTCTAAGCAGATGATAGCTTGGGAGGGTGGCCAGACCTCACTGGGCAGGACTGAGTGACGGGCCAGTACGCAGAAGGCATGGTGCCTTCTGCTCCTGTCCGCTGGCCTCTGACGCCTGTGGCCCAGCTTTCCTTCCTCCTCTTCTGTGACAGCTGTTTGAATAAGGAGCTCTGGGCTTGTCCTGGTGGAAGCACAGGATGGGGGGGTGGGGGCAAGCTTTCCGAGGTTATCAGTAGCCTGAAGCTGCAAGCCTGCCAGCCTCTGTAATCACAGCAGGAAGTGACCCAGGGGGTGGACGGCGGCCAGGATGCAGCCCTGGCGATGGAGAACAGACACGGAATCGCCCTGATGCTGGTTTTGAACCGGCTTCCCTTGTGAAGGGCTCATCCTGCCCTGAGTACAGGGCGTTCACCGCACAATGAGTCCGCCTCTGTCTCAGCAGCAACTTCTGCTCAAGACCCAGGACAGGTCGGGCCCTAACCTGCTAGGGTCGTCTGTCTTTTTGGTGACACAGATAATCGTAACTTCTCTCTGAGAAGCTGAGAAAGAAAGACCCTTCCACTGACCAGAGGCATTGCCCTGTAAAATAGCTCAGAGCAGATCAAACTGGTGAGGCCCGATTTGTGCCTGATTAAACACGGGAGCTGCCCGTTGCCAATGTTTAGCTGTGTCATCTGATAATACTGGAAGGACTTGGAGGGATGGGCCATTTCCTAAGTGGACACTTAAATCCTCCTAACCGCACAACTGGCTTCTGAAATACAGACGGAGTTTCAATTAGAGGCCTGTGCCTAGAAGATACTACAGCTGTAATTGCTGCCTCTGGGGTGGTGGCACTAGGGACACGTCACCTCGGCCCAGAGGATGACTAAGAACAGCTTCAAATTGACATCTGATAGGATGGCCGGCAGGGATCAAACTGCTGGTCGTTGGGAGGGAGGAGTCAGGAAAAGAATGGCCTGCCCTTCATAATCAATAACCTGTAGTTACCGTCTGTCCCTGGCCCAAGGGCTATTCGCGCTGACACAGAGATTTGACATGAGTTTCCAAAAGCAACGTAAGGACTGCAAGCACAGAAGATCGGCTTCTGGTTTTGGTAACGGGCTTTGCCGGTCGGCAGCACCAGGTCAGGTGCTGCTGCAGACAGCAGTAGCCACCTGGTGGTGTAAGAGGAATACCTGGGAGTCGGGCACCTCTCCTGACCGCACGCCTGTTGGGCTGCCTCTGGTCCCACTGGCTCTATATCCAGAATCTGCTTTTCTTCATCCACCGACTCACACCCCAACCCGAGCCACCATCCTCTGCACCTGGGCAACTGTCACGTTCTCCTCTCTGGTCTCCCCGCTTCCACTCGGATCCTCACCAATCCCCTCTCAGCATAGCAGCTAGGTGGTCTTCTTAGAGCCTAAAAAGAACTTTATCTTCTCCCTCCCCAAAGTTAAACTCCTCCAACTGCCTTCCTTGGTCGTGTAGAGTAAGAGCCACATCCTGACCTTGGTCTGGCTGCCTGACGCCATCTCTGACTTCATCGCCCTCCTGTGTGCCCTGTGGGCTGGGCTCTGCCGCTCCAGACCAGTTTCTGCAACCCCCACCCCTCCCCAGCTCTTGCTGATGCTTTTCCTCTGCGTGGGAGGCCCTACATGCTGCCCCCTCTCTTCCCTGAGGTTGCAGCTAACAGTTCTCTCCTTGAAGGGCCCCCTCTGATAACCATATCTCAGCAGGGGCTCCCTATTTCTCTCCATTTCTGTGTCCTGTCGTTTTCTTCCTGGCACTTTTATCGATTTGAATGTGTACATTGATCTGTGTTTACTGGTTCACTGTCTCCCTCGCTGCACTGAAGTGCACCACCAGGCAGGAACCGTGACTTTATGCTTGTTGACTAGCACAGCACCGGGCAGAGTAGGCACTCAACAAATGGCATTGAATGGTCCTGGCTGGTGGCTCGGTTGGTTGGAGTGTAGTTCCACACACCAGAAAGGTGCGGGTTTGAACCCTGGTCGGGGCACCTACCGGAGGCAACCAATTGGTGTTTCTCTCTCCCCACCCCCTTCCCCTCTCTCTAGAATCTCTAGAATCACTGTATATATCTTCAGGTGAGGATTTAAAAAAAATACTTGTTGATTGAAGGAAGGAACGAAGCTGTGTTCTGAGCGGACAGCACAGCCAAGTGACTGAATCCATGTCCAATGGCGCCCCCTTCTGCCCAAGCCTGAGGAAGGGTGGTTACCTGGTATCTGGTGGGTTTGCTGAAAGTGTTATTTGCGGTCAGGTTCTCAGAATTCCTCATGCCAGCCTGGTAGCGAGCCTTCTGGGGAAAAAAAATACAATCATAGTACGAACCTACCTGGAAGGACTTGAATAGTACCCACATACGGGATGGGCCCTAAAGGAGGACCCTCGGGAGGCCGATGTGCCCACGGTGCTTGGCTTCTGAGGACACTGTTCCTGGGGACTGCAGTTCTGTAGGATGTCAGCAGGTTACAGAATATTGCTTGGTCAACTTTGGAGAGCTTTGAGTTGAAGTTGTTTGGGTGTCTGTGCCCTGACTCCTCAGAGGCTTTAACATGCTAATAAGTGTTGAGCATCTCCGGGAGGGGGAGGTGATGAGCAGGGACCTTTCCTCCCAGAGCTCATGCCCCAGTTACACTCTGGGAAGAGCTGTCCCAGTGCCGGGTCCACAAAGGAGTTGCCTGAAACTGGGGCCAGGCCTGAGCGCCCAGCAACGCACCTGTCCAAGGCTCTGCAGGGAGCAGGACGGCCACCATGCCCTCCGCTGGACCCGCAGCTCTGCTGAGGAGTCCGGGACTTTGAAAAGCACTGATGCCTACCTCCCCTCGAATCAGGGGCCCCGTCTGAATCAGACACACACAACTCTCTCCTCTCCCACCCGCTGCCTTCTTGCCCCACAGACTCCGTGGTACCTACCCTGAACTTGGAATTTAGCATGCCCATTTCGAGGTCATTTTCACAGCTTTTGGCCTTAGATTTGCAGAGTTTGATGAGGCACATCTTGATTCTCATTATGAGATAATAAAATGATTTAGGACTTGGCACTAGATTAAAAGGAGCAGGTAGAGTTCTTCCTTCGTCAAAATAAGACAGCCAGAGCTTCGCTCGGGCGAATTTCCACTCCACGTCTGCGTCCTCCTGTGGACAAGGAAACAGCATGTCAGCATCAGAGGCCGCCGTTCACCCAGCGAGCGCGGCCTGGGGTGTGGGGGTGCCACTCCAGGTTCTGAAAGCAGATTTCTGAACAGGACACACTTGTGGCCCTTCCCTGCAGAGGCGCGGTGGGAAGTCTGCTTCGCTAAAGCCGTATGCTATTAGTCATCCCGAAGGATCTCCATTAACATCTTGGATCCATCACTGAAAACCTCTGCCAGTTCATCCTCTCTCATTCTCCACTGGGTAGTGTTACCAACCTTCTCCACTTGCCCCTCACCAAAGAGCATCTCTCGCTGTCACTTAATCTTGTCAGCCATTAAATTTATAGCTCTGCTCGCTCACTCACCAACCACCACGGCATCAACATGTGAATGGTTCAGGGCAGCGCTGCCCCACAGAAATGCAAGGTGAGCCACAAAGGCAGGCCACACAGGGAAACCTCAGTATGTAAATTTTCTAGTAGCCACAACGCAGACAGTAAAATGGAGCAGGTGGAATTAATTTCAGTGCTATGTTTTTTTTATTCCAGTAGAACCAAATGTTATTTCAACTTGTAGTCATGAAAAATCATTGAGCTTACTAGTGAGACAGCTCCCTTTTTTTTATACCGAGTCTTAGAAATCAGTGTGTCGTTTACACTTAGGGTGCATCTCAGGACTGGCCACATTTCAGGGGCCCAGGAGGTACTGTGGTAAGTGGTTCCCATACTAGATGGGCAACACCGTGTATTTCTTATTAGAAAGCGCATTTCCTGTTGGCTGGAGTGCTGCCAGGGAAGCAGCTTCTGCCAGACTCTGCATGTGTGATTCCGGGGGAACAAGCCTGACTGAAGTTAGTCGGGCCATTGTTCACTGTGGCTGTAGTGATTGTTACTAAGTCAGAGTTGCTGTAGTAACTATAGTTGCTCCTGCCCCTGGTGGTGCTGGTAGAGGGAAGCCCAGACCTGTTACTTTTGACCTGGCGTTGCTGCCAGGATGCAGAGTGGGCCTCATGAGCAGGAGCGGCTGTGTGTGTTCTGTAGGCAGGCTCCTCGGGCCTCTGTCCCGGGGGGTGGCTTGAGGCCAGGACGGAGGCCTGGGTTTTGGGATCAGATGAGACTGGGCTCACACCCCTTACTGGCCGTGTGACTTTCAGCCAGGGCCTTGGGCCTGCTCACCTGTATGTGGAGATGACGCTGCCTCCCTCATGTAGCCCTGAGATTGGCACTGAGTCTGCTCTGTGAGTGGCGGGTCCCCCCCCCCACCCCCACAGGTGTTGGCTGCACTCAAGGGGCTGTGAACGGGGTAGGGCTGGGGGGCTGAGCTACGAGATACGAGGTCTCACCAGCAGGCTTGGCTGTTCTGTTGGTCTTTGCTGGGACCCCATCCGCACCTGGCCTGTGGGACATCCTACATGGGTCTTTCAGATCGGAAGCTTTGTGAGGGTGGGGGTCACTCCTTGTACAGCAGAGTGGTGTGACAGGGACGCCGGCCTGGGGGTGAGGTGACACAGAGGTGCTGGAGCCTGCCGGGCTCTGTTCCTCACTAACTGGTCACCATGGCAGGTGACTCAGCTGCTCCGGGCCTCCATTCCCATGTGTAAAATGGTGAAAATACCCACCTCATAGGTGGTCATGAGGGTTAAGGAGTTAATGCCTGGAGCACACTTAGTGTCAGATGCGTCGTCAGCCCTCAGTACATCGTATTTTTATGCCCATCGCTTAACACATGCCTTCTGTTCAACCTTCAGTCATTCAGCAAACATTTGTCGAGCACCTACTATGTGCCTGGTAGGTGCTAGGTAGGCACTGGGGATGACAGCCCTTGCGGAACACAAACACGAGCACGTAAACGCACCAGCTAGCCTTTTACTAGATCTGTGCTGAGAGCCGTGGGGGCTCTGGGTGTTCAGGCCAGCGGCCTGGGCCTGGGCTCGGGGAGCGCTGCCCTGGTGGCTGGCCTTTGAGCTGAGATCGAGGGATGAGTGGTTCCCAACCAAGTCGGGTGTGGGCGGGCTGGCGGGTGGGGAAGAGCAGGGTTGGTTAGTGCGAGGGGAGGTGAGAGGTGTAAATAGCTCTTTTGAGAAGGGCAGGAGTGAAGAGCTGGAGGGGAGGTCCAGAGCCAGAAAGTGATTGAGGGCGGAGTTTTTGTAGTTACGGGTTAAGACCCAGAGACTTATTTAAATACCGACAACAGGAAGGACTAGGTAGAAAGGAAGAGGGTGTCAGTGCAGGTGGAGTGGCTATAATGGAGGTGGGAGGGCGTGGGGGAGGCCACTCAACCGAGGAGGGCAGGTGGGGCGTGGCAGGCACGGGGGCTGGGGCACGTGGATTTGGACAGTGGGTGCTCAAGGTTTTATAAATGTGCACTTATCACAATTCGGTACGTGCAGGAACAGGGGCACCTTCCACCGCTCGTGCCTACACACGGTGGTGGGTGAGGGGGTGGGGCCGAGCGCTCTGGCCAGGTGAGGAGAGGCCTGGCTGGAGGGGAGCCCCTCCCGCCCATCTTGTGTCACCACTGTTGGGATGACTTGACCTCATAAGCCACGGGCTTGCCCCCCTGCCCCAGGCTGGTGGGCTCTGTATCTTACATTCTTCTGGAGCAAGGCGTGCTGTGCCTGTTAGGATGGGGCCGGCCATCCCAGGGGAGTGGTTCCCACAGGTTGTCTAGGCCCCGTCTGGTTTCCCTTACACATGGGGAAGCTGAGGCCCAGAAGGGCAGGGAGGGGTAGTAAGCAACAGCTCATCCACATGGTGACCAAGTGGTATAGCACTTTAAAAATATATGTTTATCGACACATGCTGCATTTTCAGGGGGTGGGGGCAGGGGGACGAGGACTTCATGGCCCAGCCCACCTCTGCCTTTCCCCTCTTGCCTCTTTTCCTTGCAGAAACTACGCTCTTGCAGTGCCAAAGACACCACGCTATTTCACCCCTGTATGCCTTGGTGTGTGAGGTCCCTGCTATTGAGCAAACTTTCCTCTTTGGAGGGCATTATGGACCAAAGGTGTCCCCCTCAACTGTGCATGTTGAAGCTGTAACCCTCAGCACCGTAGAATGTGACTGTACTTGGAAATGGCCTTGAGAAAGGTAATTAAGGTCAAAAGAATTACAAGGATGGGGCCCTAGTCTGTCCAATGTGACTGGTTTCTTCATGAGGATTGGCGCTGCCCCGGGGATGCACACACACGGGGAAGCGGGGCCGCGTGAGGGAACCGCGAGGAGGAGGCAGCTGGCTCCAAGCCTCGGACAGAGGCCGTGGGGGCAAACGACACTCCAGAACTGTGAGTGACAGACTTTCTGGCATTCAAGCCACCCAGTCTGCGGTATCTTGTTATGGGAGACCTAGCTAACTAGTACCTGGGGACCTGTACTTTTGTCCTGTGTGAGAAAGACACAAATGACTGTTTCTTGTAAAAGATTGAAGCGCAGAGGTATGCCAAGCCCGTGTGGATCCCCTCTCTCCTCCTCCCTTCCCCAGGTCAAGGGTGTGGTACCTTTCCTCTGTCTGTCTCTCCTCTTTCTTTCTGTATGTTTACATTTGCATGTAAACAAGATTTGCTACTGTTCTTCTGCAACTGACATTTTGTCCACTCAACATCATCATAGGAATTTTGTTACATTTGCATTATGTAAACAAGATTGGCTTGTATTTTTCTACAACTTGCATTTTTTCACTTAATATTATCATAGGGATTTTGCCATGTTGGCACAAAAAAGTTTCCCTCATTGTATATACAGTATTATATATTCAGAATTCTAAAGTCTGTACTGTATCACAGTTTATTTAGAGATTCTAATATTGATGAGCTATTTCCAGGTTTTTCCTTTAATGAATAACTGCGTAAAATCATATTTCTGCATGGATCTATTCCTAGAATTGGAGTTGTTGAGTGAAAGGGTTAGTACATTTTGTTTTGCTTTAATTTTTAGTTTATCTATTTAACTTCTTCATAAGTAAAACAATAGCATAACATCTGAAGCATAAAAAGATATACGTGGAAAGGCACCCCAGCTGCCATGTCCCGGAGCCCACCGCGCTGCAGGCACCCTGCTGTGCTTTGCTTGTGACCCTTTCAGAGTTTTTTCCTTCTTCAGATGCTCATACAATCAACAATGAATAGGTACCCCCCTTTCTCCCTCTCTTCCCTAAGACAGAGTGCGCTACATACGTACACTGTTCTTCGCCTTGACTGGTTTCCACCTGTCACTGTAACTTGAAGGTTTTCCCAAATCAGTGTACAGAGAACATCTTCGCCCTCTTTTAAAGCCTCGCAGTTCCCCGCTGTTCAGTGTGTGATATCTGTTTAACCAGCTTCCTGTTCATGCTCATCTGGCTTGTTTTTAATTTCTTGCTGTTCCAAACAAGGCTTCGGTCAATGGCTTATGGTCTGTGCGTTGTAGATTGTGATGATGCGTGCTGGTACACTCTCTCGACTCCCTTCTCTGCTTGGCAGACTCGTATGAGTCTTTGACTGGCCCTCGAGCATCATCCCTGCAAGTCCCCCCCCCCCCCCCCCCCCCCCCCCGACAGCCACTCAGGTCTCCGCCCTGCACCTTCTGCGCAGGGCAGGAATCTTTGCCTGTGTGGCCCCAGGGCACTGTGATCGTTGATTGACATGTCTGTTTTTCCCACTGGACCGAGTTCTTCGAGGGCAAGGACTGTGTCTTAACCATTTCTGTCTTGTCATGTCCACCCAGGCTTGGCGTACAGGAGGTTCTTAACAAAGACACGAGAGAGGCAGAAGGGAATGGGGGCTGGAAGACAGAGTCACTTTGATTTTCGATGGGCCACCCACCTGCTGTCCCGAGGGGACACATGGAAGAGGACAGAGTCGTGACCCCGAGTCTCGGCGCCCTTGTCGGGCCATCTTACACGTGCTGCCTGCAGGGAGGACGCCTGTTGTTGGCGGCCCTGGCGTCACGTTTAACAATCCCCAGACTTCGAAGTCCTTACCCTCGCTGCTGAAAACAGCAGTGTTAATTACACCCGGGGGGGGGGGGGGGAGGGCTCCCCGCCCACCGGCCTCACCTCGATCTCCTGGTACGAGTTGTTGATCATGGCTATCAGCATGTTGAGCAGCACCACCACCATGGTGACGTTGTACACGCCGTACAGCACGTAGCCGATGTTCTCGATGAACTTGTGGTCGTACTTCAGCACCACCGAGATCACCTCAGACAAGCCGAAGATGGACCAGAATAAGGTTTTAAAACTCTCTTCAACCCTGCAAGGAAACAGAGTCATTTCAGGCAGCGTCAGCAGCTAACATTTCCACACGAACGCCGCCACTCCCCAGAGTTCAGGGGGCACCCGCGTGGGGCTGGGGCTGGCTGGTGGTGCGTGCATTCTGAAATAAAGACGCATTCGCCTGCTACGAAGACTTGGGAAGAGTGTCGTAAAGGGCGGGCTCTTTCTTTTCCACTCAGTCCGTTTATTGGGACTGCTGGCTGTGGCATCGTTTTTATCTTGTAATTAATTAAACATTAAAATTGAACACCAGGGCAAATGCTTGTTCTTATATGTCATCGGGCTTCTCAGCAGCATACTCCCCCTTCAGGAGTTTGAGTCTCTTCTCAGACTGGCCAGTCCCACGGGAAAGGGGGGAGGACGGGGCCCATGATGGAGCCGGCAGCACTGGTGACAGGGACTCGCTGGGCACTTGACACAGGCCAGCTCACTTCAGCCTTATGACCGCCTCTGGGGTGGGCTCGCTTATTAGCTCCGTTTTACAGATGGAGCCACTGACTCTCAGAGCCTCAAGTGCCTTTCCCCGGAGCACTCGGCCGGAAAGTGGGGTGCAAGCCTGGCGTGTCTGAGGTTTTCAGGAGTGGGTACTTGTAACCACTACCCTTACCCACCCCCTGGCTCTGGGAAGCGAGGCCAGCCACCTGTGTCAAGTCCTCTAAACTGGGGTGGGATGATCAGGAATGAGAGTGGCGATTTCTGTGTGTCCAGCTGGTGAGGTTCACGAGGTCACTACCCAAACCTCACCCTGCAGCTCCCTCAGGGAGACACCGCACGTGCTTGGAGGGAAGTTCAGTGAACCCTTGGCTTTCAGGACACTGTTCTTTGATGCTTGTCAGAGGTCGGAGATGCCAGAAGACACTGGGTTTAAGAGACACATCCAAGCACATTTCACACGACGTACTTTGTGGCTCTGCCCCGTATCAGGTTTGTGACACAGAATCTAGTCAGAAAGCTGGTTTTTGGGGCTGGGGGGTTGAGAACGTGCAGGTGTGTCTGATCTCATCCGAATGGCTAAGCAGCCCTTTTAGTTCGCATCCAGCTTTCTGGTACCATTTATGAGGAAGCATTTTCTTTGTTTCTCTTTAACATTTCAGATTTGCAACACTCACCCACAAATGGCCAGGATTAACTAGGGCTCAAAAAAAGATCAGCATTTCTTAAGGCTTGGTATTTATTTGACAAGATGTACAAACACATTAGCACTCGTCACATGGGCTAAAAATTTCACTGGGACTCGCATGACTTTCAGCTCCGCTGCGTGTGAGCGTGAGTGGGTGTGTGTGAGGTTGGCTCCGTGCATCCCAGTGTCTGAAAACTAAAAATTGGAGTGGGTTTTTGTGGTGATTGTTTTCGATTTCTTTTAAAACTATCAGTTCGGAATATTTAATTCATTTTAGTTTTCTCAAGAAAGGATGCCGATGGGCGTGTGGAAGTAACCACTGGGGAGACAAGCTATTACGTGTAGAGCTCCGGCTCCTGGTGCTGTTTTGAGAAGGAGGGAGAACTGTGTCCCCATGTGCGAGGCAAGGCAGCTTCCATTTGTGTAAAAAGGGTGTCACTCCCTGGGGGGCATGGTCCACGGCAGGTACGGGCCCCACTAAGATGCAGTCCTCCGGTTACCACCCTGGCGGGAGGGGACAGTGGCAGGGAGAGTCTGCGCTTTCTCGGACAGCTGTCCCTTCCTAGTGGCATCAGGTGGGAGCTGGAGGACACTCTGCCGGAAGGAGGGGCTGAGCGAACAGGTGCTGGTCCGTGACTACGCACTTAGCACGAGTGGCCTAAGAAATGGATGCTACATGCGGCTGAAAGACATTTTACGGAAATCCATCTTCCCCGTCTTACCTTGAATACCCCGTGGACCTTTGGATGACGCAGTGAAGCAAGCAATTATGCAACACACTCAGGGAAAGCCTGCTGAATCCGGATCAGGGAAAACGGCCTGGATTCAGCGGGTATTTTTTTCTCATTTGCTTCTTGCTATGAATTTTGCCACGAAGCTCAGACTTATCCCTGGCGCCTTCACTGAGGTGTTCTGTGTCAGTAATCCGAAGGAGGCAGAGCTGCCCGGCCAGCGGTGTGCATGTGCTCCAGGAAGAGAACAGTCACAGGTCCCCACTCCTGTGCCTGCTGCCTCCTCCCCACGCCCACCGCCCCGCCCCTCCTGAGGCTGGGAGCCATGAGCTATGCAGTTCCTCGTCTGGCTTCCACTTAATCTCCACACTTGTTTAATTTCCATTCTCTAGCTGAAGGTATGATACCTCTGGACTCGACTTCGGCCATGACCTCCAGGAGAATCTCATTCTAAGAGGCCCAGGCACACTGGGATTGCCAGAGCGAGAGGGCCTCCTTCCAGGGCCATGTCCCTCGACCTCTGACTGGGCAGGTCCTGTGTGTTTTCAACAGTTTCTCTAAATCTTTAGGGGTTATCAATAGCCCTTGCTTCCTCATACTATGGGGCAAAATGAGTTGCAGTAAGAAAGACCTTTAAAACAAGCTGGGTCCGTTGGTTTGAATCATCCAGTACGGCTGGATGCACCTGGGTCTCTTGGGCCTTTCGTTTGCGCCCACACCTCCTCACATGGACCTTCAGTGGGCTCACGGAGTAACTAATTCTGCCATTGTTGGTTCTCAGACGGGACCTTATTGGCTGAGCTATACCCAATTAGCTGGGCTACGTGGTGAGCAGTTAAAAATTTTACCCATAGCTCAAGCCATATAACTGAATACATTCTGAACAGAATTAAAGAGTTCGGTGTTTAGAAGTTACAGGAACAAAATAAAACATTGGTACTTATATAATCTTGGTCTGGGAGAGGTTTCGGAAACTGTGAAGGGAAAGAATTGCCCACGTCAAACTTGTATACATCAAAAACAGGTGAAAATATAAGAGAAAAGATTAAGGGAGGAAAGAATCTGTACTTGCAGTGCATATGACTATGACAGTGGGTCGTGTCTTTCTTACCCAAAGGGTTATTACAGAGCACTGTGACAATGACAGCCGTCCTGGCAGAAAGAGAAAGGGGAAAAGTGCATGAAAACTTGATGTTTCTTACAGTGACAGGAGCGCCAATAATTAACTCGCTGTGCCAGGCTCATGGCACCTTCGGTTTAATACGACGGAACAGGAAACCGATGAAAACTTCCTCACTGCCCTGAGAGGGAAGAGACTTGTGCTACCTTGACCTGGGAGACCGGTCATACTGTATTCTCAGAAGGCTGGTCTTGGATAGAAGGCAGTAGCACATTACTAATCTGGAGAGTTTGCGCACTGGAGCTAACCCCGATGTCTTGTGAGGTTAGGATGCTCTCTGAGTCATTAATCTTCACCAGCAGTTTTCAGGAGCTATGGGACCCAGAGCACGGGGCACAAGACCAGTCACGGGGGAGGTCTGGGGCTGTCTTTTGAGAAGAAAATATCTTGCACTTGGCTTCCTTGATATTCGCCATGGAGCCATTATCTCACAGAAGGCCCTCACTGTCAACTCGCTGGTCTCAAGGCTGCGTCGGAGGGTGTTCACTGGTAGGGAAGGCAGCCACCGGTTCCACATCGTCTTCCCGTCTACTCTGGCTGTCCACAAAGTCTGCCAGATCCCTTCCATTGCGCCAGTCGCCGGAATCCTCACGGAGATAGCTGGAGGAGTAAGGGCAGCAGAGGCGCGTGCCTGGGTTCAAATCTCAGGTACTGGGTCTGTGAGCTCAGGCATGTTACAAAACCTGTGTGAGTCTCAGTTTACTCATCTATGAAACGGGATAATGGTGTGTTATTGTTAAGTTGCTGTGAAGGTTAAACGAGCAGCCCATTTAAACTATACAGTAAGAGCTCAATAAATGGCAGCTATAATTTTTATCCATTTGTTTGTGTGCCAACTAGTCACTGACCTCCCACATTGCTTGGCACTGTCCAGGTGACGGGGATACTCTGTCCTTGGTGGGGGGACCCAGCCTAAAGCAAGCCTGGCAGGGTGAGTGAATGCTGTGAGGGCAAGGCAGGGCGCTCCACTGTGCCCGGGAACACAGGACAGGGTGGAGTTAATAACTCAGCTGCCTGTTGACCTTTCTGAACAAGCCCCATCTTCCTTCCTATCTGCAGAGATCGTCACCAACCCTTGATTTCATGCAGATCCTCTCCCTGCTTTCTTCAGCCCTGGCTGTCTTTCAGTACTCCACGTGTCGTCCACAGGCCACTCTAGCCTGAGAAGCGCACGCAATGAATAGCAGGGGAGAAGTGCCTGTGAGTGGGGTTGAATAGACGGTGATTCACCCTCCTCCTACTGGGCGGGGTGTGTGGGGGGGAAGGTCGGGGCTGAGTTGTCGAGCAGAAGGCAGGGACGCGGTAATCAGCTCTCTACCAGGGCTGGCTCGCCTGCATAATGGCACGCTAATGACAGGTTGCTTGAGGAGGCAGTTGTGTATGCGGCTCAGAGGACAAACGGATCAATAAGCCAGGGTTCGGGGCGGTGGTGGGGAAAACTGCCGCTGCTCCAGAACGCCACGCCCCGCCCCCCCCCCCCCCCCCCCCCCCCCGCTGTGTCATGGCACCTGCCGCCCCAAACGTGAAGTTCAGTTTCCTGCCCAAATGTGCCCGTAGTGGGGTGAAATTAAGCAGGGCTCCTAAATAACTGTTCCTCAAGTTCAGGAGACAAAGCAGGCGTCATGCTCGAGTTCTGCTGAAGCAGGAGCAGCGCTCACCTGGCACTGAGCAGGGAGACGGAAGACATGTGGACTGTGTAGAAAGGCCCTCTGAGAGCGCCGTGTTTCCTTAAAGCCCAGACCGGACCCCCAGAGCCGCAGGGCCAGGCTTGAGGAAGGTTGGGGAAGAGAGTCAGGCGTCTGAGAATGCCGAACCTCACCTCTGCTGTGTCCCTGCAAGCTTGTGCTTCCCCCTCCCCTCCCGAGTCACTTCTTGGCTTATCTAGGGTCCTACGTGAAGAGTTTGATTTAGACAGTCCAGAAGTAGAGGAGTCTGGCCCCAGATTCGGTGCCAGGGAGCTCAGACGCACAAAGCCCGTGCAGCCCAGGTGTGTTCAAACCGAGGACCAAACTCTTCTCTGGCAGCCTGGTTGCTCGTTGGGGGCAGAGCTGTGCTTTCTCTCCCTTGAAGCCCCAAGCCTGGTATGGAATCGGACTCACAGAAGGGGCTGGGTCAGTTCAATGTCCACTGAATGAACAATTGAATCCTGGCTGCGCATTTTGGCTCCCTAGTTCCCGATGCCAGTGTCACCTGGTCCAGGTGGGGCTCTGGGGGGCAGGCAGAGTGCAGGCTCTGACGTCAGGCCAACTTGAGTTTCACTGACTCTGAGCTTTTGGCCAAATAACTTAGCATCTCTGTGCCTCTTTTTTTTTTTTTTCTAGCTGTAAAATGGGAAAACAACAATCTACTTCATCCGCAGTGTTGCCAGGAGGATTAAATGAGTTACTAGGATGCTTGTGAAGGGCACGAAATACTGCCTGGCACACCGCAATATGTGGTAAATGTTACTAATTTTGTGACTAGTATTGTGTTTTTTTTTCTTTCTTAACTGCAGTTGGCTTCAGCGTCAGGGCAAAAGGCTGTTCTACCCTACAATCAATTCTCAGAATAACCCTTTAAAACTATGAGTCAAATCCTGCGCCTCCCCTCTGGTGGCTTTCACAGGCTAACCACTGAATCCCGTCGCCCCACCCAGGCCTCCAGGCCCACGCTGATCTGAATGCTCCCGCCTCTGGGCCTCCCCACCCCTCCTCTCTGCCCAGGATGCCTTTCCCCTTTCTTGCACACATGGCCTGTCTCCCCTTTTTCCTTCCTTGGGCCGGAGCAGCCTCAGGCTCCTGTATTCTGTTTACAAAGCACAGTATGTCACTTGTAGTGAAAGCGCCCATTTTGCCCCTTCACCAAGTCTGCTTGGCCCTGGTGCCGAGCACGGGGCCCTCCTCCTGGAGGCCCTGCTGTTCCTCCAGCGGCTTAACATGGACTCCACCCAAGCTTCTGGGAAGCGGATCGGAGCTGTTGCCTTCAGTTCTCCTGGACCTGGGCCTGGAGAAGGCCACAGGCCCTGTCCCCTTCCTGAATCACCAGGGACCGTGCCCTCCTCCCCATCCTTCCATCCTCAACTCCCAAACCGGTCTAGGGCCTTTCCAGGGTCAAAGCCCTGAGAACATTCTGCTTCTCTCACACCTCACTCAGGGTGTCACTTCCTAGTTGCTCCAACCTCTCCAACACCCCTTCTCCGTCTCCTTTTCTCCATCCCCAATGCCACTCCCTCCTTCCGGCTCCCATCCCCTCACCCAGCCTCCTGCCACAGCCTCTTAACCCTCGTGCTCAGCATCCTTTGGGTGCCTTTCTTTCAGAACATTTTCTCAATTGCTAATATGCCCTCACTCCTGTGACTGTTTAACATCTGCCTTCCCAGCCAGTCTGCAAGTTCCTTGAGGGGAGGAGCCGGGACTGTTCTTGCTCACCATAAAATTGCCAGCACCAAGCCTGGGCCAAGCCTGGGCTTCCTCTTCCCCTCCCCCGCTGCAGTAAGGTCTCTGAAGGCAGATCTGATCACACCTCCGCCTTTTCAAAAAGCCTTAGGGGTATCTCATTGTGGCTGCAATTTGCACCTCTCTGATGGCTAGTGATGCTGAGCATCTTTCATTTGTCTCTGGACCCTCTGTATGTCCTCCTTGGAGAAGTGTCTGTTCAAGTCCTTGGCTCATTTTTTAATTGTTTTTTTTTTTTGTCTTCCTAGAGTGTAGTCTTCTGAGTTCCTTATATATTTTGGAGATCAAACCCTTGTCTGAGGTATCATTGGCAAATATGTTTTCCCTTGTGGTTGGTTCTCTTTTCATTTTAATGCTGTTTTCTTTAGCCGTGTAGAAGCTCTTTATTTTGATGAGATCTCATTTGTTTATATTTTCCTTTATGAGATACCAGTTCACACTGGTGAGAATGGCCACATAAACAAAGCAACAAACAAGTGTTGGAGAGGATGTGGAGAAAAGGGAACCCTGATGCACTGTTGGTGGGAATGCAGACTGGTGCAGCCACTGTGGAAAACAGTATGGAATTTCCTCAGAAAACTAAAAATGGAACTGCCTTTTGACCCGGCAATTCCACTGCTAGGATTATATCCTAAGAACCCCAAAACACCAATCCAAAAGAACCTATGCACCCCAATGTTCATAGCAGCACAATTTACAATAGCCAAGTGCTGGAAGCAACCTAAGTGCCCATCAGTAAATGAATGGATCAAAAAACTATGGTACATTTACATGATGGAATTCTATGCAGCAGAGAGAAAGAAGGAGCTCCTACCCTTGGTGACAGCATGGATAGAACTGGAGAGCATTATGCTAAGTGAAATAAGCCAGGTGGTAAAAGACAAATACCATATGATCTCACCTTTAAGTGGAACCTAACAACAAAAGCAAAAAGCAAGCAAAATATAACCAGAGACATTGAAATTAAGAACAAACAGACAGTAATCAGAGGGGAGATGGGAGGGGATAGTTAGGGGAAAAGGGTGAAGGGTTTTCAGGAACAACTATAAAGGACACAGGGACAAAACCAAGGGGGGTGGAATTGGGAAGGAGGTGGGGATGGCTGGGGTGGGGGGAGGAGCGGTGGAGGGAATAGGCAGACAACTTTACTTGAACAATAGTAACATTTAAAAAATGGGAAAAACATTAAAAAAAAAGGCTTAGAGGAAATGCTAGCACATTATCAGGGTTTACCTAGGACTTCACAGTCTGGCTCCTGTGGGATTAGCTGATCTTACCTTCTGCCATTCCCCCATACTCTAGCCTAGTTGCCTGCTTCCCCTCCCCAATTTTTTACAAAAGTTAATTCTTAAATGTAAATAAGCTCCAAGATAACACTTCATTCTAGCTGTAGGTGGCAACAGATGTTGTGGCAGGGGATCCAGATGTTTAGACAGGAATGGAACTAAGGATAACTATTGCCCCAGGCACAAGGAGCAGCTCGTTTTTTTGGCAGATTTACAGCATGGATGGTTCCACTTGTGGCCAGGGGGCTTTCCCC
Organism: Desmodus rotundus; assembly: GCF_022682495.2. NCBI lineage: Eukaryota > Metazoa > Chordata > Mammalia > Chiroptera > Phyllostomidae > Desmodus > Desmodus rotundus. The sequence goes on from NC_071396.1 coordinate 48,063,530, forward strand.
GTGGCCTTCACTTTGAGATCCTCAGATTTCCTCTCCCCTTTTCGTTTCTGCCTTATCTCATCTATCTCCCTGGCCTGCTTCTTGGGGCTGCTGCTGGACCACCTTCTTGCCACCTTTGTGGCCAGCCAGGGTGCTTGCTGTCTTTTCCACACACCGTGCCACCAGAAGCAGCTTTTTTTTTTTTAAGAAAATGTTTGTGGTTTTATTGTATCACGAGGCATTGAAACATCTGAATATGTCGATACCTGGGCATTAAAGCACCTGCTTTTTCCTTCACTTAAAAAAAAAAAAAGTCCTCTTCTTTTACACCTTGGACAGGCTGGAATGCCCTCCTAGTCATCCTCCAGGACCTGTTCAGGGCCACCTCCTCCATGAAGCCTTCCCGACCCTGCCAGACAGACGTCAGGGCTTCCTCCTCACTGTGCTGCCCTTTGGCGATGATCACATGGTGTCCTCCCCGATGCTTGCTTTGCTCCTGTTTGATTCCCCCACTTGTGCATGAGTTTCTCAGGGGTGGGAAGGTTGTTTTATTAACCTCTGTGACCACGGAACCCAACACAGAGTGTGGCATGGGGTAGCTCCTCCATGTTTGTCAAATGAGGGGACACACGTTGGAAGAGAAAGCTGCTTTACCCAGGGGATAGCTGCTGGCTGCGTAGGTAGAGTGGAGAGGTGTCAAATCGTCAGGCTCTCAGTGATAATCAGAAATCTGAATTTAGTGTGCTCTTTTTTAGAGTAGCCACAGGAAAGTGACCCAACTTGTAAACACACTCAGCGTCTACCCCAGAGCACGGGCCCTGGTGTGGGAAGTGGGGGACCCCTCCTGGGGAATTTCAAGTCAAAGAGGTGGAGGATGGGCTCGGAGTCATGCAGATCTAGGTTCAGACCTTCTTGCTTCTGTGATCCCGGACGAGTCCAGCAGCTCTCCGCGCCTCAGGCTCCGGGTGGTAGTATCTGTGCTATCCTACTGTTGTGTGGGTCAGATGAGACAGCAGGTCCTGTGTTGGTCTCAAGCTGTTCAAGGACAGGATGGTGCAGCGGTCCTGGGTGGAGCAGGCGTGGGCGGAGTCTCCCTCAGCCCCTCAGGTTCCCAGGAGCCGCCTCTGAGCTCGTGGAGCCAAGTCAGTACCTTCTGCCCCTGGAGGGCATATAGACCTGTCTGCGGAGTGTGGAATTTTCCATAACTGTCATGGAAAACAGAAGCTTCTAATTTTGTCTACCAATGCTGAAACTCCTGCCATTAAAATGGTTCCTGGGGAGACAGAATAACCTTAAGAGAGGTTTTATTTTTGATTGGAAAAGTCTCAAGTCAGCCTCTCAGTGACTCTGCCTGCACAAGAGCCTGTACACAAGGTTGGCTGTGGTCATTCTGGAGGGTCAGGGCCCGCATGTAATCTCCAATCAGAGTTGAGTGGGGGAGGTCAGGTTCACCCAACAGGAAGACCAGGCGCCCATCCTGGGTGTCCCCACCCCCGTCCCTGCATTCTCGGTCGCCTCTGTGCACCTGGTTCGGCTGTGGTCACCCATTGGATGGGGTCAGGGAAGGCCACCTTTTCCTGTGGGTTCTCACCCAGGTGCATGTCGTTAGTGAGCCAAGGAGGAGTGGTGTCTCTCTGACGTAATAGAGCATGGGGACCCTGAGGTCCCCATACAGTCTCCAAGCAGAGGAAACATCTTTGCTTTAAGGGAATATGTGCATTTCAGCAACATTGACTACAAAACAGACCTCTGAAAAGCAAAGACTATTTGCTGGTTTCCATGATAAAATCAAAGATATGGTCCCGTTTAGAACACAATTCCTGATGGATTTGAGAGCTTTTCTTAAAAACTCTGCGAAAGAAAGAGCATTCTCAGGCCATTTTCTCTCCACTTCCTCCTCCACGGCCTTAGGATTTTTTTACCATGATTTTTTACTCCGAGAACTTAAAACATGTCTGATGAACACCGTCTCTTCCTTCCTGCCGGTCACTTGTGGTTTCTGGGGAAGTGGCTCGGACACAATGAGCTGCAAGCAGGGGCGCTATCTGTGACAGCCAGGCAGCCTGCTCAGCACACTGTCCCTGAGCCTCCCTTCAGGTCAGTCCTTCCATGTGAAAAACGGACCCAGGCCTTGGAGAGAACCCTTGGTTCCGAAGTGACAGGAGGCTGAGAAGTTGGGAGCTGCTCACAGGGTCTGGCTCCAGAGCTCGCGCCCCACTGGGCCCGGCTGCCTGGCCTGATGCGCAGGGCCTAGATTCCGCCGAGACACTCAGCGTTTAGTGCACAGAGCCCAGGCTGGTCTCCGTCTCCCTATCTAAGTAAGATGAGGTGGACCACATTGGCACTTCTCACTGTGTGGGCCTCAGACCACCCGAATCTGAACCCCCCAGGAGCTTGTTCATGCAGACTTTCTGGCCACGTGTGGAACTACGGTAATTAGACTCTCGAAGGGGTGGAGCCTGGGAAGTCCCAAGGTTAGCTGTCTCCCCAGCGGATTCTGATGTGATGTGAGAACCACCGATCTCAATTAAGAGTGTTCATTCTCTGTGTTTATTCATACCTTGGGCAGATTTAGTTCAATCTGTCTGGGTTCTCCTAACCCCTCACTGAGGTCTGCTGGGCGAGGGGATGGGAGTTTGGGGGTGGGGAAGGAGGCATGTGATTCCGGAGCAGGAATACAATGGGGGTTGGGGTGGGGGTTAGCTGAGGGTTGGGAGTGGGTAGTTGGTAGAGAAACCTTTCCTTTGGTCCCAGGATGTCCCTGTCTCTCCCATTTGGGACAGCACTATACTGGGTGGGGCTCAGGTGGGACTGGCTTTTGTGAGCCACCCTGGCATACTCTGTAGGGTGAGCAGGGCTCCTGTGAGCCACTCTCTGTTAGCTCCTAACAGATGAAGTTCAGGTGGGCCACTGGACAGTCTCCAGGAACCCAAGCTGTGCTTGAACACGGCAGGGGTGGGGTTGGAAGAGGTTGGTCAGAGACAGGGCAAGGATGCCTGCCCTGTGCTCCAGGCCAAATTTCCTTTCCTAGCGCCGAGTCTTCAGACCAGATACAGCTGTCTTTCCCTATGAGCTCAAGAAGTCCCCCGTGGGTGGGCCAAAGGGAGGATCCTGAGCTGAGCAGGGCAGTGGGGCGTGGCCGCTGTGAAGCAAAGGTTCACGTGGGAGGGGTCATTCATCTCTATGGTCAGCACAGTCGGTGCTCAGAGTGGCTGAGTCCCCTAAAGCATGGGACTCACTCGTCCCCACGTGGCTTTTTGTTGATCAGAGCAGGTCTCCTGGGGCTGACATGCCGGAGGGTAGTCCAAGGCTTGTGACGACACTCACAGAAACCCGTTCTGTGGTCCCGGTGTCACCGCTCTGTCGCCTGTTTTCTTGCTCAGTGGGACTCTGTTTATGCCGCACGTCCGTGTTAGGGGCTGCCACGGTGACAAATAGCCTGTCTGTCATTCTTCATGGCACTCGCTGCTGCCGCCTTCACCCCCTTCCCGATCCTGGGGGCCTGGGTCCTCTCTGGCTGGTCCCTCCTGTCTAGGGGTCTCTGGTTGGGAGAAGCCAGTTGCTTTGTCCCCTCCTCCTCTCCCTTTCCCCTCTACATTAGCTGTGCTGCATCTAGCTGGGAACCGTGGCCAGGTCAGCCCTGCCTGAAGCCATGACCTTTTCCACGTTCCTGTGGGTCAGGGCACTGACCTTCCGAGGCTCATGGTCAGGCAGTACCGGAGGACTGCACAGAGCCCCCAGGCAGTAGGAATGGGACAGAAGTCCACACGCTCAGATTCCCAGTCGCTTGCTTACCTACTGCCTTGAGTCTGGCTGTGTTTCCCCTGTTCGGTCCCTCATTCTACTTTATGAAACATTTCGTGAACAATACAGTGTACAAGCATCGGGCTAGACTGGAGGCACAGGAGGGACATCAGGGCCTGACCCCCGAGGGTAAGGCCTGTGCTTATTGACTGTCACTTGCCTGTTGCTCAGTAGCAATGCGTCCCGTACTTAGTGGACACATTTACCTTTGCCGCTAGCTGGCCCAGAGCAAATGTGCTTTTGGGTGATTTCATTCCTCCAACAGTTCATCACTGGGTTTTGGAGTCCAGCTGATTGGCTCATGCCCTGGCCCCAACTGGTGGACAGTTTGTAAGCCAGGCCCCTGTCTGGCAGGGGTTCTGTGGAGCCAGGTCCGTCCACAGGTATCTTTTCTCGCAGCGTACGCTCCCCTGTCCCTCCCTCACCTGCTCCGTGGTGCGCGCCACCAATCACTGAAGGCTCAGGGCATGCCAAGCACTGATTCGAGCCTGTGCCTTCTTACTGGATCCTTACAACAGTCCTGTGATGCTGACCAGCTTAGTGTTCTCATTGCAGGGCCGGGCAAATTGAGGCCCAAAGCCACGCAGCTGGTAGGAGGAGAGCTAACTGAAGCCCCGTCTGCCTGAGCCATGGGGCGCGTGGGCTGGGGGGTAGAGCCGGACATCTTCAGGTGCGTTTCTCGGCGCTGGGCCGGGCACCTGCTCTCTGTGAACCTGCACGGGCACAGCTTCTGTGGGTCAGCTGCACCGGGCCGCGCCCTCCCAGGCGGTTCCGCTTGGGCGAGGCACAGGGTTCATTGCACTTGGTCTGGGTTTTAGAGACAAGTATCTCCCCTTGCTGGGTGGTCTCTCCAGAAGAAGGGTCAAGTGAGGCCCTGCTGCAAGGTGGGAGCTGCTCAGGGAGCCAGCATGGCTGAGGCTCAGCCCTTTCTATTGGCTGGGAAACAAAGTCCAGGCTGCTTGGGGGTTGCTGGGGACGAGTGTCAGAGGTGCTCAACCCTGCTGGTCCCCGCTGCGTGTCTGTGGCCGGAGGCCTGACTGTCCTTCCCTTGAGATTCTGGGCAGGAGCAGATGAAGGCGGGTGAAGTTCTGGGCCCAGGTGGCCCGGAGTGGGGCCTGGATGGGGACACGTCTGTGCTTCTGACACGGTACAGAACGGCCTTGTTGTCGTGAAGGCGTTTGTGAGCAAGGTGGGAAGTGTCACCTACGTTCTGTCTGCAAGGATGTAGAGGCTGTATAAACCCAGTGACTTGGTCATTAGTTGGGTCATCCTTCGCTGGAATGAAACTCAGGTCTGCCAGATTCTTTTGCTGGGCCACTGCTCAGTGTTGCTGATGGCCCTCCAGGAGACCGCCCAGCATCTACCAGAGAGGGGAGGAGCCGGGGTCTCTGGAGACACAGACTCAGTGAGATCTGACACGCACTCTGGGGTGGGGGGTGGGGGGGTCTGTGCCACTGTCTTGCTCTGTCTACAGCAACTACTTCTGGCCCCGGGTGTCAGGTGGCCTGACAGAGCTTACCAAGCCTCATGCTTGTGCCACATGTCTCTCGCTTCCCTTGTCTGGGTCTCCCTGCTGCTGCTGAGGCGCGCGATGCTGCAGGACTGGCCTGGTGCTGCTTCCCCAGTCAGGCACGGAGAGCCGCAGACCCGTGCCCACTAGCAGACCTGCCTCCCCTGCAGCGCGGATATGGCTTCCCCAGGGGTCGCCCTCAAGTGCAGGCGAGTTAATATTGTGGGGAGTGAACTTGGCTCATGAAAGAGAGGAGATGGGAAAGATGTGGCTGATAAATTCTTGATTTCTCAACTGATGGGCTATTCTGAGATGTGGTGTTTCCATTAGTCTTCCCAGAGAAGTCTGTCATGGCCGAGGTTGTGCACCGGAAGATGGTGGCCAGGTCAGCCACCTGGTGTGCTTTCCCGCCTCCCCCACTGCACGTCCCTTTCTTCTGTAGTCTTACCTCATTTGCCCTGAAACTCCCCGGCTCCGCGAGTGCGTTGGCGTGCCGGATCTGCCCAGAGCTTTGTGTTCCAGGTAACACAGGCTAAGCCAACAGTAACAGTAGTGACTCCTTCCATTTACTGCGAGTTTAGTGGGTGGCAGATGTATCAGCTCATCGAATCTCTACGCTACCCCTGTTAAGTAGGCATTGTGCTATCATCATCGTGATTACCCTTATTTTAAAGACGAGAAACCTAAGGATCAGAGAAGTTAAGGAACGCACGTGCTTATGGCCACACAGCATGTAAATGGCAGTGAGGATGGAACCCAACCCCAGAACCTGAACTCTTAAACTACCCTTGAATAAAGTTGCCTTTCACCTTTAGAAATAATACCAAGGAAGCCTGAGTCTCTGTAAAGAGCCACCTGTAAGAGACTCTCAGAGACCCCTGGGAAGCCCATAGAGACCCCCACGGGAGCCCCGGGATACTCACGTTGTAAACGCTGGGTTGTACTTGGCACCTCGGTAGTAGGAGTACAGATTGAACATCCCAATCATGAAGGCCACAAATACCATGATGAAAATGACCATGAACTTGAAGATATCTTTCACAGTTCTCCCCAGGGAGATCTGCAAGGGCCCAAAGCTCTCATTGGCTGGCAGGATGTATGCAATTCGAGAGAAGCTCAGCACAACAGCTATTGCGTACAGCCCTTCTGATATGATCTGCGGGTCTGAAGGCCACCACTTGTCCCTGGCTAAAAGAAAACGGTCTGGGTTACTCACAGGGGACAGGGTGTGCATGCTCTGGAAGAGAAACAAGTCAGTCATCTTTAGAGGTCTCTGATCTCATCCCATGCCATTCCCACCTTTGTCTTTAAATTAACCCCAATATGCTGAAGGTGCCACCCTCCCCCTTGGAATGTGCTGGACCACCTGCCTGGAACTTCCTTCCCTCACTTCAAGGTCCACTTCATTCCCAGTCATTCTTCAAGACTCTGCTCGACTGTGGTTGATTTCAGGAGCCTTCTGTGACCCACCGTGGGCCGGAGCAGCCTCTCTGTTCCCCTCTGTGCTCCGCCCTCTGCTGTGCACTTACTGAGCTGCCTGCATTAGGTGCGAACTCCACCTGCAGGGGCTGTCCCATGTCTGAGCAGGAGCGGGGGAGGAGTGCGGGCTTGGAGTCAGACAGGCCTGAGGTTGAGAGTGCCTTTTCTACACACTGGCTGTATGATTCTGTGCAAGTCAGTTGACTTTCTGAGCCTCAATTTCCCCACTTGTAAACTGAGAAATATCAACCTGGCAGAGCTGTGGTGAGGATGAAATGAAATCGTATATGTGAGCTGCTTAGCTGGTAACTTCCAGGCCACTCAGGGGGTCCTGGGGACAAGGGGCTAGCATATAGCAGGTGCTGACAGATGTTTGTTAAGTGACTGAATGACATCCTAACCACAATTGAGACTGGCCACGGATCAGAGGAAGTGAGCTCACCTAGGGGCCCGGAATCTGAAGGGCCCTGCCTGAGGAAACGCTCCTGGGCTCTGTTGCTCAGTATGTGTCTGGGAGAGTTGCTCCCTGATTAAATCAATGACCCCAGAGTGGGGACCAGTCATCCAAGTTTGCTGTGCTAACTCTGTTCTACGTGGCAAGAGTCCCAGGACCTGTCCCGGCTGGGGAGAGGCTGCTTGTGATCACTGGCAGGGGCGGAGCTGCCCGAGTGTGTTCGGGCAGCAGGGCAAACCTGCAGCGTTCCTGTGGCGGTTATACTGGTGCAAGGAGCAGCATCTCTCTCCAGTGAGCTGCCTGCTACATGTGAAGACACAGTGATTCTCAAATGTGGGCAGCACCTTCCTCCTGGGGACCTGTGTGTGGGGTGTCTGTGGTTGCCATTATGACTGGATAGGAGTATTATCGCAATGCTAATATCTTGCAACACTCCAGACCAACCAGCACCACGAACACTGCCCTGCTGAAGAAGCCGGCGTGTCCTTGTTGAGAAATACAACGTGAAACTTGCATCGAGGACCAACTGCTGAGAAACCTCACTTAGCCTTTACACTTACATTAGCTGTAATTTTCACAACAACCCTGCAGAGTAGATATCACTATTGCCATTTTCTAGATTGGATTTGGGGTATGGGGTCCTTTCCAGAGCCATGAAATGCAGAGAGGAAGGATATTACGTTGCAATTCTTGGTGCCCCAGGGAAGATGGAAGAGGAAGAATTTTGTTCTTTATTTCCAAAGCTAGACTCTATTAAACAATTATAATAATAGAGAGCAGTAAGAAATCTTTAGCAAGGGTAGCCAGGCCTCCATTTGCCACAAAGTTTCATGTAGTGCATTCTAAATTACATTTGGAAACATAATAAAATTATAGACTCTATGTTCTCATCGAGGTCATAACTCAGAAGTCTACAAAAGACAACTAGGGAGACTAAATTATGTTTTTCCAATATATCTGTCAACCTCTGTGGATAAATAACATTTGGATAACATGAAATAGGACTTAGCTTCTTCAGACAGCAAAAAGAATTCTTTTTTCCTGCCCCCTTTTATTTACCATCTTAAACCAGCTGAAATAATAAAAGGCACTCCTATAATCTATTGGGCTGGCCAAAAAGTTCATTTAGTTTTTTCCATACAGTGGCTCTAGTAGTGCTTAGTTGTCTTTAACTTCGTTCAAAACAATTTTGTTAGATTGTATTTTGACAGCTGTCATATCAGTGTGCATTTAAAAAGCTTATCAAAATTGGTCGATTTTTATGCAGGCATTTTAATAATGAAGATGGAAGAAAATACATAACATTTTTAGTCATTATGTTTTATCATTTCAAGAAAAGTAAAAACAAAGCTGAAATGCAAAAAAAGATTTGTGCAGTGTGTGAAGAAGGTGCTCTGACTGATTGACTCCGTTAAAAATAGTCTGCAAGGTTTCTTGGTACTACTGACATTTTGGCCAAATAATTCTTTGCTGTGGGGCTGTCCTATGCATTAGATATTTAGCAGCACCCCTGGCCTCTGCCCGCTAGAAACCAACAGTGGGAGATAGTGACATACTCAAATATCCAAGTCAGTGAAGTTATTGGTGAGAATTAAAAAGGTGTCTTTTATAGAAAAAACAAAACAGACTTTTTGGCCAATCCAATATTAAGATATTTAGTTGTCATTGGACCCTAGTGAGCAGGTCAGGACTTTTTAGTGAAAAATATTCTCCTTGGACTGACCTGTAAGAGTTGTGATGGGTGTAAAAGCAAACAGCACTGTAATAATTCAGACAAAAGTGTTTTCTTCTTGAAGGTGTTTCCGTGAAAAAATTAGTCCTAACAATCTGAAAAATATCTGCCTGCTCCTTGCTGTAGAGGTTAGAAGGGACCATTGTCTGGCCGGCCACAAGAGGGCGCGCTTCCCCCACAACTAGAGCACAAGTGACCACTGAGAGATCCAAAGGATTTCCAAGGGCACAGAGTAAACTGAAAGCGAGGGCAATAACGTGCAATGCTTTGGGCTGGGTGAGAACTTAATATGATCCATAAAAGGAATAGAACTCACAGGTGGACAATACTGAAGCCTGAACCATGGCATTAAGAGATGTATCCAATGCAGTATTAAGATTATTTTACCACCCTTGATGAACCCTGAGCAGCACAGAGGTGAAAATATACAAGACCATTATTTTTAAAGTGTGAATCTGCAAACTGATAAATGAAGAGTGGATGATTTGTAAAATTACAAGACTCTCCATTTCTCAATGGGGATTTCCCTACCACATTTAAAGGTCACATAATCTGCATAACACAATCTACATTGAATGTGGGCAACTCAACTTTAGCACTAAGTGACGAACCCTCTGCAGATCATTGCCGAACCTGATCATGAAGATTCCGAAGCCCCAGGAGCCCTGTGGCTTAATCTAACAGGGACATTTGACATTCAAACCCTTCACCATGTAGCAGCTGCCATTAGTGAGTGCCTATTAAACGCCCAGCTCATTTACTGGTAACAACAAATATCTACTGTTTCTTCTCCCCACTCTTCTTTCTCTTTTAGTACTGAAAGAAACACTCCAGGAGACTTTGCCAAACAATTCCATCACTCCTAACACAGAATGATTCGTTTCTCAAGGTCAGTAATTCACCTTGCTGCATAGTGCGACTAGGACTTTCTTTTGGGGCGGAGGGTTATGCCAGCGTTTCTGTGAGCAGCCACGCTAAGCTATGACCACGACCTGGAAGTGCTGAGCAGGCGCGGAGGGGTACGTAGACTCACTCACCGTAGGTGAAATATGCCACTTCCGGCGGCAGAGAGACATTGTGTAGCGTGTCGTGCGGCACGTGCTGGTCAACGTACAGTTGGGCTTCGCTGGCCTTGAGGAAGGCCATGAACCTTGCGGTGAAGGAAGCCACGAAGATGGACAGCATCCCAAAATCCAGAAGGTTCCACAGGTGCAGCATGTACTCCCGCGGCCCCTCCTCCCAGATTTCCTTGCATTCGGACCAGATCATCCCTGCGGGGGAGTGAGAAAGTCAGGCTCGCGTTTTCAGTTTCCTTGGTGGTTGGGACTACGGGGGCGGGGGCGGGCAGGGAGGGAACTGGGGTGCAGAGGTAAATAAAAACACTGCCGCTGAGGAGGCTGGTAGCTGCTAGCAAACAGACGTAACTTGAGAGGCAGGTGGTGACGCAAGCCCTCAGACTGCGACATAGGTTTCTCCTGTGCCCGTCGTTACCGGCCTCTCCAGACGCGAGGCGAGACTTCCCGTCTGTGCATAGGTTCTCGGAGGCAGTAAGCGATAGGTAGAGGCTGGCTTTTTCACGTTTTGAGAACGGGAAAGGATCCGTTTCTGAAGTCAGTGTAAGGAAGCAGACACAGGCGGGTTTTCTGAGGGTCCCACGTGTGACTGGGACCCACTTTTTCCTCTGTATTTCTGTGATTGTTGGGCGTTGATTTTGCGTTTCTTACTCGTTTATAACTTTTTTATGTTTTTATAATTTATTGGATTTAAGACGTATGTTCTCATTGTTACACACTAACTATGAAGAGGTATGTAAACAAAATGGTACCAGTCCCCCGCCCCTCTAAGAAGACGGCCCTGTGAGGTAGCCCGGACGAACAATTCGGTGCGAGTCCTTCCGCGCCTGCGCGGTCCAGTCTGGTGCCACTAATCCCGCGTGGTTACCGGGCGCGGGAAACGGGGCCTGTTGGATTGAGAGGTGCTGCGTAAGTGTAGAACACACGCCAGGTGTCAAAGACTTAGTCCAAAAAAATGTAAAATAGCGTAACAATTTTTCACATCAATCACGTTGTAATACTGTTAGTTTAGATACACTGGATTAACTATAGTTTTCGTTAATTGTACCCATAGGTTTTTATAATGCGCCTACTAGAAAATTTAAAATTAAATATGTGGCTTACGGTGTGTCTTATATTTTTATGGAACAGTACTATTTTACCTTTATCTTCACTGATTATTAAAACAAAATTGATTTAGGTTATTAAAAGTTAACTACTAAATGACATTTTGGGCACTTAACTTGTGCCAGGCCCTGTTTGATATATTTGTGTATATTAACTCCCCTCAATCTTAAGAAGTACATTCTGTTATTATCTCCGTTTTACTGCTAATAAGTCATCAGGCACAGAGAGTTACAAGGTGCGCGGCAAGGAGGCCTACTTGGGAGGTTACCGTGGTAGAAGAATCGCTGGCTGGCTGGTTAGAGAAACAGTTCCTGCTCACTCCACACGTTCCCAGAGGGTCAGCACTGCCAGCCTCTTGGCGCCGTCCTTGCTCCTGTGCAGCAGGCCTGATGGCGCCTCTTGTCTCTCCTGCTGCTCCGCGCCCCGTGTTGTTCCTCATCCTCCTCCCATCCCTTAAGGGCTGCTGCTTTCTGAGGGTGCAGCCATTCTCATTTTCCCTCTGTCCTTGTGTGAGTTCGTCTGCCCCTGCAGCCTTGGCCTTCATTTCCTCCGAATGACCCCAGGCGGATGCCTTCCTCCAGACCTCAAGCCCAAGCGCTCTGGCGGATGACCACGTATTGTACGAGTGGCTTTTGAGGACGCAGCTGCCTAGAGAGCCTGGAGGGAGCTAAGGGTGCTGCTGGGAGCAGACCGGGGGTCCCGGGGTCCGAGGACTGCCAGGCTTGGTCACGGGCCCACATCTGGTCCGACTTGAGTGAGGAGCCGATCACCTCCACCACTCTGGGACTCTGCCCAGGGACTTTTTCAGTCAGAATGTTTCATTTTCTTTTGAAAATGGTCCATCAAGTACAAGGATTTGAAAATAATTTTTTTTGAGGAGGAAAGTAATTTAAGAGCAGCTGTTCAGAGAAATTGTGGCTTTGTTTGATGAAATAGATTCTAAGGTCTATGTGTCTGTATGAAACTGGAATCCCCACAACAGGAAATATCCCCAAACATTGCAAGTCTGTTTACAAGACATCCCCCTCCTGCCATTGCATCCCCCCCTTAACTAAGCCACACTTCTCAAGTTTGCTCTTTCAAAATTTGTGCGCTGATCCAGTGAAGTGATGCTTTTCTTAACACTGAGATTTGCTTTCATCTGTGCCTGTCTAAGTAAATATTTTAAAATATTAGAATAACCATTTCAGTTTGGAAAAAATGTTTGCTACTTTTCTTTCCCCTCAAATTAAAATTTCTGATGTCTCAGTGGAGCTGTTCTAACTGGGCACAGGCTATCACTTAGGGTTTCACGGCTTAAATTCAGGAAACCCTGGGCTCAAGGTCTAGCTTGGCCACGTACAGGATGTGTGAACTAGGATAAGTTCCTTGATTCTCTTGGAGTTTTGCGGTTCAAGTGTTAAAAGCCTTGTAAATCAGAAATGCAAATTGTTTGCAGAACACTCACTTTGACCAATGTGGAGCTCCTCATTGGGCATTGCAAATCACTTCCTCCACGCTCAGATGCCCACATCAGTCTTCTTAGATTTGCATATTAACTCACCCAGACTAATTTAAATTATTCCAAGGCCTTGAGTAAAAGTAGCATGGGCCCAAGGGTTTGAGCAGCAGGAATGCTTAATGAAAAAAGAAATGTGTGAAATTAAGTACTTTAGTGAGTGAAATTAGGCCCTCTGCTTCCAAGGTGCTGAGGGTAGTTCAGCATTTTATATCCAAGCTGAGCCTTATGGTCTCTTGCTTCCAGCACGTCAATCAGAGGAGTACTTAGAGCCCAGGGCTCAGGGGGTAAGCATACTGGAGCCTCCTTCAGGCAAAATCCCCTTCACTCAGGGGAGCCCAGAGAACAAGGTCACTGATAATTAATGAGGGTGGCTGGCAGGGGAACATGCTGGGAAATGCTGGGAAGCCTTGGGGGCGATGAGTAACTTCAGAAACTCATCAGTAACTTAGACAGGCTTGGAGCAATGGCCGCAGGCTGCTGAGATGGAGCGTCACAGTTCAAAAGGTGGTTCACTCCCATCCCTGCCTCAGATGCTGCTCAGAAGGAATCCTGAGGGTGGGTGAGACTGGAATATGCCCATTCCTTGAATGGCACGGTCCCAGGACTCCCCCTGCACTGTCCCAGGGCCCGAGGAGAGCACACTTCTTCCCTACCACCATTGGGAAGGCCTGTCTGTCCCTTCAGGTCAGCTTCTCACCATTGGGCCGGGACATGGGTGTTCTGTGAACTCAGGAGGGGGAACGTGCCTAGAAGCTCTCAGCCCTCATAGCCAGGTACCATCTCAGCGGCAGGCCCTTCACAACTGATCTCAGCCTCAGACACATTCAGGATTCATTTGTTTTCCTGGCAGGAAGATGGTATTAATAGGTTCAAAAATTTCTTAACACAGCTCCTCAGCCTTCTCTCATTTTAGTAGCTAACAATTACTGAGCACCTGCTAGGTGCCAGGCCCTGTGCCAAGTACCTTGCTAACACCACATCTCCCTAATAGCCTGATAGGTAGCTACTGTAATTATCTCCAGTTTACAGATGGAAGAACTCATGTACAAAGATGGCGAGTATGTCATCCAAAGTCACTCCAGCAGCTCAGGACCCTTGCTGTCCCCTGTTCTGTCACCTACCATGCCCTTGACTAGGCACAGCTTACTCTATGGTCAGGAACTTGTTCACGCACTTACCAGGCGTTGCCGCTTCGGTGCCAGAAACCATTCTGGGGCTACAGCAACCAGGAAGGTGACATCCCTGCCCTAGCAAGTTCAGGGCTGGGATAGATGTTTCTATAAACTCTAGTGCTACAGGTGACAGGTGATGTAAGAGAAGTGTCCAGGGGACTGTGTGTAGACACAGGGATAAGAGCCATCTGCATTATAATGATTTGACTCAGTAGAGTGACTGGTACGATATATATCTGTTGACTTGATGAAGGGGTGGATTCATGGAGGAGGTGACACCTGGTATAAGGAACCAGCTGTTAGCTAGGTGAAGGAGGAGGGGCTGGCAAGGTGCTCCAGGTCATGGCCATGGAAGTGAGGCAACTGCAAGAGGCTCAGTGTGGCCAAGGGTCAGGGCATGGGACTGGAGATTGGGAAGGTTGGTGCAGGCCCAGGAGACTGCGAAGGCACTCCTTCCTGCCCTGAGGAGGAGACTGGCCTTCGCCCTGGGCAGATAGTTAGTTAGCTCCTATAGGTGAGAGGCAGGGCAGACGTGGTGTGACGCGCCGGGAGGAAATGTAGCAAATTGGTTGGAGTGGCCTGCCTGGAAATCCTATCTAAATAACTGAAACCATTGAAAGAACGAATGAGGTGAGGATCCCAGCCCATGTGGTTTTACACCTTTACTCTTGGGCCAGCCTAGACGTGTGATTCTGGAGATAAGTCTCAGCACTGCTCGCAAAGAGTTGGAATCCTGGGTGGGTGGGTGGGGGAGCAGCTTGATCCTCGCATTGTACACATGTGAAAACAGATCTAGGGAGACAGCCACCAAGGGGGAAGGGGCACCGTCGGACGGGGTTGCCTCGCACTCAGTCCCAAGCTCTCCCTTCTTCCCCAGGCCTCTAAGTGTATCTTCCCTCTATGCCACACGTCTACCTCATTCCATCAGGTGAGCTTTCGGTACTGAAGCATCTGTTTAAGAAAACACTGCCAGGTTCTCTTCACACCAGAGCCGTGGGGAAAGAGTCTTCAGGACAAGACTCAACTCCTAGCTGGAGCAATGGTGCGCTGTGGAGAGGCTGCTTGCCTGAGGTTTTCTGGGAACTTCTGATGTCATGCCATCCTCTGATGCATGTCACTGAGCCAGTCTCCAGTCAAAAAGCTTTGTGATAAGCTCTTTCAGCTACCCCAGCATGGCTGCTTATGGTATAGGCAGGAGAGAGGGGCTCCTGTGGCGTGGACTGGCCTTGGAGATCCTGCAGGCCACAGCAGTGATGGCCTCTGGTTCACTTAGTCCTCCCCAACGCAGCTCATGTGACAGCTCCCCAGAACACACGTCTGCCAGCAACTTCACCCCTCTCTCCTCAGGCAGGCTCCGCTCTTGGCTCCCTCGATACTGTGTTCCAGTTTTCCTCCTAGCTCTGGGTGTGTGTCATCTTAGTCTCCCTGGGGTCTCCCCTCCTCTGCACATGCCTTGAATCTCCCGGATTGATGGTCTAGAATTGTATCAAAATTCTGCTGGTAATCAAGTAAGCATCTGGAGTGAAGGAAGAACATATTTCTGATGGGTTTGAGCCTTCCATAGAGCTGCGCAGCAGAAGAGGAACGACCTCCATGCCCAGTGGGAGGAGAGGCTTGGGGAAGTAAGAGGTCTTCACACTGTGTGGCCATTGAAAGAGGTCACTCGGAAACCGCATGGCCGTGTGCAGGGAGGGCTGACAGAAGATGAAAAGAGTCCACTACAAATTTGTGTGATCACAGAAATTGTAATTTAAGACAGGCAGGAAGCAAAAGAAAACGTCGTACAGTCAGAGGTGTGAACTGCTAGGAAGGCAGAGAAGGGTGACCAGGACGACAGCGGGGGCAGAGGACTTCCTATTTCACATGGGTTGGTTTACAAAGGCCTCACTTTGAGGAGGCGATTTTTGGGCAAAGACCTGCGGAGGTGAGCCAGGCAGCTGCCTGCAGGAAGGAGTCTCAGGCAGAGGGGGCCACCCAGGCAGAGGTTCTGAGGCAGAAATAAATGGCGAGTGTGGTGGAAAGTGGTGGGAGATGAGACAGAGATGGGGTGAAGCGGTGGAGGGCTTACTGGGTCATTGTGATGACATTGTTGCTTTTAGGAAGATAGGAAGCCACCGAAGAGTTTCGAGGCAAAAAGTGACAGACGTGGTTGCATGTACGATGGATCACTCTAGCTCCTGTGCTGAGAATATTGTGCGGGGTGGGGGGAGGGGGAAGGGCAGAAGCAGGGGCACCTGGACAAGACCGTTCGCCTCTCTGGTGTCACCCTCACCATCCCTTAAAGGAGCAGGTTGGACTTGTTAGCGTCCTAAAGTTCTCTTTAGCTCCAGGGCTGCTTCTGGCAGAGAGGGAGTAATGGTTTGGGTGTTTTTATAAGTGGTCTGTCCCAGATACTCTATTTACGAGTGGGATCCATCACGGAGAAACGAACTGTGCTGCTGTGTTTCTGGCTGGTCCAAGGCATTCCCAGTAGTGACTGAGTAGAAGGCAAGGGTTCCATCAGCAGTGGCCGGAGCCATTCCAAGCCTGTCCATGTCTGAGCAGCGAGAGGATCCCATGACTGCGGACCTTAGGGTGTGCTGGCACGAAGGACACAGTGCTCAGAATCCTGCTCTCAGAGGTGGTTGTTATTTATTTTTTGTAACAATTAAAATACTCCAGGGATAAGGTAATGTTAGTCTTACTGTATAGGTACTTCCCCAGTATCTGGCACAGTGCCTGATATATAGTATAAGGGTTAATAACTAGAGTATATTTATTGAAAAAATTGAAAAAATAGAAACAGTGTCAACAAACTCCCACATCGCTCCCACCACTGTATCTGCTGGGCCAGCTGCCCTGTGTCCCCGTCTTCCCTCCTGGTCCAGTGGGTGAGGAGTTCACGGTCCTGAGACCAGGCCCTCCAGGTGCATGCAGGGTCCCATCCCCTCCTGCTGCTCAGGAACTTTGCTTCCAAGGTCAATGGTCAGGTCTCAGGCCTAATGCTACTTGACCTGTCAGCATCATTGGACGTAAGTGCTCACTCCCTGGTTCCTGATGCAGTTCTTTGATTGGTTTCTGGGACGCCACCCTCTTGGCTCAGTCTCTCTTGTTGGGTACTTCTCGTCTTCCCAGCTTTGAAATACTGTTGTGCCCTAGGGCCTAGTCTTCAGGTCGTCTGCCCACGTTCACAGTTGAGGCAATTGTGTAGACTTTCCTTTCAGGACACCGACAGCCTCACATTTATGTCTCCAGCCCCAGCCTCTCCTCTGAACTTCAGACGTGTAAGTTCAATTGCTAATGGACATTTGCCCTTGGATGTCCAATAGATAGGTCAAACTGAATTCTAGATTTCCATCTTTATTCCCTCTCCCAGTTTTTCGGTCTCAGTAAATGACTCTTTATTATACCATTACTTGAGCTAAAACACTTGGAATTTTCCTTGACTGCTTTTTTTTCTCTCACACCCTACAGATAATCCAATAGTAAAACTTACCAATTTTAACTTGAAAATGTAATCATCTTCCACCTACGCAAAACCAACCATTTTGTGTCTGAATTAATGCAGTGGCCTTGTATCTGTCTCCGTGCTACTGCTCTTGTCCCAGAATTATCTCTGCTTTACAGAGCAGCCAGCGATCCATTGGAAACTTAAGTCAGATGATGTCACTTCTGTGCTCAGAACTCGCCAGTGGTTCAGAATGAAATCAAAATTCTGTGCCATCGCCTACAATGCCTGCATGATCTGACCCTGCCTGTCTCTCACCCTCATCTCTGCTCTCCACCCCTTACCTCACTGTGCTCCTTTCATGCTGTTTTTTTTTTTTTAAAATTTTTGTTGTTATTCAATTACAGTTGTCTGTTTTTTTGCTGTTCCTCAAACATGCACAGCTTGCTCCTGGATCCAGGACTTTAACACATACCGACCCTGGAGGGCTTGTCAACCCGGCGTCTACAAAGGTTGCCTCCTCTCTTCCTTCAGGTGTCTGTTCACATTTCACCTACACAACAGGGAGATGGGGCGTGCTCTTGTTGCCCAGCTGCTCTGAAGGAAGAGAGAGGGCAAGCTCTGCAGATACTTATTCACCTTGTCTCTTCAAAGAAATTGGAATGCTGATTCGATGGGTGTTTGAAGATATGTAGAAATTCTTATTCATTTTCTTTTATGTTTGTGGTTCTGTTTTAGAAAAAGTCCTGATTTCTGTTACCAGCCACCATGGAGTCACAAAGTGAAAAAAGAAACTCTTTTGACATGGGAAACACGATAGGCCTGTGATCCTTGAGTAAAGGGAAGCAAATGAGGTAAGCCACACGTTCACCCTGCTTTTCTTTTTGGACGCACATTCCAGTCTGCAGCACATGCAGAGGGATCCCAGAAGCATAGACAGGGTCCCAGTGAGTTGAAGAGAGAGAGAGTAGAGCTCAGGAGGGTTGAGGTGATTAGATGTTTTATGGCAGAGTTCCAGAGAGGAGGCTACTATGCAAAATAACAAAACATAAAACCAAAGACAAACAAGCACAGAAAAGTCCAGAAACTTACAAAGTGTCGTTTTGAATGTTTCCTGAACACTAGGTCATGGACGCACAGAATAAAACTCTAACACAGCCAGATTGCTGAGAGCTGGGTGGTTTGCAGAGCTCACCGAGCGTGGACAGGTGTTTTGAGCTCTGACCACCCCAGGCGCAGGTCTCTGCAGTGTGAGGACAAGTCACTGTTATGGTAAAGCTCCTCCAGCTCTGCTCTAAGAAAGCTTGAAAAAGACCTAACTCATCTGCAAGTACTTTAACAGCCTGTCAGAATAAAGCAAAAAACTCTTTACAGGAAGACAGTAAAATCTAGACGCTCAGTACCTTAACATGGAACGTGCCCATCAATCAGTCAGTCAAAAACTACTGGCACAGGACAATGTGATCCTTATCAGGAGAAAGATACCTTAGTAGAAATAAACTCAGAAATAACAGAGATGATGGAATCAGGAGGCAAGGACTTTATAACAGTTACTGTAAATGTGCACAATATTTTCAAGGACTAAAGGAAAATGCAAACATCATGAGGAAGGAAATGAAAGCTATAAAAGAGAACCAGATAGAATTACAGGATTGAAAAATATATTTGAAGAGAAAAATTCACTGATTAGAGATTAAAATTACAGGTAATGCAGAAAAAATGTCAGTGAACTGGAAACAAAGATTGAAAAAAAGAAAAACCTTTTATTTTAGTGATACACAAAAAAATGTTTATAGGTAAAATCTTACGATACCTGGGATTCGCTTCAAAAACTACAGGGTTGGAAGAGGGGAGTGGGGGTGGTTTCAGTGGAACAGAGGCTGGCCAGGACTTGCTAACTGTTGAAGATGAGAGATAGTCCATGGGCTTCGTTATATTCTCCTTTTGATATCCTTAAATTATTTATAATTAAAAGTTTGAAAAAATTGTCTATGTAAGAAAAAGTAGTTAGACTGTCCTGTCTGAAACATTAGCAGGAAATAGGTAATGAGAAATAAGTCCTCTGCTCCACAATACTTCTTATGTAACAGTCTTAAAGACTCAGCTGTGCTTCAGTGGGAAGGGACCAGCTATAAAAGCATGAACCCCTGTCACTGCGGAAGCATCCCTTTTATTGGGGTGATGCTCTGGCACGCAGGAAGAGACTTGTGCGGGCTAGGAGGACGCCGTAGTTCAGCAGGAGCCCTTAACCTCTGGGAGCGCTGGGAAACCGGTGGGCAACCAATCGGTGCCATCATTTCTTTAGGTTTTATCCGTAAACGCAACTTCTGAGGTTTTGTTTTTTGATAAAGCTATGTCTTAGTTTTTGTTGCTGCAACAGAGTACCCCAGACTGAGTGGTGTATAAACAGCAGAGTTTATTTCTCTCAGTTGTGGAGGTTAGAAGTCCAAGATCAGGGTGCCATCATCTTTGCGTTCTGGTGAGGACCCTCTGTCCGGTGGCATTGTGCTTGTTCCCTCACATGGCTGAGTGAGGGTGAGAGCTCTCTGGGGTCTCTTTTGTAAGGGTACTCACCCTACTCATGAGGATGCCACTCTCGTGACACAAAGGCCCTACTACCCTTTGATGCCATCACCCTGGGATTAGAATGTTAACATGAATTTTTAGGGACATAAGCATTCAGTCCATGCAAAGTGCCGAGTGACAATTGGGATAGACTGAAGTATGAAAATGAGGACACAGAACTCAGTCTGCAACAGGCTTTAATGTCCCTTTCCAACTTTAATGCCAGTGACTCCACTAAATGAACCTCTGGTTACAGATTTGCCGGTCGATTACAAACCCTGGGAAGTTTTGTGGCAGACAGGGTGGTGGTGGGGGGACAGGAGGCTGAGCTCAGGTGAGCTTCACTCGCTAGCCGGCAGTGGGTGGGGGTGCAGGAGACAGGAGGGCAGCCCAGTTCCGAACAGGCCATGGACCGGGGCTCGGGGGCCCCTGTTCTGTAGGATACTCCAGTGGTTCAACTCGTGTAGCTCTCTCGGGCCATGCCATTTAATCAGCACAGGCCAGGTGTCAGACTCTTTCATGTGTTTGTTCTGTGGTTTTGTTAGTTGATGGCACACTGACCCTGAATACATTTTGACTCAACATTTATGAATATGAACATAATTAAAGTTATAACAATGTTGAAATTTTGTCACAAAAGCAAATGTGGGCTGGGGTAAATATCAGAAGTGCAGTTTCATTAATTGATTAAATTTACTGCATAGTTAAATTTTTTCAGTCTTTTCTACCTTCAGTTTTGTTTTACTCAAAACATTATCATAAAATTCAGATCTTTCTGATATAAATCTTCAACTTATTTTAAAATTTATTTTTAATTATAGTTAACACGTAATATTGTGCTATTTCAGGTATACAACATCATGATTAGGTAGTTATGTACCTTGTGAAGTGATCTCCATGGCTGATTCTGATGAGCACCTGGCACCGTACACAGTCATTATGATGTTGCCGACTGTGTTCTCTGGGCTGTGCATCACATCCCGTGACCGCTTTATAACCGGCAGTTTGTGCTTCTTAGCCCCTCACCCTTATTGGCCATCCCTCACCCTCCTCCCATCTGACAGCCATCAGTTTGTTCCTAGTATCTGTGAGTCTGTTTCTGTTTAGTTTAGTTTTGTTTTTTTAGATTGCACATGTGAGTGAAATCACATGGTATTTGTCTTTCTCTGTCTTACTTATTTCACTTAGCATGATACTCTTCAGGTCTATCCATGTTGTCACAAATTGCAAGATTTCATTTTTTTTTTTTAATGGCTGAGTAACATTTCATTGTATACACACAAACACACCACGACTTCTTTATCCATCTGTCTTTTCATGGAAACCTATATTGCTTCCCTATCTTGGTTATTTTGAAAAATGCTACAGTGAATATAGGGGTGCATATATCTTTTGGAATTAGGAGTGTTTTGGGTTTCTTTGGATGAACACCTGGAGGTGGGATTGCTGGGTCACATGGCAGTTCTGTTTTTAGTTTTTTTGAAGAAGCTCCATACTGTTTTCCACAGTGACCGCACCAGTGTATGATTCCACCGACACTTGTTTTATGTTGTCTTTTCGGTGACAGCTAAATCTTCCTATTTGTTGAGCAGGTGTTGGTTGTATACAATATCACTGTAGCTTTTGCACTTTTTCATTTTTTTCCTACCAGGTCTGGTTTTTTAAACCAATTTTGAAGTTTTCAATGTTAGAAAAATCTAGAACACACTTTGTCACGTACAGTTTTAGCCATTGCCAGTTATATTTTGCCTTGCTTGTATTCTACTAGTAATAGTTTTTGTGAGTTGGGCAGAAGTGAGACGGCCTCTCTTAGCTGGTCAGCGGGGAGAGGGGACAGTTTCCTTGGCAATTCCAGGGGCCTCCCCGGCCGCACAGAATGTCACCACGAAGACGGGTTTCACAGCTTCCCTACGTTCACTATACAGACGATGCAAAAATGTTCTTCTCCTGACTTTCTAGATTCATATTAATCATCGAGATTCTATACATATCAGTATCCAATGATAACAAAAGTATCTTTTAGCTGTGCAATTTTAGACTCTATTTCAGAAGCACAACTTGGTTTCCTGAGCTTCCAGGAGGCTGTATTTAAAGGAGCAAAAGAATATGTTTTCCCACGCAAAGCCACTTTATAATCACTTTCAATACACATGTGATGAAAAGTATGTAACGAAGTTCTCCCCACATCTGCTTTCAGAATTAGGATCTGTACTACAGGTCCGCATCCTATATACCAGCCTGTGCAGAAGCTGACTTTGACTTCCCTATTGGTCATCCACTCACCATGTTGTCTGTTAAGAGTGCACGTGAGAGCACAGGGAGGGGTTCAGAGGTCAGAATTTAACAGTGTCCTTTTATAATTAGGGGGGGAGAGAATAAAAGATAGAGGACCTGCTTACCTAATACCCACTTCATGATGAGCATTTCTGTCCAGGAGAATTGCGTGGTTTTCACTCGGAAGATTTGCTTTGGGTAGTCTGTGAAGGTTTCATTGGGCAGGGTTTTGACGCCTTCGAAGCGGTCTGATGCGTTCACAACTAATAATCCCAAGAAGATGGTGAAAGAAACTGCATGGGCTACAAATTTCATGAAAGGGCTCCTCAGGGTGCGTCCTAGCTGGAGACAAAATATGTACAAGGCATGTTAAACTGGATACTTAAGTGGGTGCACGTCTCTCTCTTTAGACATTGCTTTTGCCGGAAGTTGGGTCAGGTCTTGGAGAAGCTGCTGACTGACCCCAAGTAACGTTTTCTCTTGCATTTTTATGTGACATGCCGCTTGACCAAACCTATTTCCTGGCCAACTTCACGTTTTCCTGTTTACAGGGTTTAGTGTGAAAGTAGAAAGCAGTAGAACACACCGACGTACCATCATTGTACACCTTGGTGACCCAGGTCCCCCCGACCACGTGGATATGAATTTTATGCCTTTGAAATATGGGGAAAAAGTAGTGTGTCTCAATAGCACTCAGGATTTCGGGGAAAAAAACTTGGCCCCTACAGTATATACTCTTCTGCTCTTTTGTTCATTTTCTTGACTTTTATGTTTTATGCCTACATGATTTGTTTTCAGTGTTTCTCACATCTGGTAAATGTACGTTTCCTGCTAGGTGCTGCTTTACCTGTGTTCCCATAAATTTTGGCATGTATTTTTTCATTGATATTCAGTTATTAAATATTTTATAATTTCCCTTTTTATTTCATTTTCAATTCTGAGGTCATTTAGTTGTAAGACATACAAGGCTTTTTTCTTCTTTTAAAAATTCTAGTTTCACTGCAGCATGTGCTCAGACCGTAGCCGCTGCGGTGATATGCGGAAACTTGCCCAGGTGTTCCGTGTGAGCCCGAGGGGGTCCAGGAGGCGCCCTGGTAGGGGGCACGTATTGGCCACATCTTCCCTATCCCTGGCATGCCATCCAGAGGCCACTCAGATCTTTGAGGACTAAATGGGGGCCGCATAGCAAGTCTTTGCTGAGACCTACTAATGAACTCGCTGGGCTCTCTTCCAGGTCGCTGCTGTCACCCTCATCTAAGCACCAAGTCGTGCCCCTCACCCAGGTGTACCGAGAGACAAGGGCAAAGAGGGAAGCCTTTCCTGAAGCTCAGTTCCTTCTCC
This sequence comes from Desmodus rotundus, assembly GCF_022682495.2. Classification (NCBI taxonomy): domain Eukaryota; kingdom Metazoa; phylum Chordata; class Mammalia; order Chiroptera; family Phyllostomidae; genus Desmodus; species Desmodus rotundus. Next base: position 48,086,948 of record NC_071396.1, read on the forward strand.
AGGGCAGATGTTCACTATGGCCAGGGACTGGTTAATTGCCGTCTGCATCCGGCCTCATTCCGGAGCCGTGACACGCCGCCCAGGAGATAGAGCATGGCTGCTGCAGGGCTTCTCCAGGTAAAACCTCCCTCCTAACAGCTGTAAGTCAGATGGCTTGATAATGTGCTTCTGCGTGGTAACATCTACATTAATTACGCTAGTTATTAGTGTAACATGATTTATTATGATGCTCATGCCATAGAACCCACCTCTTGAAATTTCTTAAAAGATAGTTTTTATCTTTTTCGAAAAACTGCATTTCCAGTCCAGACGATGGGAACCCCTGTTGTGCTGGAAAACACTTGTTTGGATTCATTTGCATTATCAGATTGTCAGATGGCACTAGAATAACTTCAGAAATGGAAAAAGATGTTTACTGGAAACTGTGGGCCCACAAACATTTTAGAAATGGCTTTCCTTTGTAATGTTTAACTTTATTATTTACAAAATAGGGATGTTTGATTATTTTTGGCCATAAATAGATTGGCTAAATTCAGAATGCAGAGATTAATATAAGGGCAAATAAAATATTCCACATAAATTCAGCAAAAATGGAATTAAATTATGTCTTATTTTGATTTATATGATTTCAAGGAGCAAGTTTGAATTCTTCAATATTTTAGTTACTGTGTTGGCATCTTGGAGCCCTGTGTCCCACCCAGGACGCTGGGACACTTTGGCGTACCCAGGAGACACGCTTAAGTAGCTGTCACATTGTTTCTTGTCACGGTACCCTTGCCAGGGTGGTGGTGAGAGGTGAGGGAGGAGGGAGAGTGACCGCAGAGCAGGAAGTGGGTCACGGGGAGAGGGTAGGTTGAGGAGAGGACAAGGGGTACTAACTCTGGTATGTCCCAGTAGGGCCCCAGAAATACCACAACAAAGATGGGCAACACAGTGATAGACACAGCTCTTAAGGGATGATGACTAAGTTTCTCCCATCCTTTATCAGTGGTTGCTATGTAGCATCATAGCATTGCATCTTCCAGTAACTACCTGGATGAAGATGTGGGGATGTCTCTCTATCGTCTCACCTGGGTGCGGCAGCTGATTGTGGGAGTCTGCATGCACCTGTACCCACGCTGGCCTTGGGATTCCCTGGAAAAACTGGTTTGAGGAATTTAACGTTCTCTGCGTTCATTCCTTCAAGTTGCTATTTTCTGGCAGAAGATGCATCTGTAAAAATTACTGTATCTACAGTAAACCATAAGGAAAAAGCCTGATAAGGCCCTGTTATAATTTGGAAGGTTATCTTGGGCGCAGTTCCCACTTGATCTAGGCCGTAGGGAGGAAAAGTGAGGTTAGGAATTGATGCTCTTTCCTATTTTTCTTTTGGGCTTGGATGCATCTTTTTAACTGGTAAAACTGTGAATAAGGTCAGATGAGATCAAATTATTTCAATGGTTTCTTTTTCCTTTTTTGTGATGTTCCTTATTTGTCTCACAAAGGTAATTTTTGAAGCCAGTTACACTTGGGAAAACCTCCTTTCACAGGGCCACCAGGTGAGCCAAAAGAAAGGAGAAAAGTCAGCCACTGTTTGCCAGCAGCTCTGAGCTGGGGACTCATTAGAGCTGCGTCAGGTAACGGCATAGGTGTGAAAAGAGAAGGCAGAGCTTCGGGAGGTGCGGAGGCCTGCTCTGCCTGGAGTGCAGAACTGTTAGTCAGCAGCTCTGTCGTTACTTGGACCATCCATCCAGGCTAAGAACATACCAGGAAATCCAAGCTTGTAGTAGCTAAGTCTGCCTCACCCCAAACTTTTCTAGGCACTGTTCTTCTACTTTGGGTCATATATAAGGATAACTGAGTAGCACTCCTGAATTAGCTCCAAATGAGCTGCATTTCTGCACCCGCAGGGTGGGGTGCCTGCTTTTATGGTTGGCACACCTCTGTGTTCCATGGCAACGGGCTCTTCGCCTTGACCCCACGTGTAAGCGCCTAACAACCGGGTTCCCGCATGCTTGCACAGTAGGCCGTGGAGCCCACAGGCAGCCCCTCCAGCGTCTTTCCCAAGTGTGTGCCACCAGAGTTCCTCTTTCCAAATGCCACCCTTACTCGTTGCCAGGTGCCAATCATCTCAAGCAAGGGCTCAGTGTGCAAGTTGGAAAGCTGAATGGGACAAACTTTGGATCAAGGATTCCAACAAGAAACATCTTCAAGGCTGAAGTAGTTCTCAAATTTTAGAGAGATCTAGTTCAATTAGTGGTAGTTGCCTCAGAACGCTCCCCAAAAATGTTATTCAAAATATCTAACCTAGGGCTTAGGAACCTTCTTTCTTTGGGGGTGGGGAGTGTTCTCTAGGAGTTTCTAGTCAGGCTCTTCTTACATTACTGTGTGAATCCACCTGTCATCTGGGGGCTGCAGAGGTGCTGAGTTACAGTGGGATTTCAAAGGGAGGGCTTCCAGGGAAAGAAAAGGAAGGAGTGGTATTTGTCATATGGTGGTTTTATTCCTCCCTCTAGAAAGTCTTGCGGACTCTAAAGATCTTTGAATCAAGTCCATTCGAAGGTCAGTCAGTCACCAGCTAAGATGTTTACATTCAGGCTGTAATGCTGCTGCTGTAACGGGGTGGGAGGGCTGGTGCGAGTGTGCATGCATGTGTGTGCATGTTGCATGTGTGCGTGTACATAAGTGAAGTGGTTCAGGTCGGGTCTCTGAAGCCAGAGAGTCTTGGTTTAAATCACAGCACCGTAGTTTTTGGCAGGTTATTTAATCCCTTTGTGTCTCAGTTTCTTCGCCTATAAAAATGGGGGTAAAATCGCACTTAGCACACAGGGTTGACGTAAGGAATGACTGACTTGATATGCATAAAGCAGAAGAGCGCCTGGCACATAGGAAGCACTCAGTATGTCACACTGGAGGGCCTCAGGCAGTTCCCCTAAGGGGAAACGTAAAAGAAGCTTGCTCGCTCTTGAAAAGCTCATAGGCGAGGGTTCACAAAGGGAGGCCTGCACAGAGTCCTTAGTATTTACGTCACACACCCTCTTAGGGTGCTCTCTCTCTGTGCAACATGATTCTGGGCGCTGGAGATAACGGAGATGAAACAGGGTGTACGAGTTGGTCCTTCCCTTCACAGTTGGTTTTCCAGGGGGGACCAGGCTGAACCCTGTGGTAGGAAATAGATGCAGAGATGCGGAGAGTGCTGCCGGTCTCAGGCTGGGCTAGGCATGAAAGCGATCAGCCTCCTGGCACTCTTAAATCCTGTGCCAGCAGGGTAACAGGGGATGGATTCTCCTTTCGGATTTGAGGGCAGGAGCTTTTGTAACAAAAGAGTAAAAAATGCTCTATTTCCTGGCACAAATTTCCCCTCTGTGGCAATGCTTCAAAAAACATTGCATCATGATTTTCTTTAATCCAGTATAGCTCTCTGGTAGAGACAAATGAGGGGGACGCAGAGGCCTTTGGAGGCTCTTTCCTCTCCCGGCTGGCCCTGGACCGCATGCGTCAAACTGTTTTAGCTTTAGAAAGGCAAAGCAGGGCTCTTCAAAAGCTGTAGAATCACCTTTGCCTTCCTGACTAGATGTTTCTATTTGGGATGGGGCTGAGGGTTGGGGGCAATGACTAACACTGATGTTTCTGCAAGCAAGAGTTAGGTGGTGGTAAGTACTGATGGATTGCTCATTACAAAGACATCAGGTAGGAGTCTAAAGTTGTTCACGGTTCTCCCTTCCTGAGTCCTGGGATTAATTTATAAGGACGGAGGGACAGTGCAGGGTAACAGGTAACAAAGGAAGTTGGCTTCCCTTCTCATACTTTTATAATTAGGACCTGGATGGTTCCTCAGCACGCTCATGGTGCTGACTTCTGTCCCAGTCCAGCTGCTATAGAGACACCGAGCCCTTGAAGATGACTGCTATTCTTTCAGCTGTCAGATCTGAACAGGCAAACAGCCTAAATTGTGAATCAGAGTGGAACGGCAAGGGATGGAAAGCAGCCTAATCAATCACAAAGGCCTTTGGCAGCGGGGCCCTTGTTGAGAGCTGTCTAGGAAAATACCTATCTGAGAGCACCCATGTGGTTAAGAGCCCACTGGCCCCTCAGGGGCTGCCTGACCCCACCCATGTTGGTGTTTACAGTGAGAAGTGGTTTAAAAAATTCGCCCTTCTACTTATGGACTCTGACAAGCCTGTCTGTGCTCCCGACCTGCCGCTGGCACCACACGTGCACGCCTGTGACTTGGCGATCCTCCTCAACCACATGTTAGTGAGCTGAGCTTGTGTGGACACCCTTAACCTCGTAATCTTACTCGTCTCTCTTAGAGACCCTCAGAAACTTATGTAAAAGTAGAAGTGACAGCCTTGGAAACTCAATAGGAAATAAAAATGATGAGGTGACTTTGGCAGGCTGATCCAGTTACTTCGGTGTCCCTCGTTAATGACAGCAACTGTTCGAGAGTAAAAGCACCATTAGGTTGGAAGCAGAGATCTCAACATTCGTTAGACATTGATAGGTAGAAGCTGGCTGATGAGGTTTAGCAGTGAGATTTTATGAATGCGTGTATCACAGAATGCCGGGGCCTACCTAATTTCTTTGAGGAAAATGTGATAAGGCCATTAGAACATGAACTTGCTGGAATGACATTGTCCTTTTCATAGAATTGCTAGACAGATACAAAGGCAGTGAGCCCCTGGGAGGAGAGATGCTGGCACATTAATGGAGTTCTCCACAGTGCCACTCCTCTTAGGGGGGCATTTTATTCGGCTGCCAGGAGCTTCTGGAGAGGACTGGTTTCTTCACATGGAAGGTGTGCCCCTTTTGTAATCCCTAGGAATATAATCTCTGCCAAACTTGAAAAGATTTCTTTTTAAATGGTGAAGGGCAAGACTAAGCATATTTTGATAATTTTATCTGTCTTTTGGCTACCTCAGAGCAAGTTTGACAAATTTTATTTCTTCTTATTCATTTTTTCTGAGAGAGGGGAAGGGAAGGAGAAAGAGGGAAAGAAGCATGGATGTGTGAGAGAAACATCGATCAGTTGTCTCTCTTGTGCCTCCAACTGGGGGACCTGGCCTGCAACCTAGGCATGTGCTCTGACCCAGAATTGAACTGGTGACCTTTTGGTTCACAGGCTGGCACTCAATCCACTGAGCCACACCAGCCAGGGCTTGACAAGCTTTTTAATGAGAGGATCTTTCCTCACAATGAGCATTGCTTCCAAAAATGATCTCATGCCATAGACTAAGACTCGTCACTCAGCTCTGCACACACCTTCCACTGCCCTGAGCTCACACCTGGAGCCCCGAAAGTGCACAGAAACCACAGCTGGCTTAAGGCCCAGGTGGCTTCTCTTGGGTGCTGTGTTTCTTAGTCTTACTGGAGTTCCAGGAGCAACAAATGTCAATCAGACACGTACCTGAACAGAGGAGAGGAAGTCCCAACCATGGGGCCAAACTTTCCTGCAGACATTTCTTCTAGAATGTTCCAGAAGACTGCTATACCTCTGACCCCTATTTCTCTGGTGGCATCAGTCTCCTGGATTTACTTAGCCCCGACACAGTCCAGAATCCCCTCCCCCTTACACACATACTTTCCCCCCATCACATCTGCATGATTTTGGCTAAGATTCTTTTTTTCAGATCTACTAAAAAGTTGGCCCTGGAGTATCATTTCTTTGTGAATATTTCCTCAGGCAGGCAGAGGCAAACCAATTTGCTGGTGTTGGCTAGTCCCTGTTTCCTGGAAGCTGTCACATTTAGTTTTACAGCAAAAGTGGGGATTGGCAGTGTTTTCTCTATCAAGTGGTGGTTATTTTAATGATTGCATGTAGAATTAGTTTGGGGCTCAGAGAGTATGGAGGCAAGTGCCCCCATCCGTGTAGGCTCTGGGTGAAGGCAATGACCTAATTTGCAGTACAGACTAGGTAATTCCAGTGTGACAGCCTGTGCCTAAAACCAATGACCAGCTCTAATCCAGCTTTAAATCTTGTTTGTTTTGCTTTCACTCACTCTACTTTTTTCAGCTCATAGTGAAGGCCAGGAAGAATTGCCTTCGCCTACACATGTATCGTTTGGGAAATCCATGCCATGGTAGGCTGACATAGAAACAGAATCCTCAAAAGCGGTAAGGTTGAGCACCACAAATATTCAGTGTGAGGACTCTTATTTTTAATACCACTCTGCGGAAGAAGGAGTTTGAGTCTTAACCCTCCTCTGTGACACCCGTCCCACTCCAAGGCAGTCAGTTAATTGCCTGCCTGGTTAGGTGACTTTATCAGTAGCCCTGAAGTCCAGTGCCCACCAGCCTTGCATTGAGTTCCCTCTCGGCAAAATTGACAAGAGGATCCATTCACTGATAAAACTTATTAACTGCATTAGCTGATCACATTTTTGTGGAACTAATATCCGTGTAGTCATATTCCCTCTACTGAATGTTGATTACTTAAGCTAAATTCCTTTTCAAATATATCACTAGGTAAATGCAGCTTTGGAACCTTTAATGACCATCTTAACTAATGAAACATATTTCAACATTTTTGCATGGCTTGGTCTTACAGGTGCTAACTCTTGCCTGCAGTGCCTGCTGGTGCTTTCTGTGGCTTTGGATCAGGTAGCTGGGCTGTAGGGATGGCAGTGTGTGTGTGTGGCTGCTTAGGACCTGCCGGTTCCACTGCTTTCATTACCAGTGGACACCAGACACTTTCCCTTCCTTGTGAGAAAAGAACCTGGCTTTGTACCTTTTAAGCTCTTTTCTTTCCTTTGTCTTTTTGCCTTTTGTGATCTAATTAGCTGTCTGTGGGCCAGAACCCAATCAGGAAAGCCAGGGCCACTGGGAAGATGCTGACTGGCGTCTGCAGTGCCCCCATACTAGCTACATTTGACTCTGAGTCTGCTGGTTTTCCCTCTTTTCTGAACCTGCAGGGTGTGTAGCATCGTGTAATTGAGGGAGTGGAATGAGGAATGCATTCCATGAAAAGGGCTTACTTGGCAAAAGGGAAGTACTCAGTAAGTGTCGGGCATTCCTCTTACTACTATTATGATTACTGTTACTATGGGTTTGGAGGACGTGTAGAATATTGCACAATTAGAAGAGGAAAAGTGCCCTTATCCCCTCTCTGATCTGTTATTGATCAGATTGTCTCCCATGTTTAAAATTTCCCATTTTGTCATTCCTCTTTATCTCTCTTTTTAAAATGATGGTTAAAAGAAAGCAGATCTTAACATTTTTCTCTGTAATGTGATTTTCTACTTGTGCTATGTACCTTAGAGCTATTTTCTTTAAATGTGGAAAATGATTGCTGCTTGTTTGAACAAATGGACTTTGATCGCGCTAAGTAGGGGGGAAAGAACCGCAAAGACATGCACCTTAAGCAGTCTGTACCTTGCTGCACGGAGCAATCCAATAGGCTATGGCGAGAAAAGGGAGGCCTAGGGAGACTCCAAAGACAGCCAGGAATTTCACAGCGATAGACTGTTGACGTAAGCCTGAGAGGTTTTCATACCACATGGTAAGCAATTGCTGCTGACAGTTAGGATGCGCAACGAACTGTAAAAACAAAACAAAAACAAAACAGAAAATGCAAACAGGAAATGGCATCAGTAGCACTTGAACAGGATATGACTTATGAGTAGCTTGGGGCTGAAATGTTCCACTGGGGGCCGTGGTCTGTGTGTCAGAGCAGGTGCACCTGGGTCAGGTACCTGCTCTGACTTGGGGATGCTGGGGGTCTCTGTGCTGTGGCCAGAGTCCTCACAGGACTGGCTGCATCAGTGCTTGGCAAATGGAGGGGCTCGGAGAACTCTCAGGCACAGAAAATGACAGCCAGCTTCTAGGTGAATGCTTGTCTCCAATCAAGGATACTTATCCCTGGGCAGAGTTCATTCGGGAGTCGCTGTGGAAGACTGGATGGAGCATGAATGGAGCTTTGGAGCCCCACATTGATTTGAATTTTGTTTTACCATGTACTAGCCATGTGACCTTGGGCCAGCTGCTTCACCTCTCTGAGCCTCAGTGTTGTCTTCTGCAGAACAGAGTCTGTGACATTGTCTTACAGGATTACATGAGATACTGTAGAAGGCATCCCCTCTCTATCCCTACATAGTGCAAGAAAAAGTGCTTGTAGTGTTTCCGAAGGATGTGTTAAAACTGTTTCCCCACCAGATTGTGGTGGTGTCGGCCTCGGGTCCAGGGAGCTCTCTGCGGCATGCTGGAGCACTGACTCGTTGTGTCCCCCGTGCAGTAGTGTCTCACCACCTCCTCCCTTGCTTGGGACTGCCCGGCCCTGACGCCCAGGTTATGTGGCGGACGTCTTGTGGCTACTTTGTATTGTTGACCTCAGCTCTGTGGATAGAGCTTATTGAACTGGGAGTGGAGCCCTGACTTACACTGGCCCATCAGGTTTTCTCTCCAGGGTGTTAATATGTAACCTTGGGAGATCTGGGCAGACATCTTCCGCTGTGTGGACTAAGTGGTAAAACACACCAGTTAAAAGGAGAAAGAGAGGAATGCAGTTGTATAGAAAAGGCTCAGCTAGTGTCTGACCCTCTCTGGACCCAGCTCCATTCTGCCCACATGGTCCACGAGACACCCCTGGATTCACCTTTTTCTCCTGGATCCAGCAAATTGAGTTGCAACCACATGTTCTTTTTTTCTGCAAATACTTGGTGCTACTTGACCAATTGTTAGTTGATTTGGAGTCCTGGCCAGTACAAACTGGCAATAGGCAAATATTTAAGTAAAAGTAATGTGAATATAGTGTCCTTTTGAGAAAATCACACTGATTTGCTTATTTGGCCCTGCTCTTTGGCCCTGCTCAGGATAGCCACGTGCCGTAGGAGCTGGGACCCATGGGTGAGAGCAGATAGGCTGGTGTTCTTCAGAGGGACTGACTTTCCATCTGACCACTCTGGAGCATAGCATGCCAGTTTTCATCTCATTTGCATGTACAGTGATTTCTGGGAAATGCGAAACATTTTCTCTTCATTGTAAGAACAGTTTAAATAAAGCTATTTAAAAAAATTCTCAGGGCAGATGGCAGCACGTTCTTGTTTCCAGTTTCTGGGAACTCACAGCAGCAGCCAAGTGACATGTAAGGTCACTATCAAAGGTTTATTTGGCCCTGCAGTATCCCCCAATAACTCTATAATTCAAACATCAGCTGCAAATGAGGCTTTTTGGCTAGCATTATTCATAGCAACCTCTAAGAATGAGAGCAATGGATTCTCCTTGACCAGATAGGGACCCCGGACCAGCAGGCAATATGCTTTCCTGTTTCCTGTATCCTTCCTGGCTCACAGCAAGGAGGAGCATGCAAGACAGGCATGTGGATGTTTCAGTAATTCTGAGAGCCTGGTCACAAGACAGGTCTCACAGACAGGTGGCAGGTGGGTGTGGGAGGCAGTCAGTTTTGCTTTTCAACAGTCAGCCTTTGCTGGGTGCTGCAGTGGCCTTGCTGTGGAGAAATTACAGTGCGACTAGAAGGTGGGACATGTGCCCACGAAATGACAGAAGACCATGTGGCTGACCACTTGGCTCTCCCTGGGGCTCCCTGCACTGTAGCCGCTCTGGCAGGACTCCAGTCCTAATTTCCTCCATTGGCCTCTGTGTACCTGGCAGAGTCCATCCGTGCTGCTTCTGCCGCCTCCTGCAGACATGGCAGCACAGCTGACTGGGCAGCAGAGCTGGAGGGGAGGAGGTTCTGAGAGAGTATGTGGGAGCCATTCCCACTCACCCTTGCCTGCCTTGGAGGAAGACAGTGGTCCCCACTAACACAAGGGGCTGTCTAAGGCTCTGCCATCCCCTGCTTAGACCTTTGTTAATTTCCACAGCTGCATTTTTTTCCTCCATGATAAAACAGCCTAGCCCCAAGTACGCTATTTATTTGTAGCCAGACTTTATACCATAATGCTCCCAGAAAGCTGGCAGCAGCTGGTAGCTGAGGCCCCGTTATTGTTTATTTTTGTATGGGCACGTCTCTGTATTTGTGGCAGGCCTTCGAAGACAGCTTCATGACATATGGTTCAGTGTGTATCAAAGGATTTTTTTCCACTGTGCTTCCAAAGCACAGAGAAATATCATCCCTGAACCAGAGAAGATGAGGCAACGGGAGACGCACCATCGGGACACAAAGAACACTCGAACCAAAGGGCATTCAGCCAGGGAACAAAGGCAGGAAGAACTCTTGGGGTCAGGGGCAGCAGGAAGATCTTCAAAAGCAGGGTCAGAGAGGCTCTGATGGGAGAAAAGCACACAGCTAGAATAAAATGGGAACTCAGAAAGCCATGACCGTCTTCAACCTGCTAGCTCACAGAAGGATGGGAGGGTCAAAGGCTGGGTGACAGCAAGAGCCTTGCCCAGACCATCCTGCCCTGAAACATCTGGGCTGAGGTAATGGCACACTTCTGTGAAAGTTATTCTAGGGAAGAGCTGATGGAGCCACCTCAGTTTTCCCAGTGACATGATTCCCGTTCTTTGTAGTAGGGCGTGTGTGGTGGCCTGGAGCTGAGACCCTGTTAAGGTGGGTGGCTTACACGGAGCTGAGAGGCCTCTTAAGGCAGGGGTGTCAAACTCATTTTTACCGGGGGCCACATCAGCCTTGCGGTTGCCTTCAAGGGCCAAATGTAATTTGAGGACAGTATAAATGTAACTACTCCTTAACTAGGGGCAAGGAGCTTGGCATTGCTGCCAGGTAGAAACAAGGCACCAGGCCAGGTAAAACAAGGTGGAGGGCCGGATTTGGCCCGCGGGCTTTGTGTTTGCCACCTGTGTCTTAAGGGAATATAAATCCAGCCACATCCACCACTGGGATGGCCTGTCCAGAGTACTGGGCAGGGGGCAGGGCAGAGCTAAGAGAAGTTGAATTGCAAAGAGAGACAGGAGGGAGCACAGAAAATGAGACTCATGGGGTGAGCCAGACCAGAAAACATGTTCTGAGAGTTGGAGGGGCCCGAATTTGTGTGGCTGCTAGTTCTTGAACCCATCCCAAGCCCATTATCCTAGTGGCGTGTTTGACCAGCCCTCATAGTTCCTGTAACAGCATTGCTACCCAAACCTAGTTGTTTTGATAACATCTCACCTAAATTTCTTGTTCCTGCCAACCCCTGGTGACATAGTGAAACTCTAGTGCTGGCCTATGGGAACTCTTGGGCATACTGGCCAAATATTGGCTGTTAACTTTGCCTTTAATTTATTGATGGGCCAAAGGAAAACCATTTCCTTCACTCTTTCTCTGCTTTATATTTATTCACAAGGAAATATGTGATGTTTTAAGAGTAGATAATCGTTGAAGAGCTCTAAACATTCCATGAGTAATTATTGACTATTTTTAGGGCTGTTTGATGGGGTGTTAACACCCTCGGTACCTTGGGCCAGATACGCACAATACAACAGGGTCTAAGACTTCCCTGATGGGGGTTCGTTAAGTGCACGGACTGGTGCACGGCTGCCTAGGTTCCAGTCCTGGCCCTGCCACGTGCTGGCCATGTGCTCTTAGGTCACTGACTCTTCTGTGCTGAGCTCCCCTCTTCTGTAAAATGAGGCCAATGATGAGGATTAACTGAGTATTTGTAAAGTGCTTAGACTAGAACCTGGCAAACAGAAAGCACTGTATTAGTATATAATGAATAAAAATGAGTGCATTACTTTCCTTTTCCATTTTTCTCTCTCTCTCTCCTCCTCTTTTTTCTCCTTTTCACTCCCTACAGTTGTACTCTTTGTTCTGACCTCCACGTGGTTTTAGCACAGTTTCTTGAAGTGTTAGTGCCTTTGGAAAGGTTTGTGCAGCCTAACCAGGTGGGTTAGGCCACTCTATCCAATAGCTCCTTCTTTATCCTCCACTGAAGGTGCAGCTTGATTTTCCCAGGCAGTTAGCTCGGAGTGGGCTGGGCTCCACTGGGGCCATCCTGGCTTCACTTGCAGTGAAGTCTGTTAGCTGTCCCCTGGTTGTGCAGAAGGCACTTCTAGTCCCTCTTTGATGCCCCTTCCCCCTCCATTTTGCCCTTTTTTGGGGTGGGGGGCAGGGCTACATTTGAGCTCAGAGGCTTTGAGGCTGCATGATTTCCATAGCCCTTAAGCACAGATTTTTCTTTTTGACACTCTAGGCCTCTTTTACAGAAATATGTGGCTGTGCATGATTTGTTAAGTTGAAGAATAACTTAGCTGGAGAAAAATTATGAAATGTAGTACTTACAGGGAAAATGGCTTTCTTTTATAAGATAAACCATCAAAGGCCTGATCTCCGATGTGACTGTGGTTAAGATTGTCCACTTGGCTCATCACCAGCACTCACTTATAGAAATGTGTACATGTATTTTCTAGGGAGACAGGCACTGTGCCAATCACCAAGTGGCTTTACTTAGTGTGGATCGTCCGTGCGAATTTCCTGTTCAGAGCGTCTCATGAGATGGGGTTCAGTGCTGCTTTCCATTCCAGTGAGCTCCCTCTGGAATTCTCTGATTTCACTGGCTTGGGCTTCAGCCCGTCCTGGTCTTAGTTCTTTGTTGTAAGTCAAACAGTAACAAGCAAACATTTACTGAGTACTCATACGGATCAGGCCCTGTGCTGAGCACATTATTCTCCTTTAGTCTTCACTACACAATAAGGTGGGAACAGTTACGTCTGCTGTGAAGCTGGAGGTACTGTGACTGTTCAGATCTGTCTCCGGAGCGGACGTTTTCACCCCCTCCTTATACTGCCTCTCCCCACTGAAGTTTCCTGCATCTTTTCCAGGTCATCGCTATCTCATTCTCTTTGCCAAGCAAGAGGGCATCCCTGTGAGCCTGCACATTTCACATGCGCCACAGGGATGCTTGTACGGCTTTCCAGCTAGAGTTCTGGTGTCTCCTTTCACCCTGTGGCAGTGGGCGCTGTGCTGTTGGGGAGGATGGTTGATCTCTGCCTTCCTTGTCCACAGCAGTGCAAGTTCTGTGTTAACCCCGTGTCCAGTCCCTTTGCACTGTTTAGGATGGATGGAGGGATTGAGGCCTGGATGGAGGAGGGGATTTCAGTTGGGGAGAAAGGAAGCAAGTGAAAGGGAATGAAGGATAGTAAAAGAAGAAGAGAACAGAGCAAAGGCGATAGACTTTCAAACCTGACTTCCGGCTGCTGCTCCTGCTTGACTCCTGCTCTTTTCCTTCCCATCCTCAGTCTCTGGCCAAACTCCAGTAAAACTGTTCTCAGAACCTTCCTGGGGCCTGACCATCTCTGAGCTCAAGGTATCTCTGGCTACCTGTGATACTTCCTTTCTTATCTCTATATGTCCAAGTTCTGTCCAGCTCAATAACTATCTCTTTCATGACAGCTTACCCTACCTTATCTCTTCTCATGCAATTCTTAGTGTCTCCCTTTTATCCAAGTGATATGCCTGTATGATCCTGTACCAGAGAGAAAACTCCTGGAGGGCTCTGTAGTCCCCCTGTGTCGCTCGGTGAGTGGGTTCTCAGGCAGTACTGTCTAAATGAGGAAGCGGCACAGCTAGAAGTTCTCTGTGTTCAGACTGCAAACCTGGTGCCCTCTGTAGGACCAGAGTGGCTCCTTGCTCATCATCCCATGGTGTGACAGCACTCTTGCCATGTCACCACATCGGGAAGAGGCACATAGGTACAAGAGGCTGAAAGTTGCTTGCTTTCTTGGAGACATGATGAATATGTAAATGACTAAATTCATGTCTGCACTGAATTTATTTTTACCATAGAAGTGCTAGATTGGCAAACAATAACACCTTCATTCCCACAGACAATTGATCTAGGAGTTGAAGGATCTTATCAGGAAAATAATCACACCATTATCTGAAGGGGTTGCTCAAAAACTGGGCCAAGGAGGGGGACAAGGATCGGTGCTCAGCTCTAGGGGGTTTTAGCCTCTTTTGTTTGATATACATTGCCTTGGCACACTGCTTCCCTCTCCTCACCTATTCGCAGCACCACCTTCAAAGTTCTCCATTTTCTGGCCACCTGAATGTCTTGCAGACACTCCCTTCCTTGCTAGGAGATTCCATTTGGATGCCTGTACAGATGTTTCTCACTCGATTCCAGCCTTTCCTACCTCCTCTTCCCTTTGTACACCCACAAGCCCGACCAACCCTGGCATGCTTCTTAGTTATTGCCACAGCTGGGGGACCTGGCAGGCAGCTGCTTATGGAGCCATTCTGGACGTCTGCTGGGCAGCAAAGGAGGTGGGCATCTCAGAAGGTTCTCCACTCTGATGGAGACTTGGTGGCATGTATTCAGTTGAGTTGCTTGCTGTGTTCTCAAAGACAACTCTCTTCCTGTGTCTCAGGGACAGCAGGGCATGAAAACTCTCTCTCACCTCAAATTAAGCAAACCTCCAATTGGTACGTTGCTTTGAGGACTCAGCAGCTTCTCTCTGCCAGAGAAAGAACAATTTTATGATGAAGACAGTTGTTTTTGAACCAACATATGCTTGTCTTTAGGGTGTAGGTATCCACACAAATGCTGCTGGACTTCTAGAGCTGTGGGTGAGCCATTTCTAGAGGGCAGGTGGAATGGCAAAGGCCTTGGCCGGCCCTCTTGGAGGCCAGTGCTAAGTTTGTGGTTTTCCAGCGCTCACCAGGAGCTCTGCCGTACCACACTGAGCCCGGTGCGTGCTGACCAGGTGACTCATTTTCCAGTCTGGCTATGTTAGCATGACCACAGTCCAACTGTGGGCTCTGAGTGAGCTGCTAGCTGGCTCCAGATGCTGCCTCTGCTCTGGGACCTGGGCAGTGACTCTCACTGCCCCTTGTGGGGCTCTGCCCTAGCCTGAAACTGAAGAGGAAGTAGAAGCGGCTTCTAGCAGATCTTGGATTATCTTCAACCACTCAGGTTTCTGAGCCTTCCCCTCTAGCCATACTGCTCCAGGTGCTGTTCCCAAACAGGGCCTATGTAACCCTGCCCCTGCTTGTGTTCAAGGCCGACTGACCCTTCCTGCTTCTCTCTGGCTCAATCATGGCCAACCTTCAAGATTTAACTTTCTGTCATTAAGTCCCTCGGCCCCCCACAAGGTCTTGGACTCCTTTGGGTCCTATTCTGTGGCCCACTCCCTTCGCAACCTTGGCACATGATCAAGTTGTAAATAGCTGTTCTACTGTGTTTACATCTGATATCTTCTGCTATTTTTAAGTTTCAACTGTCCTCGCATCCCCAAGAGTCTGCAGCCTTATGTTTTGCACGTAATAGGTGCTCAGGAAATACCTGTTGAGTGATAAATTGCATGCTCTTCCAAAGCCTTTGAGATTTGCTTCATGATTTTCTCTGTGACTCATTTCCCCAGAATAGTTTCTAAGTGAAACACATCCTCTCTTACTCAGGGTCTTCACATCTTTACTAGCAGGCAGACAGGGAGACGTGACAAAACTAAATCGGGTTCTTGTCTTCTTGTGGAGGATAAGATTGAAATGTGAGGTTACTGTAGGCTTTGAGGGTTATCCTTTGGATTGATGAAGATTGTTTAATATCTACATATATGATTACCACTGCAAACTGACATAATTCCAGGAAATAGTTCTATCGTTACAATAATTGTCATCATCATTACAATGAATAGCTAATGTTTATTGAGTATCTGTTCTGTGCCGGGCTTCATGCTTTAAGAGTCACTATATTGTTTACCCTCACATCAATTTATTGAGATGGGTATTGTTATATCCCTATTTTAAATATGGAAGCATGAGAGAGAAATTAAGTAACTTGCCTAAAATCACAGAGGTGATTGTGGCAAAGTCTGGATTTGAATCCAAGCCAGTCTGACTTTAAAGACAATGTTTTGAACTATTACTCTGTCTTCCACAAGGCAGATTTAAAATCAGGCAGACATACCTAAGGATGAGGGACCACAGTGACTTCTCCAAGCCCACAGAGGCTAGAACACCTCCCATTTCAAAATGCAGTTAGAACTCTCATTTCTCTGTGTGTCTGCCAGTGGGCCAGCCAGGTCCTAGTGGAGATGAAAATCAGGAATACACAAGGGGAAGGGCTCAAAGCCAGTTTCCTCGACCACTTCGTCTTCCTAAAGGAGTGAGTCATCACTCTAAAGGTGAAACCTGGGCTCTCCCTCCTGCATAAAGATAAGAGTAGCAGCCGCTGACTCAGCAATGGCTCAGCTGCCTGGTCACCACTTTGCCAGGAACCCGGTTAATGTGGAGGCCAATTATGCCCAGATTTACTGCTTTGAAAAGTACAGACTCCAGCCAAAAGAACGCTTTACTGAAGAACCTATTAGGATCCCAGGCCTCTTGCCAACTTCCTGCTGACACTGACATCTTACTAGGGAGAGCTGTAGTTCTGGGTAATTCTCTGAGCCCGAGGTCTGATTTGATAATGTGCCCAAGCTGGATCCATAACTCTGCAGACTTTCCCAGGTGGTTGTGCTGTCCTTTGGGTGCAAAGATTCATGGGGTTGCAGAGTATGCACAGGCTCTGGGGTCAGCCTGCCTGGGTGCCGGCCTTGGCTCTACCACTGACTAGCAAGGGGCAGAGTACTTGGTTTCTCAGGCCTCAGTTTCCCCGTCTATAAAATGCCCATGATCAAGACTAAGTGATTCATGATCACTTAGGGTTTCAGGGTTCAGAAAATACAGTTCCAGTTTTGGGTTTATGGTTCAATTTTTAAGTGCCAAAGTACTGGTTTGGGTTTTTTTTTTTTGGATATTTTATTTCTGTGATAAAAGTTAGACCCATAAATCACTTACATCTTAAGCCCTGTCCAGAGTTATATTATATATTAAAATTT
Organism: Desmodus rotundus; assembly: GCF_022682495.2. Lineage (NCBI taxonomy): Eukaryota > Metazoa > Chordata > Mammalia > Chiroptera > Phyllostomidae > Desmodus > Desmodus rotundus. Next base: position 48,103,643 of record NC_071396.1, read on the forward strand.
TTAGTCAAAGGTATGCTCACTTAGAGTAGTCATCTATATTTTTCATGGTTCTTAAGTAGAGAAAGAAATTATTAATAAAAGTAAATTTTTTTGCAAGACTAGCTTTTACTCATGTTCAGACTTTATCACCTAGGAGAATGTGGATCCAGAGGTATTGATGTTGACAGCGGAAGTCTGCATCTACATTTAATTAAACAAAAGAAGACAAAGAGCGGCTGGAAATGCTTCCTTGAAACATAAGACACAGCTTCCAACCAGAGCAACAATTGTAGTCCTAGGTGGATGGAGCTAGTGGTAAGTGCTAGGGTAGGGGGGTTATACATTTTTCAAAAAGATTTCTCAAGTTATTGAGTAAAATATTAGGTCAGTGGCAGATGAAGGAATCAGAGGGAAATATTTAGAGTTTATATATAACTTTCTCTTTATGATTCCAAATTCTCCAAGTTTTCCTGCAGAGAAAAATGTGCATATAGTAACTCAACAATAATGTATTTAATACACTTCACTATTTAAAATCACGTTTTACATTTTACTTTTATGTAATTATTTAAAAATAATTTAAAATTTTTTTCTCCTACAAATTTATATTATAATGTAATTTTATTATGTATGTGTAACATATATTTTATTTTCATTTGATGGTTTTATTTGCATATACAGTTTAAAAAACATTTTATTTATTTTTAGAGAGAGGGGGAGAGAGAGAGAAAAAGTGGGAGAGAAACATCAATGTGTGGTTGCCTCTTACAAGCCCCCAAGTGAGTATCTGGCCTGCAGCCCAGGCATGTGCCCTGACTGGGAATTGAACCAATGACTCCTTGGTTTGCAGGCTGGCACTCAATCCACTGAGCTGCACCAGCCAGGGTTACATATACAGTTTTATATTTAAAGCACACTGAAGATTTAGTGTCACTTTTTTAAATTTAAAATTTCGAATTCTCAACACTTATAAGATGTTAGTATTACCAGCATTTTGATAATATGAGACATAAATGTTGAAATAATGGCATAGCCATTGGTTTAAGGATTAGAAATAGCATATATGTGACATACATGCTCCGCATCTTGGTAGCTGGTGAGTGCAACCTAACCCCATGGGTAGACATGCATCCATGCATCCACTGGACACAGAGTAAATGCTGATTGACAGAATGCAGCGAGCACCTTCGTGCATGGAGGACACAGCAGTGAGCAAGATGGTCAAGGCCTCTGCTTTGGGGAACCTTGTTAATTCCCACATCTTGATGGTTTGGAGCCAGTTCAGGCTGGATGACAAGGATTTTTTTTTTACAATGGCCTTTGTATATCTACTTGATCAAATACCCTTTGTAATTCACCTTACCTGTCACTAAGTGTTCTCAGCTTTCCCAGGTCTGCTGCACAGATACAGCTGCTATTGCATCTCTGCTCGCTATCACGCCTATCTCCGTATCTCCATCTGTTTTCCCCAGAAACTCCTGTCGCCTCTCACGTCCATCTTTTCTAGAGGGCGGTACCCAACAGGGTCTCTGGAAGTGATGCCCAGGGTGAAGTAATGCCTGTCATTGTTTCGCAGTTTCTCCTGCTGAGGGTTCAGGCCTGCATGGTTTTGCTTTTGATGATGCCAAGTGGAGGAGTACTTGTTCTATTCCATTTTACCTCCATTTGACTACATGAGTTAGCTTCCCAAAAGCTAGATGGAGAGAGGTGTTAAATCCCGAGTCAGTACTCTTAGCTTCTCACATACAGCTCATCTTGGCTCTCAGGTCTCGGCCAGACTTCTCACTTCTGGGACTTTTCCTCTCAGACTTTCCCAAATAAAAATTTGCCTTATTTCTTGTTCTTCCACTTGCCAGTACCTACCTGACCAACACAGTTAAACTCAGTATAGACAGTGTTCAAGTACTTGTCGTGTGGCCTGTACCCTGTGCACACAGTACGGAGTGTCTAAGATGAACAGCCCCTCTCCCAACAACCACTGCAATTCCTCACGTCTAGAGCACACAGAGACTGCCCGTTTCTACCCTCTGATGATAGCTCAGGGACACTGGCGCTTAGACAAAGAACTTGCCTCCTACCGTAGCCGGACACTGTGTACATGTCGGCTGCTTTTCTCTTGATTGTAGCTGTTCCTGCTCCGTCCCCCATGGCTTCCGGCCTGGACATCCACCATTGCTCCTTTCACTTCTCTGGAAGTATGGAAGTCCATCCCACCCCAAACACTGACAAACATGCAACATTTACTTCTGGCGAAGGCTCATTCTGATCATGCAGCTGACTGCTGGCTCGTTGTTCTTAGATGTCAAATGAGGGGTGTGGATATTCAGCAACCAGTGTGAAGATCCCTCAACACTTGTGCTTGTTATCTGAGGAGGCAGCAGATCCCTTTCTCATTCAGGGGGCAAACCCCAAGCTAGGATGTACATAGAAAATGTCTCTTTTTGAAAAATAGAATGTTCCTTAATGGGTTGAGTTAATTTTGCTCCATACTTTGAATGCTGGTTTTTACCCACCACTGGGAAATAGAATCTCTCTCTTTCTCTCAGCATGATCATATTCTTCAGAAGCAGAAACTGAGTCCCATATGTTATTGTGATATATTAAGTTTACATCTGTGTATTCATAAATTTATATCCATCCATCCATCCATCCAGAAAATAAGTACTGAGCCAAACATCAGGAACACAAAGATTGAAAATAATGTCCTGGCTCTTGTGGTTCTCAGATCTTGTCAGGGAGACAGATAGGTAAATAGGCAAATTCAACAGGCACTGGCTGAGTGAAGCTCAATCAGTGCCGTTACTGGGTTTGGCTCAGAATGCCGTGAAATAGCATCCAGCCCAAGAGAGGTTGTGGAGGGACAGGGATGAAAGGCTTCCTAGAGAATGGATTCTTGAGTTATAAAGGCTGTAATCAGGCCACTGAGACAGCCAGGAAGGGCACGTTGAGGAGAAGGACCTGCAAAGAGTTTGGGCTGGAGAGCTGCTAGGTCTGGGTGTAAATCCTGACTCTGCCTCTGAGCCAGACCTATTTCATCTGTAAAGTGGGGATGACAGTATCGATGGTGCGCAGTCACAGAACTCAGCACGGTGAACGGCACACTCACTAAGCACTTTATAACGTGTTGTTAGTGATGCCTGAGTGCCTAGTGTGTTAGGAGAGGTGCAGGTGGCTCAGGGTGGATGGCCCCTTGGGGAGTGATGGGAGATGGGAGCCCTTCAGGGGTCTTGCGTCGTGCTAAGACGGAGACTAAACATGACTTCCGAAGACGGGTGCCTGGGAGCTATGGGGAGTTGTAACAGACTTGCATTTTTAGGTGTGTGGGCCACAGCGTGGATTGTAAGTGTACACACTCTTGCCCCCACTTCTGCCCTCAGTATTCTCCCGTTTAGCAAAGAGCAGGACAACATTATTTAAATAGCAGCATCAGCCAGTCTCAAAAGGCTCCAGGGGCATCTGATTTATGGTTCCTGCCTAGTGGACAATGATAATTTATGGCAATGCCCAGGATTCTGTTTGCAGTCTTTTTAAATGTTAATGATCAATAGTGTAATTATGATGGGGAAAGTTCCTGGGCCAGTTGTCGGTTTAACTTAATTTACAAAGCCATCTGGAGCTTTGCAGAATTTTTTTACATTTTTTTGCAGACCAAATTTGGATAGTTTCTAGTCACTATAATGTCAGATGTATAAGAAAGATATTACTCTCCAGCTCTTAGAATCCAGAGGGGAAGCCTGAGGTCCTCAAAGATCATGGTGGGTTCTGTGATGGCCCCTCCCTTATCTGCCCAAGAGCAGGGAAAGGGCATGATCTGGACAGTAAGGATGGGTTTCTGCTAAGAACTAGGCCTCCTTCAGCTGAACAAGAGGCCAGACCAATGGCTGCCTACTATGCTTAGAAGAAAATCACATTTCTTCCTGTGTCTGTAAGACGTCGGGTAATCTGGTTCTTGCCTACTTCACATCCTACTCTCCTCTCTGCTGACTATGAATCAGCCCCACTGACCTCCTCACTGTTCCTGAAATACACCAAGGATTTCCTCAACTACTTGACCAAAATAGAAGTCTCCCTTCTGCCTACCTGCTTTGTGTATCCTTACATCACTTAGCAACCACAAGGCTTCGTGTTACGCACTTACTGTGTCACTGTACTAGAATGTAAGCTCCATAAAGGTAAGGACTATTTTTATTGCATAGCATCCAGGACAGTGTCCGTGGTAGACTCTCAATAAATAGATGTTGAATTAATGAATCTTGCAGCTCATCTCCTTAACTCTACAATGCACCCCCCCCACCCCCAAAATGGGAGCTGTAGTTCTCCTTTACTCCCGGGGTTGAGGGTGGCAATGGGATCTCCCATTTCATGTGCTCTGCAGTATGACCACGGCTCCTGCCCATCCAGCCATGGGGCCCATTCCTGTTGCCTTTGAAGCTGGGCTGGCTCACAGTGAGCTGTGCTAATTGATGGAATGTGGCAGAGGTGATGCTGCAAGACTTTTCAAGTCTGGGCCTCAGTGATATTCAGTATCTACCTTCACTCCTGGCAAAGTTGCCCTCTTGGAAGGCAACTGCTGTGTAAGAGAGCAGCTCCTGGAGACCACTGTGCTGGTAGGAAGCCCAGCATAGCCAAGTGGAGAGAGAGAGACCATATGAAGGAACAGTGAGGTGCCAAACATGTAAGTGGAACCTTCTGGCATGTTCTATTCCAGTTCCACCACCAAATGAACCACCAGCTGAGCTAATGACTTCAGACAGTGTAGCACAAAAGAACTTAATGCTTGAGCCCTGCCTGATTACCTGACCCCACAGAATTGTAACCAAGTAAAATGATTGTTTTTTTAAAGCCACTAGGTTTTATGCACCAAGAGGTTAGTTGAACACCTCTCTTCAGTTTCCAGTCCCTGGAACTCCTTGTTTTCTCTCTGTGGGGCGTTTGGGTAGGAGCTCCCTCCACAGACCTCGCCTCTGCTCCTCCCCCTTCCCAGCGGAAGAATTCCCTCCGATCACAGCCGGTGCTCACTTGTGTTCTTGATCTTCCCTGTGGCCTTCAGACCCTCTGAAATCGGGCTCCTGAGCTCTGCTGCAGTGGCTGTCAAAGCTGTGTCAGTTTCCTCTGGCTGTCAGATCCATACTCGGCTCTGTGTCTTCCTTCCCTCTGACCGCTGTGTAGCCCAGATGCCGCCTGCCGCGCGCCATAAATGCCTCCTTCCTTGACCCCTGTGTACCACTGGGCATCTCTGCCGGGGAGACGAGTCTGTCTTGTTTTCTCGGCTGACGTCTCATCATGGGAGAACGAGAGGCATTTCGCCTTCCACCTCCTGGGGAGATGGCCAGGAGGGCTCTGGTGGTCCTGGTCCAGGAGGAAGTCCACAGTTTCTGGGGTTTTAGGGATGCTTCTGAAGACCACATGCTGGCCTTTTTGGGGGAGCAAGTCCAGTGAAGGAGAGAGGCTGGAGGAGGGATCCTGCTGTTGGAGAGAGACTTTCTGAGACTGGAAGAGGGAGTGGGCTTTAGGAATTCTTCGGTGGGGTGCAGACATCAGATTCCACTTGAACTCTTTGCCCAGGAGGTACAAGGATCCCCAAATGGGGTCAGTCCAGAGTGCTGGGGGCACTGATCAATCCCATGTGGCTGCTTTGTAGAAGGGGAGGATCCCAGCATCAGTGCGGCCCAGAGATCTTGCTTCATTGGACGCTCCACGAGGGAAGGGAGGCTTGTCTGTTTTGTTTTTATTAATTGTATTCTCAGCACCTACCATAGTATCTAGGTCATAGTGGTGCTCAAAATGAAACCCACTGTTGAATGAACAAGTGGAGCCATAGCTTGGGACAGGTGGTGCCAATCAGGGCGCGTTGGGGGTGTCACATGCTCACAGGGAGCAGGGCCCAGGCCGCGAGCCTCAGGACTTGGGGCGGCACAAAGGAGGATGCCCCAGGGTGACTGAGACAGACTGTCCTGGGAAACTGGGCCAGGTTTCACATGATTGAGAAAAATTAAAAAATGGTAAGAGCCAACTGCAACTGAGCATTTCCGATGCGCCAGACGTTGTATTGTTCTCATTGATTTTCCTGTCTTAATTTAATCCTGTCGATATTTTAAACAAATAAGGAAAGTGAGGCCCGGAAAGGCTGAGTACCTGTGTGAGGTCGCATAGCCAGGCAGTCAGCTGCAGGCACTGTCACTGCAGAGTGTTGTCTGTCCCAGAGAGCAGTTAAGATGTGACATTTCTGACCCCTGGAGTCGTGAAGCAAAGTCATACTGGTTATACTTGTTTCTTTGCTAGTTGTTTTTTAAAAATATATGAACATAATGTGTAATATTTTATGTAAAAATTTAATAATGTAAAATGATTCAACAGAAAGATTAAGGTGAGAAGTAGAGAATCTTTTGTCTAGTAATAGAATATAACCACTTGGGATGGGCTATGTCTTGCCTGTGACAGAGGTGAAACGTCGCCAGTGTCCTGTCCTAACTAGTACCTGCTGTGGATGGGAACACCGAATTTGCTGTGTGTGATGCACACCCACGTTTCTGCGTGCCGTGTACACGGGATTGTTATACCCATTGGTATGCAGTCATTTTACCCATGTGTAATGCACAGCCGTATCTTTCCTTAAGAAATTTGGGCAAAAAAGGGCTCATTATACACTGCAAAATACAGTGATTCCTGAAGGATAACATTTGCAATTTGCCAGTAGCCCACACTCATGCAGTACTTACTATGTACCAGAGCTTTATAGGGCAGGTAGTATCACCCCCACTTTAGAGATGAAGGAAGGTGAGATGGAGTGATTTGCCTAAGGCGACTCCAGGCTGTGTCCCTCCAGAGCACACGATTCTAACCTCTAATCCACAAGTGGCTTTTCCCACATGTTGAAAGTACGGTATTTCATTAGAAATGTGCATTGTTTATCTGGAAAGGAGTCAGTTATTTCAGGTCTTTAAGAACTGTGTGAAGAACCTTCAGGATTTGTGCGCCCTGTTTATAAATATTATAACCAATTACAATTATAAAAGAACATTATATACATCTTATGTCCCCCATTCTCTGGGAAGCGGTCTGCTATCTGCAAAGGATCTGTAACTGGTGCTAATGGATTTGGTTGCTGGAACTTTGTCTTTATAAATCCTCCCTAATGGGTCTTAATTTCGTTAAATTTTAGCCTAATGGTTACTGAGAGAAGCTTCTCCTTTTTGCCCATTGAGGGAGGGTCCTCATTAGAAAGTCAAGTGTTGTTTTGCACCCACTAAAAATCATCTGGGGAAACTGGGTAAGAACAGGCAGTGCAGGGTCTGGTGAGACGTTGAGTGTCTCTGAGGATCTGCGCTGCGTTAGTTTGTACAGCCAGCCCCCCCCAACCCCAAGTTTCTGGCACTGCTCTTCCTTCACGCACAAGACCTGTGGACTTGAGCATGAGCCCCCTGCTCTGTGCCCTCCACCTCCCCCCTTTGGGAATCCCTCTGCAGCCTGCTAGGCAGGGAGAGCTGGTCTTGGCCCTCTGGTCCCACACAGTGCAGTGGTTAAGAACAGAGGCTTTGGGATGAGAGGTGTCAGTTGGATTCTCTGCCCTGCTTCTTACCAGCTGCTTAACTTTCTGTAATTTGCTCTCCCTCCTTCATCAGTGAAATGCCTGAGGCTGCTATGAGGGTGTGGCCTGCACGTGAAGAGCAGGGGCAGGCTGGCGCTCAGTGGGAGGGGGTACTCTACACAGCTCCTTTCCGAGCATCTCTCCCAAGTCCTGGTTCTTCTCTCCTTGCCCCCCCCCCCCCCCACCAACCCTGCTTCTCATCCATGTGGGCCCAGGGCTCTGCATGGCCCCATCCTACCACAATGTCCTCCAGGCTCCTAAGTGGCCTGCAATTCCTTTCCTCACCTAAATGAAATCTCTGTGAGGACAATTTAGGAATATGAGTAAAGCCAGTTATCCTGTGGTTGGTAGGCCAGACCTTCACGGGAGCTTCTGGGTTGAACTTTTTTTTTTTAGGTTGAACTTTTGCCTCAGATTGCAGAGTCGTTTTCAGCTCCAAAATGACCATTACAGAGATTCCTCTTATGAGCACAGCTACCACCTCACTTTAGGCCCTCATCACCTCCCATTGGACTTTTCCAAATAGCACCTTAGCTAATCCCTGTTCTCATATACGCTATCAGATCTTGCTACTAGAACTGTCTTAGGGGAGCAAGGCTACCTACAGTTATGACATAGCGCTGACCTGGACGCTAATGGGTAGAAAGTTCTCCATTGCACAAGTGCTGTGCAAGTCAACATGGAAAAGGTCAAGCTCCAGGCGGGACGTGCTGAGGGTGTTGGGGGTGTGGTGTAGCGAGTGGCACTGGGTAGGCTGAGTTCACAGAGAAGATGCTCTTCTGCCTCATGACCACGGGAGTGCATTTCAAAATATGCACGACATTGTATTTTACGTCTACTGAATTAGGGGAAAAATCCCTAATAATACCTAATGCTTGCCAAGTACTGAGGAACCCAGTTCAGTTGTATAATACTGCTGATTTTGAAAAATAGTGGAGCCACGTGAGAAAATAATTTTGCAGTGTGTTTCTCAAATATTTGTGTTCTTTGACTCAGTAGCCTCACTCTCAAATTCAGTTAGCAAACAGAAAAGGAGGAAAGAAAGTGCTGTGTGGTGATAATAGTAAAATACAAATATATATGAAAGTGAGTGTTCACCAGTAGAGAAGATGTATAAACAATAGTACATCAACCTTATGCTGGCAGGAGAATTATAATTATAGAAAAAAATAGAAAAATGTTTACCTTCTGATGCTAGGTGAATCAAATCACAGAATTATTTAAGCCATATTTGTAAGTGTGTAAATGCATGTCTGCGTATGAATAAGACTTGCTAGAATGTAAACAAATGAAAACTGGCATGGGCATATGATTGTAGATGATTCTTTGCCTTCTAAATATTTTTCTTATTGTTATAATGTTGTTTGTGCAATAAATCCAATAAGTAAGTTCATGAGGCAATGCAAGGGCAGCCTCGAGGGCTCTGTCTGTGCTAGGGAAGTTACGGAAGGGGGCCCCGCTTCAGCACATCTTCACAGCCCGCCTCAGCCCTCACGGCCTCCCGCTTCCTCAGCAGGCTCCTGGTCCCCACCTCATTTTGTCCGCTTCTCCCCAGCCTCCTGACTTCCTGAACATGCTCACCCCGCCGTCTGTAATTCCCCAACCGTTTCCATGCCTTTGTGCTTTCCCCACTGTTTTCCCCATCTGGAAAGTCTATATTCCCTTTTTCTTCTGAGCTCTGACCCACCTGTGGACTAATTCAGAAGCTACCTATTCTTCCTCCTTGAAGGTTTCCCACATCATTTTTGCCTGCATGACTCAATCCTTTCCTTGTTGGATAAAAGGCTGGATTCAGTCTGTGCAGCGCTTGGTATGTAGGCTGCTGATCACAAGGGCTGGGTCACACTTATCTTTCTATGGTCCACGGGTTTAGCTGCTAATAGGTCTCACTTGAGTATCCCTTCCTTCAAGTTTGCAAGTGTGCCTGTTCAGTGAGCGTGGACACCTATCAAAAGGGGAGGAAGCGAAGCAGTCAGATGACATGTCCGACGGTTTATTATGGAATGATTAGCGAGCAAATTACTCGATTTGTAATTTTTTCAGGATGCGATTTGTGACCAAATTGTTATTAATTTTATTAATCAAACAGTGGTATTTGGTACTTAAATGACTCTTCCTTTCTTTTTTCTTTTAAATAAAATAAGGCCATCAGTCATTATCTGAGTTTCCATGGACTCGATGCCAATAGTTGTAGGAGTTCCAGAATGAGACAAATAATGCCTAATATCTAGTAGCTTATCGTGGGCTGTTGTCCCAGGTATCTCATTTTGATTCTCAAGAGAACCCTGAGAGTTTCCTCAACAGCATTTAGGAAGCCTCTCACCTTGAATGTGGGATTTTGGTTATTTCAGAAAAATAACAACCGGAGAAAACTCAAGTATGGTGCATTCATTCATTCATTCAGTTATCAAATTCAGTAATATTTTTAAGAATCTTCTACTTGCCTGGGTCTGCTCCAGGCCAGGGATACAGTGGTGAACTGCTGCCCCAAGAGTTTATTGTGTTGGGGGGAGTCGACAATAAATAAGTAAACAAATGGGATTTACTGCAGAAGAGGACACTAGTTGGAGAGTGGCTGATGCGGGGGGAGCAGCATGGTGGCCACACTCAAATAAGGTGGTCAGGAGGGTCTCTCTGCGAACGAGACAGAGGGTCTGAGCTGTGAATCATGAGAAGGCTCCAGCTCGCAGAGGGAGAAAGGGATCCGTGACTTCTCCGGGACGGGAGCTGGTGTTGAGTGTTTGAGGAACAGAGAGGCAGGCTCACAGGTATACTGTTATCCATAAAGTCCCCTCAGACACTGGGAGCTATTTTGCCCTTCCCTTGGGGACAGCCTACAACTAATGACTGAGTCATGCAGGTGTACAAAAGGCCAGTCCCCCTACCTAACACTCCAGGGCTCCCCCATGAGATCAGACTGGAGTTATTAGGCTTCCCTGAAACCGCATCTTGGCTCAGCTGCTTCTCCCGCCCCATCCTGCTGCTGCCTCTTCGTGGCAGGTTTCTCCCGAGATTGCTCACTTGCACGAGGACCTTGTTTCAGGCTCTGCTTGCAGCAGTGAAGATGATCAGACTGTGAGCTCCGTGAGGGCAGGGACTGTGCCTCTCTTGTTCACTTGTAGAGGAAAGATTTAAGCAGGGGTATCACACGATTCGATTACTTAAAAATTTCTCTGACTATTGCTTGTGTGTGTGTGTGTGTGGCGGCGGGTGGGGGGGGGTGGTGACTGGGCGGTGGGGCAGAGAAGATGAGGGAGGGGCAGAGAGAGGTGGACCACTTAGGGGCTGTTGTAGTCATCCAGGCAAGATATGGCTATGGCTGGATTATATAAATGAAAGCATCTCTATTAGGCAGAGATTTCTCACCACCACAATTTTACTTACAAAACTCTCCTGCCATCAAAAAATTAGCAAGTGACCTTAGGCATATGGATGTTGATAAAAGAATAATGCACTATATTTATAATGGGAGGAATTTATGAATGAGCAAATACACATTAAGACTCAACCCATATAAGAGCATTCCGCACAGCAATGGTGAGACAGAAGTGTGTAGTTAGTCTTCAGCTTAGTTACTGGAGTTAGTCACAGGTCCTTGGGGTGGGGGAAGTGTAATTTCTAAGGTATGTTTGACTCTGGGATGAAAGTGACAATTGAAAAATGGCTCTTGTTCTTCTCACTTTCAGCTATTAAATACATCTGATTTGTATCTATTTCTCGGGGGCATTGGGGATTTATGTTCCTTCCTTGAATGCTCTTCAGATTTCTCTCTTCTTGTTAACTCGCAAATCGGATGTAATAACAATCTGGCTCCGACTATTTTAACAAATGCAGCACATGATGAATATAATGATAGTCCCACAAGCTAAGGCGTCGGGGCTTAGGGAACATGATAACCAAGAAGAAGAAAAATGCTTTAAAGCATTTATCCACTCATGCAAATATTTATCTATTGAAAGAGCTGAACAAAGGTAGCACAATAACCAAAAAGGCAATTGTTTTCTGCCCTGTTGTGACAGCCCATACATTAAGGATGGGGAATCTTTTTTGCAAATGTGCAGTAGTATCTGCTCTTTGCAGGAAGTGTGTCAGATGGTTCACAGCAGCGGGCCTGAGGAGAGGCAGAGAGGAGGCATGAGGCGCTCTGCTCTGCTTTTTTCTCTTAAAGCTGAGCCAGGCAGGGTGTTGGGGCGGGCCAGCAACTCAGGCTGGTGAGTGGAGGGAGGCTCCTGAGACTGGCTGTGGAGCACTCAGGGATCTGAGCTCCCTGCTGGAGGACAAAGGCCCCACAGCCGCACTCTGATAGTGCAGGGCCACCCTTGGAGCCAGCCACCTCTCTGCTCCGACCCTAAGACTTCAGGGTCAGAACCAGTGTGAGTGCTTCTCTGGATAGTAAGAGCTCCTTTTTCAGAGTTACAAATCCAAAAAGCTCAGCAATGGAGGGAATGGAACTGCTGGTGCCATACTCTGAAGCCAGCCAGGAACATCCTCTGAATTCTGTTATATGGATTTTTAATCACAGGGGAATTACAGATATTTGGAGCATTAAAGCCTGTGGCTTCACACTTTACATCCATCTATTCATTTACTCACCACCCAGCCCACTCTGTCTTCATAGACCAAGATGAATGAGGAGAGGTTCCACCTTCTAGGAGCTCAATCTTTACAAGAATTAGATTCATCAGTGAGCCTTTAAAAACCACAATTCCAGGCTCCCACCCAGAAGAACTGGATTAGAAGCTCTAATGTCAGATGGGGCACTGACATTGGCGATTTTGACAAAGTTCCCAAGTGGTTCTGTTTGTAGCCAAGTTTGAGAATTTAGTTTGTTCTAGAGATAAAAATGAGTTTGAGTTTGATCTGACCTTTCATTTGGTCTAGAGAGATTCAGAGCACCCTTGGAGAACTACAGTCTTTGTTCTCAGGGTTTACAGTTGAGGGGTTATGGCCCAGATCCTGGGAACCAACCTAGAGATTCGCAGTGGGGATAATACTGTCCCTCTTCCTCCCCCCAACGACATTAGGGACAGGGGGGCATATGGAGGCATGTTTGGGTGACACACTCGTGGGGGGGTGCTACTGACATCTAGTGGGTAGAGGCCAGGGACGTTGCCTCATACCCTATAATGCACAGGACAGTGCCCGCATCCAAAACGCTAGCGGGCCCTGATGTCACCTGTGCTGAGGCGGAGAAGCCTGGTGTTGTCTTAAGGGTGGTTCTGCTTGCAAAGCCAACACGTCAAACGGCTTCCATTAGGTAACATTCATCATGTACTTAACCATGTTCTAGCTCCGTTGTGTGTGTTACCAAACGTCAGTTATTATTAGGTACTATTGTTTGTTCCCATTAGACAAATAAGAAAACTGAGGCTCAGAGAGAAATAACTTGTCTATGGCTATGTACCTCGTAGAGCAAATGAAGGACTTGGGATTTGAACACGTGAGTCAGGCTTCCGGCCACAACATTGTACGGTTGCCCAACACGCTCTATTTTTCTCCTCCTGAGAGTTTTCCAGGCAGAAAAGGGATACATACCTACTTGTATTAGTCCTTCTGAAGATTTGTTGCTTGAAAAAGCAAAACTTCTTTTGCATTGTAAAGACAGCCCCTCTGAGCCAGGAGATTAATGGACTTTGGTCATTTTTGCCCCACGTGGCCAAGCTAAGGTCACGGAAGTGCTGAGAGGAATCCCAAAGAGGATGCTGATGGGTGCTTTCGACGCCAATGGATTCCCACAGCACCTGGCAGCTGGCAGACATCCTGGGGCGCAGTTTGGGGGAGTGCCTGACCCGCCAGGCTGTGTTTCTGACAACTCTGATCTTCTTAACTCTGAGCATCTGTTACAGCGATGCCTTGGCAGGAAAACACAGTGGGAGAAGGTCTGCTCAGGGTATGTGAGCTTCTGACTGACCTCTCAGACGTCCTCTAGAGAGCCCTGGTGTCCCCAGGTCCCCTTGCTCACTGGCCCTGTGCAGATGGAGGAAATGAAAGAGATCCCCAGCAGAGGTCATCTGCCCTCTCTCTAGTGTCTGTGCACCGGGGTGATGGGTTTCAGCCAGTTGTGCGTCTGCTGCTGGGTCTCATTGCCTCTGACTTGGGCCAGGAGGCATTCTGGGATTGGAGCAGTGTCCGCCTTATCTGGGAGGCCCCTGCAGGCCAGCAGACTTTGTAACTTAATCTAAAGCCGCGTTTTAGTGTGGCAGGCGTTACTCTAAGTAATGATACTTTAGTATGACGCTACATTACTACCCAGCGTCTTCTCCTACGAAGTTTTCTGGTTAGAAAAACGGAGCCATTTACAGCATGAGTATAAAATGTGTGCAAGATGGTGATTTTTGGAAGAAAGAAGCCATGGGAATATAACGCTGGGGTCAGAGGTCCTGGCCCAACTTTAGACAGAGTGGTGGTGTGAGTGGCCTGGCCCCCCTCCCCTCCCCTCCGAGCTTGCCCCTCCCTCCCTGGCTTCCTTTTCTGAGGGGACTCTTCTGGGCACTGTGCCCCCAGGCACATTTTGTACACTTCTGGGTCTTGTGTCTATAAAGGAATCTTGAAATGAAGTTGACAGCTGAGAACTGAGGTTCATGGAGGACATTGACTTGGTGTGTTAGCCATTTTATTTTTGGTAGAGATTTTCCATTTTTATTGAGAACACAGGCTATTGCCAAAGAATTTATAGTCTTGGCTGGGCTGTTGGGTCTGTTCAGCTCTCTCTCCTCTTCATTTCCCACAAAATTTTTCTTGAACTTCTTAGTCCTGCCTCCTCCCTCAGAGGGTGATTCTGCTTCGGATTTGCAGAAAAGTTAAGGCTATTAATATGAATTCCCTCAAGTTTTCTCCTTTGATAGCCATTAGTGCTATTTGCCAAATAGCTCCATTTTTTTCCTCCCCTGAAACATATGGCAGGCTTATACTTCCCGGCCCTTCTTTTGGTGGGGTGAATGCTATGACTAATTGTTGACAATGAGTTGTAAGCAGAAACAATGTGTATCACTTCCGGGTGACATTGAATTACTGGTATGAGTCCTTCCAGAGTTGGATGTCCCTGTGGCAGGGCGGGAACTTTTGGGGTGGTGGCTATCCTGTCAGCTTGGGTTCCTCAGTGAGTCCTGTTCCTAGATGGAAGCAGGATCAGCAGTACACAAACCTCCTTGTGCCAAAAGCCACTGCAGCTTTGGTTTTGCTCGTCAACAGAACATAACTTGATTAATATCCTGTCCCTGTGCCCAACAGATATGCTGCATCCATACCCACCCCTTTTGCCTTCCAGCCTTTATCAGAGGAAGAGCTATCTGTCCATCTCTCCTAATCTTTACAACTGCTTCTGATTAAAGTCCTCCAGTGGCTTCCGAATCTTAAAGGAAGAACAAAACAAAACCCTTTGTCACGGTCTACAAGCCTCTGCAGGGTCTGGTCCCGTCTGCCTCTTCCGACTCATCCCACACCCCACTCTTCCTCATGTCTTCTAATTCAGTCACATTAACCTCTCACTTCCTCTTATATGTTGTGTTTCCTCTCACCACAGGGCCTTTGAACATGCTTTGAACACTTTTTTTTTCCCCAGCCAGAAGTGTCCTCCTCACCTCTGGTTGATTTTTCTGAGAGCAGGCATGAGTTCCTCAGAGCCAGCTGCATCAACCTCCCTGATTATGTCACAACCGCCTCAGAAGTTACAATACCATGTTTTCCCATTTAATACCACGTTTTTGCATTTCCAGTGCTTGCTTCAATTGCTGCATTCTCATTTATTGGTGTGGTGTTTTGATGACTGGTATGGCTGACATCATGCCATTTTTATTCACCGCCATGCCCCCGAGATCGGCCCAGCACACTTGGCCGTGGTCACTCAGTGAAAGCTCATTGGGTGCAGCAACGAGCATATACAGCCATGCTGTCCACCTTGGTAACCGCTGGCCACATGTGACTATTAAAATTGAAATTAATTTAAAAATACTAAGAATTCAGTTCCATAATTACACTAGCCTATCTCAAGTGCTAATTAGCTGTATGAGGTTAGTGGATGCCATATTAGAAAGTAGAAACTAGAAGATTTCCATCATGACAGAAAACTCTGTGGGTTCCTGCTGGCAGGATGAAGTCCAAGTGTCTCTGCGTAGCGTGCAGTGTCCCCAGGGGTCTGGTTCTGTCAAGCTTTCCAGTCTGTTCAGTCCCGCAGTGATGCAGCTACAGGCAGACACCCCTCTAAACGCGGTCTGTACACGTGCCGCTCTTCCTCAGGGTCAGCGACTTTTCAGCTTCCACCTCTCTCTGTCTGAGTTGTCCTCCCTCACCTCTCTGTGCCTGAATTGCCATCCCAGCACCTGTCACCCTTTAAGCTCCACCTCAAGGATGGCCCCTTCTGGGAAACATTTCCTGAGTCCAGACTGAGCTGGTCAGTGCTTCTGCTGGCCTCCAAGCCGCCCCCTTTCCATTCCTGTTTGCCTTGCTCAGAGAGGACTGGCGCTCTTTGTTTAAACATCTCTCCGATGCTATGTGCACCCCTCAAGGGCAAGGCCTGGGTCTTGGTCTACTCAGTCTCCCCAATGCACAGCACAGAGCTGGTGGTGTCGTGGACATAGAGAAGGTTTGTTAAATTATGAGTGAGTAGATGAGTGAAACTCAAGTGTTTCTTTCTTAGTACAGCAGTGTGAAGAAAGGGAACTGTGTTACTGAGTAGGTCTAGTGAGGGGGTCCTTCCTGCAACCCTCTCCCCTCCCCGGTCCCATCCCAGGTCTTTTATTTCATGTGAGACAAGCTTGTAGAGCCGGGAATCTCCAGGACCTTCGCAGAGTCAGGTAAGGGCACCTCTGAAATTCTAGAGACTGGAAGGCTCGGCAGAGTAGAGCTGCTTCTTGAGAGAAGTGGGGAGTCTCATCAGTTGGAAGGAAGGGTGGCTGGCACCATGACAAGATTCCCCAAATCAAGGCACATGCCAAGGTGCTGGAACTGGGGGCTGCCTGGGAGTCTGAAAGAGCTAACTGCTATGAACTTGGCTGTGCTTGGTTAGTGAAGTGCTGAGGCGACTGTGGCTCCAGTCATAGCATACCCGTCTTCACCTCACCTGCACCGATGGCACTTTGGGGGCAAGACTGTGTCTTACCCTGCCCAGCACCCGGCAGGCTGATCAGCATCTGTAGCACTCGAAGGTGGTGGCTAACAGAACCTGTCAGGTTGGACTAACCACCCTTACTGGTGATATTACTGCCTGATAAGAGACGTGCTTTCTGCAGTGGGAATAGTGTAATTTTGGACAAGATATTTATGTTTTCTCTTTGTTTTTGTATCAGACCTTTGATTAGTTACGTCCGAAGGGTCCTGCATCTCCTTTAAAGGTGGAGTTAAGGCCTCTATTGTGCAAAATAGGACTTTGTGGGTCTTTGTCCTACTCTGCTTTGAGAGTTGACCCTGGAGGACTCACACCTACAGAGTTCTTTCGGTGAACAGGAGATTCACCCGATCCTCATTAAGACAGACTTGGAGTTGGGAAGAAGGAAGAAATGATGCAGGGGAGAGAAATGATGCAGGTGAGCCTGGAGGTGAAGAAGCAATAAATAGGAAAGAGCGTGAGGGGTGAACGTGAAGGACCAGACGTATGTCCTCAGTTAGACAAGTTGAAGAGAACACCAAGGATCGTGTCTGGGTCTCTGTGACTGGTCACTCAGCAATGACCACGTGCCAGACACTGGGCCCCCTTTACGGGTACAGCCTGGGCCAGCTGAACCTAAACAGGTTCAGAGACTCTTGGGTCCTCCCAGTTGGTGAGGCTGGCAGTCCCCTCAGCATTTATTCAGAGTTGATTTGCAGGGTGAGAGGAGGACCTTTAAGGAGGATATTTGGGTGCAGTTCCCTGAGGACAGAGATGGATAGAAATGGAGAAGACAGCAAGAAGTCTGTTACTCAGATTGGCCCTGGAGGAGGAGACTAAGGTCTGTGTGCATCTATGTGTGTGTATGTATGTACGTGTGTATGTATATACGCGTGTGTGTGTCGGCTACAGGCCCAAACTGGAGGAATTGTTTCCTTTATCCATGAGACACAAGTGGTGTCACTTCTGAGCTCAAGTCTGACTCAGCATGGGGAGAGAAGCATCCTTGCTTTTTATACCCCACAGGCTGGCGAGGCCTGCGGCTATTTGAGGCACACATACTTTATCCCACTTGATTCTGATAACCCAATGAAGTAAGCATTAGTAGCCAAATTTTATAGATAGGAAAGGCCAGTGACCTGCTCAAGTGACCCTGTGAATAAGTAGTAATCTCAAGAATACCCTCTTAGCCACTTCTCCAACATTGTCTTCCAAACACAGGCGACACACCCACCTGGGTTATTGGGGAGGCTGAGGTACCCTCTTAAAATAGAAGTCACGGACAACAACCATATCCTCTTAAGGGCTTTGGTCTTTTCGGGAGGAATTTTAGGCTATAAAAGTGATGTCCTTACACAGGGGCACATTTCTAGCATTCTCTGGGGAGATATCCCAGGACAAGCTGAGGAATGCCTCTGGGGTAGAAGGACCCCTGTAGTCCCAAGGAAGGGGGGCCTCGCTGAGTGACAGCAGTGATGCTTTCCTGTGGAGCTGCATGGCACTTGACAGTTTCCAGAGCATTTCCTTTGTATCAATTAATTTGAAAGTTCACAGAAGACTCCATGAGGCAAAAACTTATGTGCCCATCCTGCAGTTGGGGAATGAGGCCCAGAGGGCTTCAAAGACTTGCTCAAGACCCCTGGCTGGTAAGTGCCAGAATCGGGCCAGAAGTCTCCTGACACCCCCTTCATGATTCCTTCCTGTTTCCCAGGTGGTCCCTGTGCCTTTGTGGGATGACTGTGTTTTACCTAACGGAGGTTGACTCTGTGACTGAGCCAGCCAGGGGACCAGATGTGAGGGTGGCGCCTGAAGAGAGGCAAACATGCAAGTGAGGGACAGGATGCAGAGTGCACTACCCAGTACCAGCCCCAGGGCCTCACCCACTTCATTCGGATGTGGGTGCTTCTCTGCCAGAGTTTCCCAGGCTGTGGACATGGACAGCTAGCTTCGCCAGATGTGCCACGAGAGATACAGCTCTGTGGGTAAGTAATACGTACTGTCCCCTTCTTTGAGAGTAGCAAAGCATATTAAAGGCTCTATAATGTCTTTAAACAAAGAGATATATTTGACTTATTTGAACACAAAATCTTAAGAGTCCCACTTATTAGCAACCCATGAAACTGCCAAGAACAACTCGTTTGCTTTAATCACTAAATTAATGGTTAGCTTTGATATCTTGTAGGCAGAGCATTGGGAATTTTTTGTGGCATTATATCTTGGCCTGAAGATTCATGTAGCAGGTGTAAAAGGCAGTGTATTTGTAAATAGGCCTTGGTGCTAGTCATTTCATAACTCAGAGACCTAGGATTAGATTGTGTCCAGGCAAGCATGCTAAAGTTCATAAATTAAAACTGAAATCTCATTATGATATTAATAAGTTTTTAATTTTGGGTATTTTCACTGGTAAATCGTAATGGAATAAATGTCAGGGAAAACTGTGAGTCTGTCTGCTGTCACTCGATGACACACCGGCTTGGGAGGGCAGACCCACCGGAGCCTGTGAGTAGGCGAGGCTGACATTTCGTGCAGGTCGTTTATTATCGTCCTACTTCTGGGTTGCAGCAGACACTTGACATTCATGATGGATATTTCCTGAGACCTTTATGACTCCCCTAATTGGCAAATTCCACTAGAGTAAATGATTTCCCTCGTAAAGCCTTTTAATTCTGACCGGAACTGTCACAATCATGGAGCGTTTCCCTTCTCTTCCCGTTCATCACCATGGCTGTCTGGTACTTGGTGGTTGACAGAGAGAGGGAGCATGCAGCTGTGAGGTGGTGGCCAGACTTCTGGACCAGCTGACTGATCTACCTTCAGGGACAGTGTTGCTAAGATATTTGGATTCATGTTTCAGAAAAGTGATGAATGCTTGCATTTCAGGGGCCATTGGATTGCTCCTGAATAGCTAAAACTATGACTGTGAATCTGCAAGTGCTAAGCATCTCCTGTTCTTTGGGCTTTCAAAGACATTTCACCCTTCACCCTGTGCTGGGAGGCAGAGGCATGCTCTGGCTTGGCGAAGGGAGGACATGCTTGTGGTTCTGGAAGCTCAAGCTCATGTTTACCATTGCCTGTTCCTGTCCCCATAGCAGGGTTTGTTTGAACTGCAAGGCCATGAATATGTCAGCAGCTTCAGGAAGGGGTTGTGGTGCTTTGATGAAAAGCCTCGGTGAGCTCTTGGGATAGGCTAAAACCCGAGTTCCCTGTACTGCAGACGGTAGCCTGACCCTTCCTCTCCCATCGCTGGATATGTCCAGGTGTTTATCCAAGGCCACTTTTTCCATGATTCACCAATCTTATATCTGGGACTCAGAGTCTTTAAAAAAGCTGTTTTTCTTAGAATTTTTGATTATTATTAAAAGTAAAAGGGCAGGAAGATTTTATCAAACTTAGAAGCTATCTCTAGATGAGCTCTGTAGATGTATGTGGGTGAACTGTACAAAAACCCATATACAGTTCACTCCACACCAATTAAGACAGTCGGACAAGAGGAGAAATGCCCAGAGGTTGTTTTGGCTCATGGAATTCTATGCAGCACAGAAAGAAAGAAGGGGCTCCTACCCTTTGCGACAGCATGGATGGAACTGGAGAGCATTATGCTACGTGAAATAAGCCAGGTGTTGAGGGACAAATACCATATGATCTCACCTTTAACTGGAACATAATCAACAAAAGAAAAACGCAAACAAAATATAACCAGAGACAATTGAAACTAAGAACAATCTAACAATAGCCAGAGGGGAGGGGGGGACAGGGGACAGTGGGGAGAAGGGTTTTCAGGAACTACTATAAAGGACACATGGACAAAACCAAGGGGGAGGGTGGAAGCAAGGGAGGGAGGTGGGTTTGGTTGGGGTGGGGGGGAGTGATGGGAAGAAAATGCAGACAACTGTAATTGAATAATGATAAAGTAATTAAAAAAAATATCCCCAGTACTGGCCCTGTGAAGTAGCTCAGGGGGTGGGGGGGCACCCTGAGTGACTGATGGGTCATCTTGCTCCTGTGGGAAGCACATTGACATTTAAACACATCTTTGGATCTTGGATCTTGGAGCTCTGCAGTTTTCATCAGGGTGAATGATGTCACCTAACCTGAGAGCAGATTCTAAAGACTCCAGAGTACATCGGAATTGGAACCATAACTGAGTTTTGCTTCTTAGGCCTCAGTCTGACTAGCTACTGGGGGCCTGAGGGCTACTGGGTGGCAGTGCACATCTTGAGGTTGATTAAGGCGGTGGGACGAGCTTGCTCTCATAAGTCAACTGGAGCTTTCTCCTATGGACTTCCATAAGCCTGGGGAGTGAATTCCTCTAAGCCTCCTGGAACCACAATCCACAGAGCCTCTACACTGAAACGTTTTCTGCACAGTGAGTCCCCAGGCACATGGAGGAAGCGCAATACATGCTATTGAAAATCCCGAGTTACATGTTTCTTGTGCAAACTTGTGAACTGACCACCTCACTGATGGGAACACTAACTGTGACTTTGGTCCTCTCAGTGGTTTGGAGGCTGAAATCCCCTCTTTGGTTCTCGAGGCTCCAGGCCTAGTCATGGAAGGACTGTCATGACGTCTCTCTCCTGGTTGGCTGGGGGTCCGGGCAGGGGGGTTAGTGAGAGGGGCTCTGAGCAGTTAAGTTGGGTAATTGGTGTTGTCACTGTCACCTTGTGGGAACATCAAATATGTAGGAGCAAAAAGCTAGGCCAGCAGCCCTGCGAGGTGAGAAGCCCAGGAGAGGTGGGGAAGCTTACCTTCTTGACTTCGTATTTAATGGCGAGTTTGATCCGGCTCAGACTTGGACGGTGGTGGTCGGACCAGACTTGGAAGTTCACATCACCATTTAAAATCGCTTCCACCTCTTCTGTGTCTCGGCATAGGTCCAGCACGCCCACCACAAAATCCTTGCATTGCATAGATAACTTCCTGTAATCGTTCTAACAGAATAAAGAGAAATCAGGGGTGTGTCACACTGGGCCCCACAGATTGGCTTGCCCAGCACAGCAGTTCCGAGCAGCAGCTGTGCACCAAGTGTGAGCTTATGGAGAGCATTAGAACTGGGGAATGTGCTGGCTCCAAAAGGCAGGGCAGTTTCTCTTGACACAACAGCCTAGAGGGCGTCTTCTCTAGGCCAGGATTTGTCAAGGTGTGCTCCATTGGGCCACCAGCATCAGAGTCACGCTAGGCCTGCTAAAACGGCAGCCACTGGGCCCTGTTGCAGACTTATCAAGTCAGAATTCCTGGAGATAAGGCTCAGGAATCTTTTTACCTTGTTCTGTAGGTGATTTGGACGCCTGCCAAGGCCCATTCTGGGCTCTTTCAAAGCAGCAGCTTTCCGTGTCCAACTCTGAGGGAGGAGTAATAAGGAAGTGAACTTCTAAGGCCAGTGGAACCAAGACTTCACTCCTTTACCACCAGTCTAAATTGGTAGCTGCTGTTCATAGGAAGTTTACTGGAATGATATGGCTAATATGCTAAATTGGAAGCACACAGGTGTGCTTTCTTTTTATATGCTGGAAAACCTGCTTGTAAATTATAAATTTAAAAAACAAATGTAATTTAAATCTATCAGGATTCTTTCTTACCACAAATCCTTTTGTAGGGCAAGTTATGGCTCCTAAATGACTTGCCTGTTGGGTAAACATTTTTAGACCTTGAGCTTTTTTTGGTTTGTTTTTTTAATAAGTTGCCTCTAGCATGCTCTCTTCTCTTCCCTAGACATACCTTTTGAATTATCTTTGAGAGGCTGACTTCCTTTCCTAGTGACATGCCAACTTCTGTCTCCCCAGATAGACTGCTTCAATTCCAGATAATGATCCACAGTACGATGGACAAAAGAATGTTTCATGTCACCCTCATACCACTGCTCCCCCAGATGTTTTCCCTAGAGGCCTCTTTGTTGGTTTCGTAGTTGAAACTAGTCTATTCAGAGTCTATTCAGAAAGGACTCAACAGACAAAAGTCACTTCCAGTGCTAATTAATCAATGTCAGCAGCCTTCGACTGGTAAATGATAGCTGATAAACAGGAGTGCAGTTTTGCTTTTCCAGAACTTGGAAACCTCAATAAATAGGAGGGAGCCGGGCAAATGGCGGAAGCCCAGCCATTTTTCTGAGTTAATGATTCTTGTCTCCTAGCACTGCCGCATCAAAATGTCACTTTGTGTTAGAGAAAGGTGTTAGTTAGCTGGGGGAAGGAAGAGGATCAAGAAAATGTTTTCAGACAAGAGTGGCACTCTCTCTCCATGTGTGTGTGTGTGTGTGTGTGTATATATATAAATGTAAATGTACATACATACTGTAGGGAGAAGAAGGGGAATGCTGGATAGAAAGATGACTGCTCAGCTCAGGCAGATTGTCATGGAGAAAAATTCAGGGAAGATAGTTGCAGTGTTCTGGGTTTTGGCACATAGTCCAGAGAGCTGACTGGTGACATGAAGAACTGTGTTCTGTGTTCTTTCATTTCTAACACCCTCCTTCCCTGAGAGCCTGTTTGTACTCGGCAATGAAAAATTGACAATGAGCAAGGCAAATATGGTCACTGGGTAGTGTGGGGGTGCAGGAGGCTAAGGATCCACTCTCAGGATTGCACAAAAGTAATGCTAAGTAAAGCTTGCTCAGAGCTCGTCCCAGCTAAGATAACCCGAGAGAGCCAATGAGCCAAAGGTGGGGAGCTCAGGAATGGACAAGAAGGGTCACTTCATCACACGGACCCATTCAGCTCTGGCAGTCCTGCTGCAGCAGCTCAGTTTCTCTGAATCTCCAGCCCCCACTCCATCAACTTTGTTGTCGCTTTCTCAGTAACAAGGGGTCTCTGAAAATTATTGCTTGTTTCTAGTGAAACATAAACTTCCCTATTAACTAGACAAGACCTCATCTCCTGTTGGAAACTCCTATCTACAGCTGAATTCACGGATGGATACAGAAAAGAAGTGGAAAGGCCTTGACCCAGGCCTTGGTCCAAGCTCCCCATGCTAGGAGCAAGTCAGGCTGTACTGCCCCAGAGCCTCAGCACATTTCTGGGTTCAGTGCAGTTCAGAATCTGGGGCTCCATCTCATTAGGGACTCTCACTTCCCTGGGCTCTATCACTAGCTGGCCAGAGCGTGGGGAGACACACCAGAGTAAGTAGTTAGGTTTCTGCCTACTGCATTGGACACTCCAGCTGAAAGGCGGCAAGCCTGGTGTCTGCTGATGGCTGGAACTGATGGAGAGAACCTGATAGTTGTGTGGCCCAGGCTTATCAGAACATCCTGGGGGAATTATGATGGTTGTGATTTTCTGGGTTATCTCTCAGCTCAGTGAGCCTCCCAAGCCACACTCTTCAACTTTAACTGAGACATACACCCAAGACGTTACAAGTGCCCTCTTAAAAACAATATTTCTGCAACCCGAACTTGGTTACTCCCAATGGGTGACAGATGTTCAGCCTGCATCATGTCACTCAATCCTTGTAAAAACCTTACAAAAGAAGGACTATCAGCATTTCCAGTTCACAGATGAGGAAACTGAGACTCAGAGACAAAACCTCACAGGCCAAATCCACTTTTCCCATGCAGCTGTCCCCATGATTGACAGGGGATATGTTCCACGTGGACGCCACCCAGTGGGTGCCTGAACTGTGGATCTTACCAAATCCTATATATACCATGTTTTTCCTATATACCCATACCTACGGTAAAATTACAAGTTAAGCACAGTGAGAGATTAAAAACAATAATAACGAAATAAAACAGTTACAGTGTACTGCAATAAATATGTGAATGTGGCATAATCAAGTACAGTAAGGGTGACATGGACACCAGCCCTGAGATACGACAGTCGATCTGATAACCGAGATGACTGCTGAGTGACTGATGGTGGGCAGTGTTTACAGTGTGGTTACGCTGGGCAAAGGGATGCCTCACGTCCCGGATGGGACACGGCATAGTGGGAGACTGCAGCACACTACTCAGAACAGCATGCAATCTAACACTTACTGTTTGTTTCTGGAGTTTTCATTTGGTATTTTTGAACCATAGGTGATCGTGGGTAACTGAAGCTGTGGTAACTGAAATCCCAGATAAGAGGGCACTATTGCATCAGTCACTCTCTTGTCTCTGGGTCGCTCTCTCACCTTCCCTGAAGGGTTTAGCTCCCGTCTCACTGTCAGCGTCACTGTCCCTGTCCCACAGTTACTGCTGCTGTCACTTATGGTGCTTTCAGTATCTAGGAAAGTGACCCTCCCATTGCCCTGCTTTCTCATTTCCTTGATAAAACCTTTTCTAATGACCCATCCTCAACTCTAACTCTACCACTCACTCTCTTAGGTATTTCTAACAGATCCAGGACCCCAACTTCAAATCTTCCCCTCTGATCACCAGCTCCTGTATGTCCAGCTCACTCCCTGTAAGCCCCGAACTCGAGCAATCCTTTGATCTGCCAGACCACCTTTACTCTGGTTTTCATTCCTTAGGCCACTGTTTCCCTCCTCGCAGAGCTTATATTTTATGGGGAATCGTTACAGTCATCTCTGTACATATTACAACTCTCTCGCCCTCCTCTTATTTCATCCTCCTCACTGGATAAAAGCCTGACCTTGGTCGAGTCTAACTTTCCGCTGCTCTGCTTCTGCCTCTGCACAGGGAGTGCGGCAGGACAA
Source organism: Desmodus rotundus (assembly GCF_022682495.2). Lineage (NCBI taxonomy): Eukaryota > Metazoa > Chordata > Mammalia > Chiroptera > Phyllostomidae > Desmodus > Desmodus rotundus. The sequence continues at coordinate 48,128,923 of NC_071396.1, forward strand.
CACACCGCTGCGCTCCTCAGGCATGTGGCACACTCACTGACTGCGACCTCAGGTGTGCTCCCTCTCTCCTAGACAAGCATGTCATACCCTTCCCTTTCCTCAGTCTTCTAATGCCTCCCCGTTCTCCTAGTGCTCAGATAAAGACCTTGTTTCCTATTTTACTCGGGAAGGAGAAGTCATCAGAAGAGAAGTGCCACACGCTCACACTGTCACGTGTTCTCCCTTCATGCATCTGTGTTCGTGGACTCTCTTCCCCTTTCTCACTGTGGATGAACTGCTCCGCTTCTGTCTGAGGTCAGCTCCTCCACTCATGTGCTGGATATCACTGTGCCTACTCAAGGATGTGGCTTTAGTAATCTTCTTTTTTCTCTCCTGCATTGTCAGGTTATGCATCTGACAATGCAGGAGAGAAAAAAGAGAAAAGTGGTGAAGTATATATACTTTCACCAGTTCTACTTTTTACCTTGGTCCAAACCACTGTCGTCTCTAACTTGGACTGACCCCAGAGACTCCTAACTGGTCTCCCTGATTCTGTCCTGGTCCTCTGCAGTGTGTTGTCCGCACGTCAGTTAAAGAGAAACTCTCCAGTGGCTCCCCAGCCACTCAGAGTATACAGTCGTGCTGTCCTCTAGGGACACACATTGTCTAGCCTCTCCATTCTGCCTCTGGTCCTATTTCCAATCGTCCTTGTCCTCCCGCGGTCTGCTCCAGCCACTCTGACCCTCTGGTTCTTCAGACACGCTTGGCACGGACCATGTCTGTGCACTGCTTATTCTCTGTGCTTGGAGTGCTCTGTCCTGGGTAGCTACACGGGCAGCTCTCTCAGCTCCTTCAGATCGTTGCTCAAATGCCACTTTGAATGCATTGAACAGTTTTTGATATTCTTCTTCCATCTATTTCTTGTGCTCTGCTCACCGCAGATATTAACAGAGATTCTTTGATTTTCGCCTGGTTCAGAATTTCTTCCCTTTCCTTTTGGTCCATAAATTTCACAAGGTCATTTATTGTTGAGATGAGTCTCTGGCTTCAACACAGAGGATAAACCAAAGCTGTTTAACATTGATACTTAACATTTAGTATTGATACTTTTGAATTTTTGGTGCTGAAGCTATTGTTTTGACAACACCAATTTCAGGAAATTATTAGCTTGCTTGACTTCCGTTCAAAACCCCAACTCTCAAACATTTTCAAAGCTACTGTCAAACTTAAATTAGAAAAGAGAAAGCTTATTACTCTCATTGGTCAAAAGTTTAGTTAATTTCTCAGACTGATGCTGTGGAAACGCCCACACAATACAGGATAATTAACACTCATTCCTCATTGGACGCCTCCGACATTAGATGCACAGAGTGTGGGCCTCAGACCCAATGCCCTTGGCTCCCTTCAGAGGCCCAGTTGTGGAGGAGGAGCTTGTGCTGAAAGCCCCCACTGACGTACACATGGAGCTAGACTACCGTGTGTGTGCATGCTGGAAGCTGGGAGGTGGTCTGTGTCTGCCATTTAGTCCGAATTTGTTTCAGAAATGATTACAGCAACAGTTTACAGTAAAAGTGTTCTAAGCATTTCATTAAATGGTCACAATTACCCTATAAAGCTCATAGGGTCGTTATTCCTAAATAATAGGAGGACTGAGAATTGACCATTGTATTTAGCAATTTGGAGGCCATTAGTCACCGTGATGGGAGCGCATTTGGGAGAGTGGGGGGCAGGACTGGTGAGAATTAGAGTTTTGTAAGAGAGGGAATTGGAGCCAGTTATATAGATGGTGCTTTGGAGGAGTTTATTGCAAAGGAGAGCAGAGAAATGGATCAGTAGCTGGTTGGAGGAGTAGAGTCAGGAAAAGCTTTCCTTTTCCCCCTCTCATCCTTCTTCCTTCCCTCCCTCCCTTCTTTCTCCTGGTGGGAGAAACCATAATATTTTGTATTTTGATGGGAATTTTTAGTAGATAATTAATGCTGATCCTTGTATATGATGTCAGAAGATTATTATATTAATTCAGTAGTTCAATAGCATGTGACACATGATTGGATTAGTTTGTATGTACAGGAATGAACTCAGGTAGAGTAACACATGGCTTATCCATAGTAGGAGGAAGGTCAGCTATGTGGCTGAGGATGCTAGCATTGGTGGTAGGACTCTCTGGACATTTTCTTTCTATCACTTCAGGGTTTTTTTTTTTTAGTGAAATAGCAAGAAAAATTATCAGCTGAGAGTCAGAATTGGGGAGGAGGTGATAGAAATTTAAGGAGAGGAGGTCTGAAATCATTTTTAGGAGAATTTTAAGAGTGAATAGATTGGGAAGACAGGATATGATTGCTGAGAACAATAAGGACCCATTTAAGATTCACGGTCAGAAATTTAAAATGGGACTAAGCAATACGGTTGACGTTTTCTAACCACATTCACCTTTCTGGGTGCCGGCATGGAGGAGGTACAGAATAAGATTTTATCAAGATTGTATTTTTGCCGAAGAATACAACAAATCAAGAGAGGGGCAGAGGAACTGAGGTGTATGTGATGGAGATTTTAATGCTAGTCCATGGGATTGAAGCTGGTATGGAGGGAGACAGGACTTCCAGGGGAGAAGGAGAGTGGAAAGATGGGTAGAAAAATAAGACCAACTGTATGTGTTGTCTACAAGAAACCCACTTTAAATGTAAAGTTGGAAATTTCTTCCAAAACTAAACATACTCTTACTATATGATCCAGCAGTCATGATGCTTGGTATTAACACAAAAGGAGTAAAAAACTGTGTCCACACAAAACCATGCACATGGGTGTTTATAGCAGCTTTATTCGTAATTGCCAAAACTTCGAGGTAAGCAACATGCCCCTAGGTCGGTGAGTGGATGAATACGCTGTGGGCCATCCAGACAGTGGAATATTGCTCAGTGCTAAAAAGAAATGAGCTGCCAAGCCATGAAAAGACATGGGGGAAACTTGCATGCATATTACTAAGTGAAAGAAGCCAACCTGAAAGGCTACAGGCTGTATGATTCCAAATGTGTCGCAATCTGGAGAAGACCAACTCTGTGGAAACAGTAAAAGGATCCGAGGTTGCCAGGGGCTAAGTGGGGTGGGGGGAATGAATAGGTGGAGCACCGGGGATTTGGGGGCAGTGGAACTACTCTGTGTGATACTACAGTGGGAGATATGTGTCGTTTATATGCTTGTCCAAACCCAGATACACTGCCAAGAGTGGACCCTAATATATGCAATGGACTTTGGGTGATGATGATGTGTCAGTATCGGTTCATCAGTTGTAACAAAGGTGCCACTCTGTGGGGTGGGGGCTGTCCGTCATGGGGGAGGCCATGCACATGTGTGGGTGGGGGAATATGGTAACTCTGTACCTTTTGCTCAATATTGGTGTGAACCTAAAACTGTCTACAAATAAGGTTTATTTTTAAAAGAAGATGGTTGAATAGTGATTTGGAGGGTAGACCCTGGGGAGAAGCAAATATTGAGAGTTCGGATATTTGAGGGAGGTAGAAAATTCCAGCAAGTCCTCAGGGAGTAGTATGAGGTATGGGGTCATGGAGAGTTCGCCTTGAGCACGACAGCTAGGGTCAAGTAGGCTTGTGGTGACTGAAGGAGGACCAGTGGAGAGGGCTTCATTAAAACCGAGCCAGGGTGTGCAAAGGATGACCTGTGTGTATGTTAGCGTGCCAAGGATCCAAACAGCAGGGCCTGAACCCGTGGAGAAATGACAGTGACCCGCTCTTGCAGACTGCAATGGTGAGGGTTAACGGGTAACATGACCTCATGGAACAGGACTCGAAGCTGAGTACTCTTATGAGGGGAGGAAGGGAAAGGTCTGAGAGAGAAGGTAAAGAGCCGCAGGAGAGGTACAGCTCCCACTCCCAGGCCCAGTGCTGGGAGGACTCTGGGAGCAAACCCGCCCCCTTGAGGGGGCTGCCGGGGAAGGGTGGCCTTCGGGGAGCCAGTCTTTATGAAGAGTGAGAAGACGATGCATGTCTAAGAGGAGGGGCAACTACGGGATTCTGCTGAGGAGGAAGTATGACTTATAGACCGTGAAGTGGTGATGTGGCATCCGGAGATGAAGAAGGGAGGCGTGAGGATGGAGTAGGGATGCAAGGAGTCTTGTAGAGAATCGATTGTAGGTGCTGAGGGGGACTTGGGAGACAGATGGCGGTGACAAAAAGAGGGGTCAAAACACTTGAGTTCCATTGTGAGGAGTCAGTGAGACAAAGCAGGTGAAGTGCATAGCACAGTGCTGGGCACGTAGGTCATGCCGAGCACCTTTTGGTGAGAAAGGAATTTAAAGCCACACCCTGCCTTCCAGCACTCCCTTCTGCATGTCCCCCACTCAGTTGATAGATGACAAAACAGAATGATAAAATTTAACACACATGGCTGGGTCCTTATTAATTATAACTGGAATCACTGAAATAATTAGTGGGTATCAGCCGCTGGGTAGGAACCTGAGCCTGGTGCTCATTACTGCAGATGAAAATTGAAAAGCTTCAATCCACATTTTAGCTTTCATGCCTACAGTTCATTGTTTCATTAACCTTGACCATATCAGTAAGCTCGTACCCCAAAGTATCATAAAGGGCATTTAATATCCCTCAGCATTCAATCTCCTCTTACGAATGCAGATCCAAGGAAGGGGATTCAGGTTCAGTGCATGCGTCAGATAGCAAACGTTTCCTACCTTGGCTTTCCCAGGGGGACTTAGACAGCTCTCACTCCCGAGAATCCAGGGTTCTGCTCGAAGGTGGGGTGGGATAGGGCTGGCTCCCTGCTCTAGCGACCTCTCAAAGGCCCAACTCTCCAACTCTGCACTGGTCACCCACTGCCTCATTGAGTTTGTTATTTGCTCTCTGCAGGAGGCCTGCCTTTATTCTCCTCAAACTTCCCGCATTTCCTAGTGGGGTTTCTGTCCTACTGTTTCAGGGTTGGGGAAAGACGATTGATTGTACGTGAGCCATTAGTGATCTTAGAAGTGTTCGGTGCAGGCCTGATCAGGCTTTACATGGGAAGGATGACGGTGGTTCGTGCTTGGGCTCTGGAATGGGAGTGTCTGGGTTCAGATCACAGCTCTGCTTCACACTGGCTGTGTGATTTTGAGTGTATAACTTAATCTCTCTGTGTGCTCTCATCTGTGTAATGGGGATGATAACACTATTTTATAGGATTGTTGCAAGGAGTAAACTAAACGAGTAAACCCACTTCAGTCACTTGACACAATGGGACAAGTATTAGCCATTGTTATGAAACCTGTGGCTTATAGGTTAGCAGAGGGCATACACACGGAAAATTTCTCTCTTTTGGGGTGTGGGTCTTTGAGTGCCTTTTCTAACAAAGCAGACTCAGCCCTCGTTGGATTCAATTCCACAGCTGCACCCTGAGTTGGTCCTCAAAGGTGCAGCCGCATGGCAGGGTAGAAGCTGGAGTGGGGGGTTGGCGCAGAGGCCTTGCTCATTCACAGTGTAGGTGCAGGCCCCCGCCTGGGAGCTGAGCCTGCATCTGCCGGTGGCCATGCTGCCTTTCTGGGCCAGGCAGTGTCAACAGTGCTCTGTTGATACTTTGGTTTCCACTGTGCTTTTTGGTTTACTCATTGGCAGCTACTAACATCATAAGGGGCTCCCTAATCCATCACCTTGACATTGTGAAGTCCAGAAGTAATGAATTGCTCTGCTTGTTGATTTTTGTAACAAGTCCTCTCGGATGGATTTGGAGGCTTAGCTAAGGAGGATAAAGGCTGTCTTTCAAGGAAACAGAAGAGCAACTCAAGTATTTCATTTGGTAGCTCAGCAAGTATATTTGTGCACCCATTGTGTGCCAGGCCTACAGGCCCTGTGTTGGGATACAAACCTAAATAAAACATAGTCTTTGTCCTTGAGGAGCTCAGGGTCCTTCTAGACAGAATGACAAGAAACTAGATAAGGCCAATAAGTTGACATAGTGCCTTGGAGCATGCCACACCGCTACAGATATGGGGGACTTTCAAGAGGAGGCAGAGTATAAATTGAGACCTATGGGTGAGTAAAGCTAGCAGGGGTGAGACAGGCACGGGGAGGAGAGGTAGCAGGGAATGGACATTCCAGGAGGAGGAACTGGCAAATACAAGGGCCCAGTGGGGAGAGAACAGTCACCGGTGTGTGGACCGATGTGGTTATTGGCTACCTTAATGACAGCGGGGTTATGTGCATAGCTTATGCACATTACCCGGTGTTTTACATAATTTCTCACTAGTAAATAAACATGAATGCTTTCCTGTATCCAGAGAGGAATTCATGTATACTCTCTGCACATCCTTTTCCCGATTAAAGATGCTGCTTGGTTTTCTCTTGCTGAGCTCCCAGAAGAGCCTCTCCTCAGCTTTTTGTTTTTTCTGCTGGAACCAGAGGGAGCCAAGACTTGAAGGCAGGTCTGCCTGTGTGAGCCTTGCTCCCTCCCTGGGAGGCTTCAGGGCTCTCTCCCCTCTCTCTGAGTGCTCTCTGTTCTCCTGCTGTCCTCCCTTTCCACCCCCCTCTGTTTATCTGTCTCTGCCTCTGCTGCTCTCTCTTCTCCCTCTCCCTCTCATATCCATCACTCTGTCAGCCATAGGTCAGTGAGAGCCCGGAAGAACAAGGCAGGCCCGGTACTGCGCTCCCGGATCTGAGACCAGAGGGAACGGTGGACGGTGAAGGTCCCACAGCTCCATGGTGGGAAGAGGGCTTCAGGCTCTGACTCTTGCAAGCCGTCAGGCTGTGTGAGGAAGCCCCATGGTTCACTTACATGGAAGGCAGCCCACCTTCCCCTTGCCTTCCTGCCCTGCCCCCACATGGGGTTAGCCTAAGCATGGTTGGTTGGTTTCTGTACCCATTAAAATGGGAGACAGCCTGTACTCAGAAAAACTGTAGGACACTGAAAAAAGAAATACAAATAAATGGAAGCATATACCGTGTTCATGGATTGGAAGAATTAGCATCATTAAAATGTCCATACTAACCAATCTACAGATTCAGTGTAATCCCTATTAAAATTCCAATGGCATATTTCACAAATCTAGAACAAATATTTCAAAAATTTTTATGGACCCAAAAAAGACCCTGACCAGCCTCAGCAATCTCAAGAAAGAAGAACAAAGTGGGAGAAGTCACAATACCTGATATCAAACTGCACTGCAAGGGCACTGTAAATCCAGACAGCCTGGTACTGGCGTAAGAACAGACACGCAGATCAATGGAAAGAATAGAGAGCCCAGAAATAAACCATGTCTGTATGGTCAGTTAATATTTGACAAATATTTTACCCCATTTTATGCTTGATTGTAGTCATGAGCATACAATGGAGTAAAAATAGCCCCTTCGATAAATGGTGTTGGGAGAACTGGACTGGTATACGCAAAAAAGGAAAATGAAACTTATACCATATACCAGAATAAACACAAAATGGATAAAAGACTTAAATATGAGTTGTGACACCATAAAAATCTTAGAGGAGAACATAGGCAGTAAAATTTCAGATATTCCGCAGCGGTATGTTTGCTGATCTATCTCCTGCAGCAAGGGAAATAAAGGAAAAAGTAAACAATGGGACTACCTCGAAGTAAAGCTTCTGCACAGCCGAAGAAGCCACCATCAGAATGAAAGGGGAACCAACCTTATGGGAGACATATTTGCCAATGATATATTGGACATGGGTTTGATTTCCAAAATATGTAAAGAACTCATCTGACACAACACCAGGAAGACAAAAAATCCAGTTAAAAAATGGGCAAAGGACCTGAGTAGACACTTTTCCAAGGAGGACATACAGATGACCCAAAGACATATGAAAAGATGCTCAACATCACTAGCCATCAGAGAGATGCAAATTAAAACCACAATGAGATATCACCTCACACTGGTCAGAATGGCCATCATTTAATAAATCAAAAAACAGCAAGTACTGGCAAGGATCTGGAGAAAAGGGAACCTTATTGCACTGTTGGTGAGAATGCTGACTGGTGCAGCCGCTGTGGAATCCAAACAGTATAGAGTTTCCCCCAAAAACTGAAAATGGAGCTCCCTTTTTACCCACCAGTTCCACTGCTGGGAATATACCCTAAGAATCCTGAATCACAATTCAAAAGAATTTATGCACCCCTATGTTCATAAGCATTATTTGCAATAGCCAAGTGCTGGAAACAGCCTAAGTGCCCATCAGTAAATGAGTGGATCAGAAAACTGGTACACTTACATAATGGAATATTACTCAGCAGGAAGAAGGAACTCCTACCCTTTGTGACAACTTGAATGGAACTGGAGAATATTATACTAAGTGAAATAAGCCAGGTGGTGAACGACAAATACCATATGATCTCACCTATAAACAGGAACCTAATGAACTAAACAAACAAATGAGCAAAATAGAACCAGAGGCATGGAAACATGGGACAGAGTGACAGTGACCAGAGGGGAGGGGATAGGGGGACAATGGTAGAAAGAAGGGGAAGGGACCAGTTAAAGAACATGTATGAGTGACCCATGGACATGGACAACAGTGCGGGGATTGACTGTGGGAGTGTGGGGTGGGCAAAGTGGAGGAGGCCAAAGGGGGAAAAAATTGGGACAACTGTAAGAGAATAACAATAAAATATTTTAAAAAATAGACTACCAATATACTGTCAGTTATCTTTTATTGAGTGCTGACTGTGTGCCAGGCTCCTGGCCAAATACTTTACATATTTAGCTCATTGTTCTCATGACAAAACTAGGAGGTGGATACCATCATCATTCCTGGAACTGAAGCCCAGAGACTTCAGGGGTAGCTGGGAATTGAACTTGGGTATGGCCGACTCCAAATTTTATAATCCTAACTCTGGGAAGTACTCATCTGATAAAAATACCAACTTCCCTGGCAACTGCTCTAAAACCCTGAGCGCCACCCTGAAGGGGCAGGTTCAGAGTCCTTCCTGGTAAAGAGGAAGAGAGAGGCCCTGTTGGTAAGAGGCAGAGGTGCTGACACTGAGTGAGGCAGAAAGTACGCCATGTATCCACACCCAGGGCAAGGCCAGGGAGGCGAGGCTGGCTGAGCTCACACAGCTGAGTTTGACCACTCTAAGTAACAAGCAGATGTGTTGGTGGTCAGAGTCAGAGTGGACCCCAAAACTAATAGGATGGACCATTCCTGTTCCTCCCAAGGCCCTAAGCCTCTTACCAAAGTGCCAGTCTGTCTACTCCCCCACATCCTTTTTGGTCTTATGACTCCCACCAGGGCGGGGGTCATTCTTTTCTATTGCAGAACAGCTTTCCCTGCCTCGTCCAGGATCACTTTCTTCATGGTAAGAAGTTATGGAAGTGGGAGGGAAGCGCAGGGTTTGCAGTTTCCTTTCTGTGGTGGCTGGGGGAACTTGCAGCTCATTTCGCAGACACACAGAAACTAACTCTGGCGGGATGAGGTGGCATTGCTTGCACCAGTGGAATTCCAAGGGGGACAGCATGGTGACTGCTGTTCACAGTACACTGGCTGTTTTTAGCAAGCACCTTGGGGTCTGTTTGTACTGTTGGAGCTGAAGCACACAACATAGCTGCAGAGGAGGGCTGAATTACCACTGCCCTACTCTTGGATCCTTCCAAAGCTTTCATCCACAAGCATACCTAAGCCACTTTGGTCCATGGGTTGGCTCATGGAAGAACTCACGTGTTCATTAATCATTACTTCATTAATCAACAAAAAGAGAGATCCACCCTGTGTGGAGCACGGTGCTGGGGCCCTGGAGAAATGGTGAAGAGCGAGGCAGGCATGGTTGCTGCTCTCCTGGAGTTGACAGACCAGCGGGAATGAGACAGTGAAGGTCCTATGGCAGAGCGTGATGAGGGTCTCTCCTTGTTGTGCGAACTAGACCTGAGTTTCCTTATATCCAGTCTCATAGTGATTCCTGGGAAAGCATTTTCTTTCAGATGAACCCACTTGGTATGAGCCTGTTAGCTTGAGAGCTTGAGTGCTTTCCAGTAGTCCATCCGTAAATAGATGTTCCACCCAGTTCCACATGAGCTGGTTGAACCTTCTGTGTTCTAGAAGCTGTGCCCAGCCCTGGAGGAGTGAGAGGTGGGGGACCGGGGGGCAAAAACATGTAACCCAGTTGGGTGAATATTATGGGGTAGAGCTAGTCATTCATTCAGCAAACAGTCATTGTGTGCCCACTGTGCCAGGCCCTGTTCTAAATCTTTGTGGTACAGCCATAAGCAAAACAGAGTCCTTGCCTTTGTGGAGCTTACATTTTACTGAGTGTGGGGACTGCAGATTGTTTTATGTACTTAGATGGTTAGGGAGGAACTTCCTGAGGACGTGAGTTTGGACAGGGAGTTGAAGCCAGTGAAGGAGGGAACTATGAGGCCTTTTAAAGGGGGAGAAAGGCATGGTCTGCTTTGCACCATGGCGGACAGGGGCCTGAGCAGCCTGAGTGTTGTAGGGTCAGGGTGTGGGCCGTGGTCGTCATCTGATCAGGTGCAGTGGTGCTAAGGGGCAGGGATGGAAATGGGTCGGGGAAACATTTCTGTTTTAATACCAACAGGAAGGAAGGGACAGAGAAATTGAGAGCTCAGTATGTGGCATGCTTGGGATGTCAAACACCGGGAGGAAATTCCCTGACATGTTAACATCTGATGGGTTACAGATGATTTTTCTTATACACAAATTCATTTTTGACACTATCAATATAATCATAAAACAGTTTGAGTGTGTTGCGATGTTTAAACCTGCCTGTTTTCCTTTGCACCAAGTTTGAGGAGCCATGCCAGCCTCGCTCTTCATCGTTTCTCCATAAGTCTGAGTTTTGGAAAGGCCCCTCGTGCTGCCATGGCCGGGCCTGCAGTCTTCTCTACTTGATGTCTCATAACTTTGCTGTTTTTTTAAATACCAAATTAAAAGAAGATTCAGAAGGGTTCAGAGCAAATGTGACCTATGCATCTTATTTGCACTAACTGTATATTGTGAAAACATTTCAGAGAAACAGTAATTTAGAATTGGCATCACTGGATAACATACCCTTCCAGTGGATTCTGTCATGACTCACCTCATTATGGATTCAGAATAGTAAATGTTTGTGGGGCTAGTTTTGAAGAGTAATTATAGCGTAACAAATGTATAGAGGTAATTTTTTCAAATTTGCTGATGATTGCTGAAAATACGAATGATAAAGAGAGGCTAATAACTAGATGGCAGAGTAGCAATTAGAAAAATGTAGAGCCCTGCTAATTACAAAGCAAAAACCAAAGTTAGACAAATCAGTGCAGTAGTCCCCCTTTACGTGGGGGGTAATTTCCAAGACCCCCCAGTGGATGCCTGAAACCCCGGGTAGGACCAAACCCTATATGTATTGTGTTTTTCCTACACATCCATACCTGTGATAAAGTTTAATTTGTAAATTAGACACAGGGAGAGATTAACAAAAATAACTAATAATAAAGTATAACAATATACTGTAATAAAAGTTATGCAAATGTTGTCTCTTTCTCTCTCTCTCAAAATATCTTGTATTGTACTCAGCTTTTCACTTACAGGAGGAACTTTACAGCTTCTCTTTGGTCTGCCTGAATTCAGTATCACTAGCGTGCTTGGGGCCATTGTTAAGTAAAAGAAGGGTTGCATGAGCCTGTGATACTGCAACAGCTGATCCAAGAACCAGGCAGCTGCTCAGGGACCAATGGGCTGGTAGTGTATACTGTGTGGACACGCTGGGCGATGGGATGACTCACGTCCCAGGCAGGGCAGAGAGGATGGTTCAAAATTGCATCATGCTACTCAGAACAGTGCTCAATTTAAAACTTATGAATTATTTCTGGAAATTTCCATTGAATATTTTTGGACCACGGTTGACTGTAGGTAACTGCAGAAAGTGAACCTGTGGATAAGGGGGGACTCCTGTACTTGTGATTTCTTGGATCAAAGGAGCATGCACCCTTTTCACTTCAGTGCCCCATCCATGTGTTCCTAAGCCTGGACTGATGCATTTCTCTGCTTCCTCCAAGAAACCCTACCCCTCCTCCAGATCAGCTTGAAGGTAACTGCAGAAGGGCTTTCCTTATATCCCTGGGGAAATCCTCTGTTTCAGGCTCTGCACCCCCACGGCCTTTTATTCTTAGGGACCAATAACCCTGTCAGAGTGCTCTCTGTGTTTTTCACACTTTCATACTTGACTAATCAACTTCATTCATTTGTATATTCCAGCCCTGGACATGCCCCATTACAGAACTTAATACATTTGCATACATATACTCTGATTTAAGAGTTTTATTTGTAGGAAGTTGAGGAGTAAGTAAGTGCTGGTGTGTGGCTACCAGGGAATCGAATTAGGAACAGCAGGGGGGCATAGGTGGCTCTAAGAGATGTCTGTCTGGGAGCCGGCACTGCCGGTTAGAGGCTCATTACATTGTGCATAGACAATTGCAGTAACTTTCTGAAAGTCCCAGAAGACATGAGGAAAAGATGAATAAGTGTCTGCATTTAAATAAGTTTAATCAGGAAAATCAGATTCCAGGGATTTTTTTGTTTTTTGTTTTGCCTTAGACTGATTTATCCAGTGCATGACTGAATAACACTTGGAAGTGGGACATATACCTATTTTTTAAATATGAGAAAAGAAGACTGAGGCTTTGACACGATTTCATTTATCTCTACAGCCTCCAGTGTATCTATGTGCTGATGATTCCCAGGTTTTTCCTCCAGCCCCAACCTGTATCCCGAGGGACTGGTTCAGATAGTCCACTGCCAAGTGGTTGTGTACACTAGTAAGTCCAGCATGCAGAAGAAAGATTGCCTTTTGCTGATAGATGATTTAACCGCTCTAAGTCTGTTTCCTTATCTGTGAAGTGGGAATGATAATCATTTCGTAAACCTCAGCTTAGATGTTAAATGTTTATCAAAATACTTAATAGAAATGAGGAGCGGAAAGGGCTAGAGAAGTAGGGACTCAGGAAGGGCTTACTAGTCCAGGCACCTGGCTTTGCGAATGAGGATGAGCTGCAGAGCAGAGAATGACTGAGCCAAGATTCCGTGGTGGTTAGTGGGAGAGCCCGGCCTCCTCACTCAGTGCCCTCCCTTCAGCTGGGGGAGCCTCACCTGTCAAAGCCCCATCCTAGCATTGCCCGACAGGCTCTCTATGATGTCATGTCACCTGTGACATAGGCCCTGTCCTGCAGGAGGGTGACCACAGGGCTCCAAGTTATTTGGTTTCCTCAAGTAATCTCTACAATCTGATTACCATCAGAGCACTCATCAACTGTTCCCTTTAGGTGAAAAAAAGATCCAACTCTCTTTAAAGTTAGGTGTCTAAATTTATAATTTGAGAAGAGATATCATTTAGGCAAGAAAGCTCTGGCTCCTAATTTTTTCAGCTGAATTAAAACACTTTTTCCTCTTCCCGAACATTTCCTGGAGCTCATCTCCATGTTTTTGTTAAAATACAAGTTTTAAGCACATAAGACATCAAGTTTCTAATGTGCTATGGGAAAGTATTGGGTGAATTCTTTGGAGTACAGAACTTAAGCAAAATTAATAATCACCAGGAGATTGTCATCAGAAAGATTCTTGGGCCACTGTTTTCAAAGAATATGTAGGAGAAGCTGGAGAGAACTATTAGCTAAACAGGCAACACCCTGGTCTTCATCACCCAGTAGGTCAGCGACTGCAGGCTATGTTCCCAGGAATGAAAAGACATGAGCTCTGCCCGTCCCCCCCTCCCCACCCCCAGATCCAAGCAACTGTATTGTTAGTAAATGTGAAATGTGTTGTATTTCTAGGATGTCTGTGTGTGTGAGAGAGAGAGAGAAAGAGAGGAGAGAAGAGGTCCTTCCTTAGCATTTCAGTGTGGCCCTTCTTAATTTTCAAAGCATTTAACCATCAGTAATTAGCAAGCCTGCTCTGGAGCCCAGAATAACAAGTCATTATTATTAATTTCACACTGTAGGTATGAGAGGAAGAAAGATCATAATAACATGGAAGATAATCATACTACCAAGCATTTGGAAAGCCCTTTCCTGTTTGAGAAGTGATAGTATTTAGAAAAATTTAGCTCTGATTATTCTTATGTTACTGTCATTTTAGGACTAGGTATACAATTTTAGGGATCTTTTTAGTTTTCCTGAGACTTAATCATACTGCCCCTCCTGTGACCGTAACTGTATTCCCCAACCCCTCCAGACCTCCTGGGGTCGACAGAAGAATGCAGACTGCAGTCTACCACCTGACCTGTTTTATTGAGAGTTGATGGGTAAGTTCATGGCCTCCTGTTGTTCGGGAGGAGTGTGCTCAGGCAGTACAGGTGCCAGGATATTCAGAGTGTTCATTGCAGCTTCTTACCCCTACACTGTGTTCGAGTGTACTGATTACATATTTGAGAAATGGAAAAGAAAGAGAGAGACACTTCAACCATAACAAGTGGGATTTCTGAATGATGGAGATTTTTCTTCACTTGGCAATCAAGTGCAGTTCTCTCAGTTTTCTTGATTGGTGTTAAATCAATTGGTAGAGTTGATTGGAACTCTGCCATGGATCCAGAAGCTGCAGTGGCATTTGCTGGCTCCTTATAATTCATGGGCTCGAAGGGTAGCAGAATATGCCACCCCCAAATATGCTAGTTTGGTATAAGGATTATTTTGAGATGAAGGCAATTAAGAAGAAGTAGGTACAAGAAAAGCTGTCTGCCCTCCCCTTATTTGGCTAAAAGCAGGACATAAATTTGTAAGGGTGTCCCCCTTCCCTCACTACCAAGGACAGAAGTTAATCACCAGAGACAGCTCTGGACCCCTGTCAGCCCAGAGACAGCATCAGAGGAAGCTGGATAACAGACCTGGCTAAAACTAGTTCTCACCCTCTGCTAGTTCCTCCATATGTTTACTGCCCCGCAATTTGATGTCCTTAGAAGCTCAAAGTCCTTTTCGTTTGTCTTGTCACTTCTCTAAAACTTTATTGTCCTTTTAATATGCTGTATGAGCCCAAGCCCTCACTACCGCCTTGAGTTATTCATTTCTGAGTTCTCCTATCTGTTGTGCTATGCACATGCTAATAAACTTCTGGGTTTTTTTTTCTTTTTTTTGTTACTCTGTCTTTCGTCTGTCTAGTTTACAGGACTGTAGTCAGGGAACCTAGGAAGATAGAGGGAAAAAGAGTTTTTTTCCTCCCCTATAGTCTAATAGAGGAAAAAAAAGAACCATGACTTTTTGCCATTATAACAGCCTAAAAACTGAACACTAAAATAATCCAAAGCTATGAACTCAGAAGGGTGGAGGGAAAATCATTTTTCCTTCCCCACACGGGCCTGTCCATATTTCCCTGGCTGAGGGCTCAGGCATCCTTCTTCACATGGCCCTTCTTCAGTCCCTGGGGCCCACCCTCCCTCTAATACTGGGCCACAGGGGTTGTTTGGGACTTAGTGAATTGTCAGAGATTTAGTTTTATTGATTTATTTATATGTGTAGGGACTCTTGACTTGTCAGAATGGCATAAAGATTATTTTAAACTAAAAACATCTGAACAAACAGCAGCTAAACTTCTTTTTAAACTTTTTGGCAGAGCCTCTTAAAAACACAGCCCCCGTAGATGGGCTGGGGGCACGGGTGGGTGTTACATTCAGACAGGAGACTGACCGCTCACACCCAGACGAGAACAAATATCACAGATGCTCATGCCTTCCATTTGTTTCCCTAAAAGCCTGTGTGTTTCCTAAAAGTCCTCTTTTTCCTTAGCAACTCGTTCCTTTCCTCCCGTGGTATGTAAACCCCTGTCTTTACTGTTCAGGTAGCTACTTCTTTTAGTTACTTCTATATGCATATGGATAAATTCTGTCTTTTCTCTCTCTTTGGTTAATCACAATGTCGTAACCACTGCAGCCTAAGATGGTAGAGGAACAGTTTTCACCTCCCAACACGTGACACTGAAAATTTCCAGGAAGTGTTGACATCACATAGAGGAAATACCAGAGGTACAATATTTCATGAGAAAACCAGGATTCCAAATTGTTTGTACAGCGTCGTCACCATTGCACAGAACAAACAAATCTATGCACAGGGAAAAAAATAGTGCACCTCCTTACCTGGTAACCGATCATACAAGAAAGTCTTAGGAGTAGAACTGTGGGGACGGGTAGAGGAATAGCCATACGTAGGACACGGGGGTGGAATAAAAGTCCAGGAGCTGAAACGTGTTTGGGAATTGGTGTGCGATGGAAATGGCATCACAGATTAGTGGGGGAAAGTAAGATTCTCTGATAACAGTGCTGGGAAACCAGCTCTCGGAGAAAAGCAACAGTGTGACCAAACTCCCCCTGCATACCAAAGTGAACTCCAGAAAAGGACAAGAACCGTATGATCTCACTCACATGCGGGACAGAAAACAGAAAGCAGCAAACAAAGCAAAGGAACTCACGGGCACAGACAATGGAGGGGAAGTGGGTCAAGTATATGGTGATGGGAAACTTGACTTTGGCTGGAGAGCACGCGGTAGAGTCTACAGATGATGTGTCATAGAACTGTACACTCGAAACTTACATAATCTTATTAATGTCACCCCAGCACATTTAATAAAATCAAAAAGGTAAATGGTAGATCTATGAAGGCAATGGAAGAACAAAATAGGTGTAATATAGGAGAATATCTTTGTGACCTTGGGTGGGGGGAAGGATTTCTTAATGAACCTAATTCACAAACTTTTCAAAAATATAAGGGTTTTTGTTTCATAAAGGGTGACACAGACAAATTTCACAGAGGACCGATAATTGGGAGAAGGTATCTGCAACACCTGAAGTAGACAGGAACTAGTATTTAGAATATAACAGGAACTCTTGAATGAAAATGTAAAAATACCCCCAACCAGAAAGCCTGTTAAAAAGTGGGTAAAGGAATGATAGGAAGAGGCAAGGCATAGCAAAGAGATACCCGTGTGGCTGAACAATATGTGAAGCACTCTGCTTCATTAGCAACTAACGCAATGCAAATTAAACCAATCTCGCAGCCCTCGTACTGGCAAACCTTTGAAGGCAGGGTAACACCCAGAGCTGGCAGCACGGGGCAAACCACAGCCCCAAGGGCCAGCCTTCTGGGGAGCAGTCGGGGCCCTGAGTGTGGGCAGACCTCACTGGGTCTGTCACAGAATGCTGAAGGAGGATAGTGAGCAGGTACAGGATGTTCTTTGCAGCTTTGCGTGTGGTAACAACAGACTAGAGTCAGTCTAGGTGTCTGTCGCTGCGGGAATGCGAAAGTGAAAGGCTGCAGGTACAGATGATGGAGTGCTAGGCAGCTGGCAGAAGCAGTGGACTAAGTTTACACACAGCAGTGAGGAGAGACTATAAGAAAGGGAGTAATTTTATCGTGTGATCCCTTTTATGTAATTATAAACACAGAAACCAACAATATATTTTCCCATAGTCTCCATTAGTATATAAGCTCTATGAGGCAGAAATTACAGGGTTTTGATGGTCCCTACGTGTTTCCAGCCTCTGGAGCTTTTCACATCATAGGTGCAAAGGACATATTTCTTGAGTAAATGATACATGTAGACACACACACATTACATATACACATTTATATGTGTATGTACTTTGGGGCAGGGAGAATGAAAATGAGGATAAAGTATGAAGGGAAAACAGTATGATCATGTTCCATCAACTGAGTCATAGAATTAATTCCAAATTTTGCACCTGGGGATAGGGGGAGCAGTAGGAGGGAACATACGCGTGTGAATTGTTCATAGATGGTGGGATTCATGCTGAACTTTCTATCTCCTCTCCTCTGCTATATTTTCTAAAGGTTCTGTAATCAGTGTGTTTTATTTTCATTATCCCCAAACCCAACACTTGAAAATGTTTTTCTCGTACTTGAGAGGGCAGTTTCCCAATACCGAACCTCCCCCATTCCTTCTGTCAGCTACCTCCCACCTCTTACCGCCCTGCTCTCCCAGCCACCACACGCACCCACTCACACCGAATTCCAGTACCTCTGTCTCCACTTGTGCCTTGGTCAGTAGAAACCATCAGCAATCTCCCTGTTTCTTCCGGACAGACTCTTAGTTTTAGGACTGCCTTTGGCTTCCCAGAATAACTGACTTTTGGCCTTCTGCCCCACCCTGCTGTGAGGTTGGCCTGGATTGCTGGGGTCATCCTTCCCCAGTTCATCTGAACCTGGTGCTGTCCCTTTATATTGGGTTGAATAGTGGCTCTTCAAAATTCACATCCCTCCTGGAACTTCAGTGTGGGACCTTCTACGGAAACAGTGTATTGCAACTGTAATTAGTTAAGATGAAGTCCTACTGGATTACGTGGGCCCTTAATCCAAAGTGACTGGTCTTTGTAACAGTGTTCTTATAGGAAGAGAATAAGGGACACAGGAACACACAGGGAGATCACTGTGTGCCTGCACAGGCAGAGATTGGAGTAGTGTGTCCACAAGTCAGGGGTCACCACGTCGGCCAGGAAGAGGCAAGGAAAGATCCTTCCCCAGAGCCCTTGGAGAGAGCATAGCCCAGAGAACACCTTGATTTTGGACCTCTGGCCTCCTGAACTGTGAGAGAATACGTTTCTATTCCAAAGCTTTGGAGGAAGGGGGAGAGGCCTACTCCATGCCCTTATTTATGCTAAAACCAGCTCCAGTTGAGTAACAATTAGAGATGAAATTTAGCCATTTTCCTCACTTCAATGAAAAATTTAACTTGGTTCACGCAGCCAAACAGAGGGAGAAAGGTGTCCTCAGAATCTGGAAAATGTAGAAAGATCAGAATCCAGTGGAACCCTTTTTATTCTGAGCTATCACTCAGGAAGCTCTTTTCAGCACTCTGTGCCAGCAAAACTTTGCCGTGAGCAGTTCACCCAGACCTGGGGAGTGAGCTGCTCCTACCCCAAGGGATCTTCTGACTGTGCTGTCACTGGTGGTGAGGGGTTGCCCGCTGGTTGGGATATGCTGGTCCTTCCACACCCATGTGCCCTCATCCCCTTCCTGGGTGGACCTCCCTTCCTATTAGTCATCCAGCTCCTTTCATCTGGCCCCCCAATCCATTTTCTGCAGTCAGTAGAGTGGATCTTTCCTAACTGCAGAGTTGAGTCACTCACTCACCTGCTGAAACCTTCCAATGGCTTCCATTCACCCTAAAATGAAGTCCAGCTTGTTACCATAGCTGCCAATGGTAAGGTCATGGCTGGGGTGTTCTGTCACCTGCCACCTCTCCCTTTACTCCCTGCCATAGGGAGCGACTCAGGATTCTCTAAAAGGCCTCTCTTTGCCTTTCTGCACTGGGCTGTTTCATGTGCAGTTTCTATGCCTAGAACCATGTTTCCCATTCCATGCTGTCTGTCTATCTCTCCCATACTCCCAGGTTTTCTTTAAGCACTGTCTCTTCTGGGACATCTCTAAACACATGGACGCGTGTGTGTGCACGCATGCGTGCGTGCACGGACCCACCTACAGTCAGCAGTCCCACTAAGGCAGCTCTTTCAAAATTGCCCTTTTACCACTTAGCACAATTTGTAAAGCTATGTTCATTTGTGTGATTCTGTGAGGAATGCCTATATTCTCCACTAGACTAGAAGGTCCTGAGGGTAGGAACTTGATTTTGTTCATCATTTCATCTTAGCACCTAACCCAGAGCCTGGCTCATACTATGGGCTTAATAAAGCCGAATGCTGGATTATCCTCAGGTCACTCTGGCACTATCCAGTTCTGATATTCTGTGAGTCAGCAGACCCCATACTCCCGTTCCACCCTCCCAATAGTTTTTCACATTTAATCTGAATGTGAATTTGCTAGTAAAACACATGCCTCTGTGTTGATGGTGTGTGCAGCATCCTTGATTAACGTCACCCTATTATGAGTAATTTGTAGTGTTGTAACTTCAGCAAAAATTTCTGCATTTTCATAATTTCCATTGATTTAATTTGTGCTACTACTCATCGACTAATGTTCTCTAAGAACTGTCTCCATTTTCTCTGTATCTCTGATATTTCAGCCTGATAGTTACACTTGAATAGGAAATTATTTTTTCTCATTTTTTTGTGCGTGTAGTGATGAATCATGTCCATGGAGATATTTTTTAAAAAGTAATCTGTACATAGCAGGAGCTGTGCCTGCCCATGTCCTCCTTCCCCTGCTCCCCCGTCTTTCCTGCCTGTGCTGCTTCCTTTCCCAGCAGTGCTTTTTGCAGTGCTCCAGGCTCCCTCGGTGTCAGCGGTCTGAATTTTTCCAGTTGGAAAATGTCCTTTGCCTTGTTTTAAACCATGGAGCTCACATGCACAGCCCATACTGTCTCTTGTTCTGGCAAGATCTCTTGATAGGTAGAGAGGGAATCTTAGCAAAATCAGGAAGACCCTTGGAATAAAGGAAATGCTGAAACTTAATTTGTGTTTATTGGGAGGAAGAGTGTGGCACTGGAAATCCTGTGGACTTCCGGGAACAAAAAGGGATTCCCACTTGGTGTGGGGAGGGTCAGATTCTCTGCATAGAGTTTTATATTCTTCATCTCATTTAATCCTCACCAGTACCCTGGGAGGTCCTTACTCATTGATTCACTCACCAACTCATTATTAGGTACTGAGTACCTTCTGTGTGGGGGGACTTTCTTGAGGTCAAATGGGATGAGACGTAGAAAGCCTTGACAACTGGGTGAATAGTGATGTCATGTACAGAGAGGAGGACAAGGGCAGGAGTTTGGGCAGGGGAAACAAGCATTCCGTTTTGGACATCTTACAGTTCTAATACCTGCCCTCTTCCCCCTTTTTCAGATCAGGAAACTAACTTCCACCAGTGCCCAAGATTGGGTTGCTGAGAGATGGCTCTGGGACTGGAACCCAGGTCAGTCTGATTCCAGAGCCAGGATTTTTGCTCTCAAAGCCTTGAGGAAAAAAAGTGTGGTTGCCCTGGGTGTTCATCAGAGCCTGTCCACTGCCCTTGTCCTCTTCTAGCACAGTGGCCTCCTTTATGCCACCTAAATACCTGTCACCCACTGTATGCTGTTTCCATGTGCTTTAGAGGCTGATACTCTTGGCATAAACCACAGAAGTGGAAAATCATTTAACTTTAGGCATTAGTTGTGACCCAGTGATAAATTGTCACTAAAGGACACGTTAATTAGTTTTTTCCTGTTATGATTCATTAATGTCCTCCAGACAGGTAGAAAACTACAAAAAGACAAAGCTAACATGGGCTGAAGTCACCTCTGTCCCTTCTCCTGAGATAAGCCAGTCACCAATCTTACTGTCAGATATGAAAGCTGAAGACCCTGACCCCTGTGTGGACCTGTTGACCAGCCTGCATGGTCTGACTGTCCCTTCCCTGTATGTGCTTACTGACCTCTGGGATCTTTCTCTTTTCTGCTCCCATTCCGCATCGCCAGGCACTGGTGCAGGGAGCGTGGGTGACCCAGTCAGAGTCCTGAGGGTATGGGGGAGGATATACAAGTGAGGGCTGTGAAGGGTGTTCTGACACAGTCTCTGAAAAAACAAATTGCTTTGAGGACGTGCAGCCTGTACAGTTAAAAAATTTTTCCCATTGGAAAAGGAGACAATTTTCAAGTTATCTCATTCATGTTAAGCAGGCATTTGTTTATACTTCTCGCCAAGCTTACAAACTTCAATGAAATGGATTTTCCCAAGATGTTGGGCTATAAACTTTAAAAATCCTAAAAATATTCAAAGCATGTGAGGGACAGGTGCAAGCACAGATTCCACTGGAGGCAGTGGGCTTTGGCACTGCCTCAGGCCCAGGGTGGGCCTGTCTTCAGGCTTCCTGGCTCCCGGCACCAGCTGGCCAGAGTTCACGTCCCCTCTGAGCTCCTTACCACAATGCTGAGTCCCCCCTCCTCAGCCTCCCCTCCTCTTCCCTTCCCCATTTTGATAAGTTTGCAAGCAGATTACAAACTGTCATCTCAACATCTTTACCTTCCACAATGACATCTCACTAGAGATCATAGCAGGTGGCAAATTGGTCTGATTTATGATTATTTGCATTTTTAATTTGTGCTATTTTAGGCCCACAGAGTTTTTTATGGGTGTTAAAATGGCAACACAAACATCAATACATAATTCATCATCTATTTTTCATAATACATGTGGTTAGCAACTCATTGACAAACAGAAAATTTGTCAACACTTTCAGCAAGATGAAGGTGCAGCTCTAGCTTCCTTGCTCCTCCCCTTCCTCTCTGTGCTCTGTACGAATAAACTGTTCGTGACTGAGCACAATCAGCAGCCTGCATGCTGATATTTTGTCAACAGGAAATGCTTTCTCAGTTGCAGTTTTGTCATTATTCAGAGTGACCAAATCTTAACTAAGGTAAAGGGTTTGTTGGGCTTCCACAGTTCCCTGACTTGGGAACATGGTACTTTGCAATTTAAGCAAAAGATGAGAGAGGAGGAGGGATACCTCCAATCTCCATCCTGCTCTGTCATTCCTTTCAAAGCCCCAGACCGTACTCTACAGTATTCTCTTGTACTTTCCTTCCCCCTCCCCTCCCACTCCTGCTAGGCATGGCTGTTGGCATAACTCTAAATCGGAAGAAAGCTATAATACCTGTGATCCTTTGAAACAATAGCTACACGGATAAACAACACACATAGGCAGAATGCCAGGGATTTGACTGGGAAGACAGTGGCAAAATAAAGGGGACCCTGAGTAATTTTATCAGAAAGATGACCAGTTTAAAAAAAATACTAAGCAGGCTCTTTCAAGAGAAATGTACAGACCTTATTACATTCTTGGTGGCAGAAGCCGTAACTCAGCTGAGGTAGACAAATTCCTCATTTTTTACCATGCTACTCCAGGTGCCGCTACACGGAGAGAGCCTGTTCCCTCAGCGAGACACCTCTGCATAGTCCATTCCCTTCTCCTTCTCCTACTGCAGAGATAGACCAGTCAGCCAAACTGTCATCTGTGGGCCGTGCTCCCAGACCCCACCTGGTAGGCACTGTAGGCAAGATCAAGACACACTCTGCCCTTGGGAGTTCAGTGGTCACTGCACCGTACAGTGCAGCAAATGATTGGTCCTTAGGTATTTAATGTGAGTTGTTTCATCCATTCAACCACCTTGTAACCTTTCGAGCTTCCCTATCTCACCGTGTCCATCAAATACCTCTATTAAATCCATGCACACAGGAAGAGCTTAACCCATCAGTAAAAGTAATCACTTGCTTCATCTGTTGAAATGATTATCCTTTTAGGATTTCCTTCATTTCCTTCATTAAGTATTTATGGAATGCTTACTAGATTCCTGGGTATAATTCAAGATACTAGAAAGTCCTCAGTGGACAAGTGGAGCATTAACAGTTTTCTAAACCCAGGAAGATTAGAAAATCCTTGAACAGAGCTGTATAATTTCCACACTATAAAGAATGGTTTTCCAGCCAGCCTCTGACTCCTGCCACAATTTACTGCAGACCTTGACATTAGCTGAACTTCTTGCTAATGACTAGACGCTATTCTGGTGGTAACTTAAACAGACTCTGAAAATAATAGCCTAGGTGACTGAAACCACCTAGGTTTTCATGCATAATGCTCATCGGGAAGAGTCACTCCCAGAATGAGTGTCTTAGAGGATCTGGAGGATGACACATGACATCTGCATGGAGAACCTGATAGCTTTTTTATACAGTTGATAGCACTGCATCATCTCTGTAATACATGGCTACAGTCAGTAGTGTGTAGTTCCTTTAAAGCAGACCAGACTCCTGAAGGGTGCATTTCAGAACACAGACATTTACTCTTCATTCTTCTACTACCGTTTGACTCCCCTCTTGCTAAGGTGCTCTGTTCTCTGAGAAGGTCTATGATGTCAGGAATGCACGTGCAAGCATAGTTGGATAAGTAATGAAGTTCTGAAGGAACGCTGATGTTAATTTATAATGCACCCTTTGTTGCAATGTGAGACATTATTTCAAACAAAGGTAACTAGGGGGATGTTGATGGCCAGTGAATGCGTGTTTGTGTGAACTCTCATCTGCTCAAATCATCGCATTGTGGAAAGGGCTTGTCATCGTGTTAGTAGTGTTCTTAATTGCCCATAATTTTCATAATTTACTTTTTAAATCAAAATATCATAGTAAACGCTTTTTAGCAATTTCCAGGTTTAGATATTATATGTACTAAAACATGCCAGACTTTGGGTTTTAGTAAAAGGAAACAAATGGCCTGGATGTAATTCCACATGTTAGTCTAGCATCATTTTATCCAGTAAGGCTGGCATGCTCCCAGTTTTCAGGTAAGTAGAGAATTGTGCCATTATCCAGATAATCTGATTCAAAAAACATTTTTTTCCTGGAATTGTTTCTTCTCGGCCAGAAATATCTAAATTAACTGGCTTATCCATTTTTTCCCCCATGACCCAAATGCAGATTCAGTCTGAAGCCCAGGTTAAAGCAAAATTCCACCAAGTTTCCTTGGGGCATCACTGGCCTTATTGCTGGTAGGTGGAGTTTACTGGATAGAAACAAGGACACAGAGGCAGTAGCTACATGTCTTGGGAGCTTCTTTGGGTAACCTCTACATCTGTTCCCACCAGCTTCTCTAGATGAGGCTATGAACAAGGCAGGATTTAGGGTAGTGTCTCCAGTCCAGTAGATGGGCCCAAGATGGGGGCACAGACAGAATAAAATTAGTTAATAGTATTCTTTTTCTATTCACAGTTTTTGGTGCCCTGTGGCTTCCTGTAGGCCTGGCTTTTCTGTCCCTGGCCATTGGGTGATCCCATTCCTACAGAGAGGCTTCCATGGCTGCATGCACACATAGCTAAACTGTCCTGTGTTTTGTTGCAGTGTCTCACACTCTAAATCCTCTAAGCCATCTCACCTCCCAGTCAGGGACATTCCCCAAACTCCAGCTCTCATCCTCTTAGTCCCCTAGTCACAAGCTTTCCGTGGCTCTCCATTTCCTATGGGAGAGCATCCCAGGCACTCAGTGTGACCTGCAGG
Organism: Desmodus rotundus; assembly: GCF_022682495.2. Lineage (NCBI taxonomy): Eukaryota > Metazoa > Chordata > Mammalia > Chiroptera > Phyllostomidae > Desmodus > Desmodus rotundus. Next base: position 48,153,800 of record NC_071396.1, read on the forward strand.
GCCCTCTGATGTCTGCCTCCAGTGCATCTCTTCAGCATTCCTTCTGTGTGCCTCTCCAGGAATCTACCTAGTCACACAGAGCTTCTCAGCAGCCCCCTTGCCTGCTGGGGTCCATACTAGACCTCACCTTCACCTGCCTTTTCCCAATGCCGACCTCTCCTCTCACTGATCCAGTTCCTCCTGCTAAGCAATGCCCAGCCCAATTCCATTTCCTTCTTTGAGAGCTCCCTGAGTGATGTGGTCCCTTGCTGTGGGTCGGTATCCATCCTCAGCCACATACTTATGTCCTCTGCAGGGGCAGCTCTTGCACTGATGTCTTGTTTGGACAATGACTTGACTCCTGCAGGTGACATCTCTTCCCAGCTCTGCATCAGCCCTGCCTGTGACCCCTTTTTAGTATACTCCATACCATCATAGGCCCTGATTGAAAGGCAGGATGAGAAATTACAAGCCCAGTTGTAGTTTCTTCTCTTCCAGCCACACCTTCTGCACTGGAGTATTCCTTTATCATTCGGGTAAAGACAAATGAGACTCTGAGAAGCGCAGTGCATGAAAAAGGCCTCTGACTTGCAATTTCCCATAATGGCTACAAGCTGGTTCTGATATCCTAGCACCTAGATTAGGATGATGGCTTTGCTACTGCTGGCTGTGTGGCATCTCTCTTCCTCTGTGCCCTCCTACAGAATGAGGGTACTAATGGTATCCACATCAGTGGTTGCTGAGGGGATGAACAATGTCATATTAAGGTAGGTAGTCTTCAGCACACAGTAAGCACTCACTGAATGTTTGCTTTTAATTATTATTGAACACTGTCAAAAGAACTAGATCCCAGTGTTCTCTTTCAGAGGGGATTCAGTTGACAGGAAAAACATAGGCCCACTATTGAGTAATGGACTTTGGAGATGGGTCTCTGTCCCCTGGGCTAGCCTGGTAAGTCCAGGTGTTATTGGGGTGGCTGATTTACAGGGCTTTGCCCCATGCCCATTTACTGGGGTGAAAAGCCCAACTCTGCAGACAGTTTTATTTTCATTTTCATGTACCTTCTCCTTAGCCCATTTGATAGGACAACAGCAGTTGCTTGCTAAATTGAGAGAGGCTACAACCAAGTCTTTTTAGCATTAGATATGAGACTGAATCTAGGATTAACACAGTCCAGGATGGGATAGAGATGTGAACCAGACAAGTTAAAGCCACACAGGTGAGACGGCAAGACCCAGATCTGCACTAGGAAACCACTGCAGGATTTCTAGATACCCATGAGCTCCCTGGGTGGAGAGCTGAGGCATTTACACCGGCACCACAATGCAATCCTGTTTGCATGTGGCTGGCCTTTCACTGCATGGATTTTTGGGAGTCATCTCTTCACCACATTTATGTGGTTTCAAATATTCCACCTAATGTGTGGCTTTTCTTTTTCAGACCTACATCTGACACAGGTTGAGAAAGCGCCCTTCCTCTCTGTGAGCCCAAAAGACAAGAACCCGAGGCCTTCACCCTGGGTTACACCAGAAGACAACCTGTTTCACTACTAGACACACCTGGAAGAGCCCACTGCGCAAGCTGCCTGCAGGGTGGTGAGTGGTGAATTACCTTGAATTCAGTCTCAATGTTGGCTAGTCTGGCCAACTCATTGCTTAGCTCCAGCGCGGTGAGGACAGGGTCTTCGCTGGACAGGGACAAGTAGGCGGCACTTGCCAATCCCTTGTAGGCATTCATGCGGGAGCGCGAGTGGCTGAAGGAGTCCTTCCGCTGCTTCTCAGTGCACTCGCTGCACTTGCAGAAGTAGTCGTGGGGCCGCTCGATGCGGGCGCCCTTGAGCAGGAGGATGTGCACGATTTCATACTCCTGGCAGTGGGCTGCGAGGATGATGGGTGTGATATCGTGGGAGAAGCGCGTGCCATCCTCATCGTAGGCATAGAAGTCGTCGTCGCGGAGCTCCTGCTCCAGCGGGCTGAGCGTCAGGCGCTGGCCCTGGGCAAAGGCTGGGTGGTTGAGGATGGCCTCCACGATGCGCACGTAGCCCTTGCTGATGGCCAGCAGCAGCGCATCCCCCACCCGCGCCAGGTTCTCCTTCTTGAGCAGCAGCTCTGTGACCTCCAGGTGCTCGTTGCCCACGGCCAGCTGCAGTGCGTTCTGCCCCATGTAGTCTACACAGTTGAAGTTGAGGGTCTTAGACTCCTCCAGCATTTTCCTGACCACTGGGATGTTACCATACTCAGCCGAGTCCAGGAAGCGCTCTTCCTCAGGTGTCAGGCTGGTGCCCTTCTCGTTGAACATGTAGGCAGGACCCCGGATAGCCTGGCGGCGGCCCTTCTCCCTCAGTGTCGTGTGCCGGCGCTGCATGTTTTTGAAAGCGCCACTCCCCAGCCTGTGGGGTGACAAGGCAAAATACACAGTTACTTTCTCACGGGCCAGTGGGTTCTCCAGGGGCAGAGCAAACAAATATTGTTGAGATAAAGAAGAATGTCATGATTGGAATCTTAGGAGAAATTATGAAATCTTATTAGAAATCATTGTCTGATCACTGAGATTAAGACAAAGTGGATAGCCAGAACTATTCTTATTCATGTGGAAGTACTAGTTAGCCAGCATCTACACTACGTTGGGGGAGGAGGGAGGCGGAGCGGAAATGGGGGTTTAGGTGGAGTGTCATGGGAGATGGGGGTGGTGGGTGTGGGGTACTGATGTGGCTGACAGGCCAAGGTCTGTCGGTTTTATTTCCATTTGTGCAAAGTTGACCATGTCCTGTCACTTCTCTGCGCTTTGACCTGCACAGTGTGATTAACTTTTGTGTGCCATAGGGCCCCCAGGAGCATTAAGTGAGGCAGCATGCATGTAGAAAGTACTAGTCACTGCCAGTTTATTCCACCTCCTCCTGCCTGTTGGTAAGCCGAGCTCTCCAAGGGCTGTGCCGGGGACCTGGCCGCCATGGGCACGGCTGCCTTTGGTTCAGTTGTGCTGTTCGCAGTGACAAAACCGTAGCAACGTGTGAGCCAGCCACACCCACTGTCTCTGCATTCAGTGCTGTCCTGTGTGAGGACTGTGCTTGTTTTCTGGTCCCCGTGAAGCCTGAGCATGTCCTGAAGGGCAGGGGGGGCAGCTGGTGGCAGGGAGGATCATTCCACTTACTCATGGCCACACAGCAGCCCTCCTGAAAAGCCTTAGCCGTAACTTCTCAGGAAAGAGCCTGGATTTTTACATGGATGGAGGACAGGTCAAGTTGTATGCTAGGTTCATTTCTGTTGTGTTCTTTCCCATTGTGGCACAGTGTAGATGGTAATACTAATACTGATGATAATGGCAGTTAACAGCTATTAAGCACCTGTTATATGCCAGGAGCTATATTAAGATGTTAGTATACCTCACATGTATTGCTTGTGTAATTCTCACATCAACCTGTGAGGCAGGTAGTGTTATTGTCTTTGTCTCAGATGAAGACCCTGAGACAGGTGGGGCTGAGAGACAGACTTGGAGGTCAGAAGGTCTGGAGTCAGAATCCTGGCTCCACTTTTGCCAGTCTTGTGACTTTGGACAAGTTACCTAATGTTTAGTTTGCCAAAGTTTTAAAGTGGCACACTGAGAGAATAACAGTTGTAGTATACTTTGAGCTTGAACTAGATACTTCATGTCCAGCTAGCCTTCAGATCTTGAGCAGGCCCTCAGCTCAAGATGCTTTAACTAGAGAGTCTGGACCAGATGTTTCCTAACTTTGTATGAACTTGAACATTGTAAGCTTTTCTGGTTCTCCAGTCGGCCCTACCTATATTTTCTATTCTCCTTTTCTAGTCTACCCCCACACATGTTACTCAAGTAATTCTAGAATGGCACACGTTTCAAAAAGAGTGCATCTGTTCTAAAGAGTATGTACTTAGGGATTCGTTTTGAACTGTTTTCATGTTCCTGTCTGTTACTGGTCATGTCTCTATGCATTAAGGACACTCAGTATTTCACTGAAGCCATTTGTAAATAATAAGGTACTCACAGGAAAAAGGCTTTTAAACTAATCCTAGTGTTTTGAGATTTAAAAAAAAGTAGTAGTGTTGCCCAGTCTTGTGATGTTTTAAAATTTGGGGCTTCATACCCTTTTGGTCTTAGCTCCTTTTAGGGGTCCCTATCTGGCATGAAGCAAAGACTGGGAGGTCAGAGTTTGCACTCTCATTCTGTCTGGGCCTGAGTCACCCTTCATGGGAGAACCTGCGGAACTGTTCCGTGGAGCAGCTTCTTTAGCTGCAAAAAATAAAAGGAATAATTATGGGGAACTCCATTGAAAGGCAATTGTGGGTGATAAATCCTAATAGAGAGCCCTGTGCTCCTTTAGGAAGAGCATCTGAACTGCCATCCACTTTCCTAAAGTGCACTTGGAAAGCAGATTGCTGGGGAAAAGATTCTTAGGATTCAAGTTCATAAGCTCCTTCTGAGCCCATTACTGTCAACAAATTTCATCATTTCAGGGAGGGAGGCCAAAGTAGACCATAAATTGGGAGTCCAACAGAGGAGGGGCTCACAAATAGGGTGCATTTATTACTATAGGTTTTTCAAAAGGAGAGGAGGTGACTGAGTTCAACATTCACCTCATTTTCATTCCCAAGGGGCCTTGTTTCAGAGGATGTTGTGAATTCAGTTTTAAGGTCTGTCAGCTGGATACACAGACTCAAGTGGGAAAGGGCCCACAAAAGACTAATAATCCTTCTCAGCCTGTCCTATGATGATGCTTATACCCCACTCAGGACCACCTTCCTAGACTTACACATCACAACTCTACTCAAGAAAAGGCAGTTTCTACTCAAGAGCATCTGAGCAGTGTGTCAGAGATGGAATGGCAGCTGTCCTGGGAGGAGCTTGAGCCTGATCCCACATTACTTTTCCTTTAGCAGGTCTGCTCAAGAGGGAGAATAGGCAGACTCCAAGGTCAAGGGTATACAACTGTTACACAGCAACAAGCCATGGGGAGATTAATTCAAAGGAAATATAATAACTACTGAACCAAGTCAGAGTAGAGAAATGTTTCACAAGGAACACATAAGTACCCAATCTAAATTCAGAGCTCACATGAATATCATATGTCATAGATACTACAGCCTACAAATTGAAAGGATGGTAAAGCATTATTTGTTAATTTCTTTCATTAAACAAACAAACATAAAATGCAAGGTATTAGCATTCTCACTTTTAGGTGGAGAATCTGAGTTAGATGACATGAAAAGATGAAATCTTAGGGCAAGTAATTTCTGTACAAGAATAGAGCATCGTATATATCTTGATGTTTCTATAATGATGTCTTATCAAAGAAGAAACACAAATAGCTAGTATTTGTGAGAAGTTAAAATGCTCTCACTAGTTGACATGTGTTTTTTCAAATGACCTTGAAAGCAGATACCCAGGTGTAGCAAATAAACAAGCCTCTTTTTCTCAGCCTTAAAATCTCAGCTTTGACATACATTTGGATGCTCACAGAACTGTCTGTTCCGCTCCTTTCCTAGCAGAATTTGGCATTGATCAAACCTTGTGGGCCTTCAAGTTGTGTATGCAGACAGGCATATAATGGGACATGCTACTCAGTGAGATTGCTTCTCACATAAGGGGCTTCACATCAGCCCCTGGGGCTACCCGAGTTGATCCATGTATTGATGGAGGCCTATTACCCTGATATCCCTCTATGTTTTTTAAACATTTTTCTGCATTCTTAAGGTATAACTGATGAATAAAATACAACAGTAAAATATTTAAAGTATGCATTGTGGTGATTTAATATATGTTGTTTATGTCATGAAAGGAATCCCACTATCTAATTAACATTCATGACCATGTATGTACATATGTGTGAATATGTATATATGTATATATACATGTGTGTGTGTGTAGAGAGAGATAAAGAGAAAGAGGGTGAGAGACAGAGAACATTGAAGTTTTACTCTCTCAGCAAATTTCAGTTATGAAAGTGTTATCAACCATAGTCACCAAGTTTTACACTAGATCTTCAGACCTTATTCATGTTACAGCTGCGTTTGCACCCTTTTACCATCCTCTTCCTATTTCCCCTGTTTAAACATTTATACACCTATGACTATATTAGGCCTCCATATACTTGCTATTTAATCTTGACTTTAGTCAGGCTTCAGCCATATGTTCCACATGGATTGGAAAGAATCCCCAAAAAATGTGTTAGAAAGAGGAAGTTATTTTGTCCACAATGGCTGGTGGGCAGAACCCACACTCGTGAATCAGATGTGTTTCTTCGCTAGAGTCTGGGGATTTCGTCACAGTTTTAGGGGCAGTAAGGAGCAAAATGATTCTCCCTAGAGTGTAATTAGCATTTGAATGCCCATACTTTAATATTTTTCTTAAAAATGAACTTTGAATGTAAATGTCTCTTTATTTGCATGTATTATTGAGATAATGAGTGATCAAACTCATCAAACACCTCAATTAAGATACAGTGTTGTTTATTTTCTATAAATGCATACACTGACATTTGATGTCATTGAGAAGAAGGATTACAGTGGAAACAAAACTGTATTGGAGAGGAGGACTGATTATTAAACTTCCTTTTAATCCCTTGGCTGCTATTTTTACCAAGATGCTCTTACAGATGCATCAGCCAGTCTGAAGGAAGCCAGACGTCAGTGATCCATGGAAAGTATGAATTCTGCACGCTAAGGCCAGCTGCAAACGAGCATGACCATAAAGCCTTTTAGAGACAGGGATTGTTGTTAATTACTGATGAGGAAAAGGTCACTTCATCAAAATGTCCTTTTAGAGATATTTGTTGTCTTTTTTAAAAAAACTGGTACATGCACCATAGGTCTCTGTGGAAATTCTTCAAGTCTGAAACCAGTTCAGTCTGTAACATTCCACAAGTGAATATAGAAGCAAAGAAAATCCAGGAGTCAGGTCAGTCACCCAGGATAACCCAGCTCTGGTCTGTGCAAGTGTACAGACCGAATTTTAGCCCACAGCGACAGTGGCAAAATAGTCAGGTGATTTGGAATCTTCTCCTAAACCTCAACTCTCTTTACCAGTGGAAAGAAAATCATAAAATCTATGTTCTAGGTGCTTCAAGACCAGAGTGAGGATGCGATATATATCAAATGCCTTGAATAATAGAAAGCCTCATGCAAATGCCCATGACAATGATCAAAACCTTACATATCAATACATTTAAGTAAATGATTATAACTTGGCTGTACTCTACACTGATAGTTTTCAGGCTCTTTTCTAAATGACTATATAATAGTGATAGTTGACACATATTACACATTTGCCAGACACTGTGCCGAATGCTTTATATGAATTACTATTTTAAATTCATACAAATCCTGTGATAAGCTTGGCTATTTTCCATAGTGACCAATCATGACAATTAGCATTTATGACCCACTAAACCAGATTGCAGGCCCCATACTGAGTACTTTACATGCATTATCATTTGAAATTATCATAAATTACATGATGTATGTGCTGTTGTTCCTATGCAATAGATAATGAAATGAGACTCAGCTAAATGAACTGCTCTGCCAAGGCTACACAACTTGGTAGATGCACCAAGTGCAAGACCTATCTGATTTCAAAGCCCATGCTTTTGGCTGCTATACTGTTGCCATCCATCTTCCTCCGGCATTTTTTGTGTTTCTTTAGATTGTAAAATTTTCCACTAGAGTGCAGGATCCTCAAGGGCAGGGGAATACAACTTGCTTATATGGTATCTGTACCTGGTATCTAATACCTCTGATGCCTGGTCTATGGTGCAAGGTCAAATAACTTAAAAAATTCTTAAGTACTTGACTTTGGATTGGTCATTAGAGAATACCAGTCAAATAGAGATGTTAATGTTTATGAATGGCTTCCTTCTTCCAAATACAGGAGTGATATAATCCTTTAATTTCTCTTTCCTATTTGTAACTGACTTTCAATGCAAAATCAGTTTCCAGTTAGCTCCACTATAAATAATGGCCCATAAGTTGCTAGATGATACACCTAATATCAGAGGGTGTATTAAATCCCTTGGGTGACTGGAGCAGAAAACTGAGGCATTCCCACTTCTGATAATACTCTTAAATTTTTAAATGTGTTTCCAGACTTATTTCTAAGTATCATCTTTCTTATTCTTTTGAAGTTGAGATAAGATAGTGCATGTAAGTCACAGTGCCTAGTAAGTGCCCTAGGGACATCAGGTAATGTTAAGTATACTAGTTTACTACAATGATAACAGTTGTAGATCTAAAGCATTCAAGTTGCCATCTAAGCTAGAGACAGTAATTTGCTTGTACACACATGTATTTTGAATAAAAGAAAAAAGACATCTACCTGTTTACACCACGAATATACAGAAGTTCATATACCTTAGCAGTCAGCTCCTATAGGAAACAAGCAGAGTGTTCTGCTTCTTATTACAGTGTATTATATTGAGATATACTTTCCAAACAATTCTGCTAATTTGGGTTTTTTTCATTGCATCTGAGATTGAAAATATTATCCAGTGTTCATGAATGTTAATAAATGATTTTATCAGCAATTTATTTTTCACCAAATTATAATTTCTCTAATCATTTACAGAAGAGGTTATTCTCAGTATTTTCAAAACACCTTATGTGTTAGCCATCCAAGTATAACTAGTGAATTGCGTGTGCTTCTTTTATTTCTTCTTTCTTTGTTAATCCTTGTAGGTCTCTTTGGAACTGGGGAATTATGAAACTGGATGTGTATATCTCACTGTGTGTAGCTCCAGATAGAACTGAAGTAAGTTCTAATAGGTATGCTTTGTTCTCCCAGGAGTTGTTTGGTAATAAAATAGATATGTGTAGCCTTTTGATTGCTTCATTGACACCTAGTACAGAAGAGTCTGAAATGAACATCTACTAACCAAAAAAACAAGAGAGGCCTCTTAAAGGACAATGCTGAAAAAAGTAACATGCTGAATGTTTGTCTGGGGAGATATGTTGATTGCTTTTCCTAAGCAAAAGACCCTGGCAGCTCTCCTGCAGGATACCACATGCATCTGCAATTAGTCTCAATGATGCTCCACATAGTTCTGATTTTTTCTGGGTTAATTGCTGCCTAAAGGAGTTAGCTAGTCTACATGCCCCTAAGCTCAGGAGCAAGTGTTTTTGGAAAGAAATTTTTATGAAATTATAATTGTGACATAGAACCCTTGTAAGTTGTTAAGTAATTGAACAATGCCTTTGTTTAAAATATCTTGGAGATTGAGTTTGAATCATATGTATAATGAATATTCTGGATTTAATGTCAATTCATTCATAAATATGATGTGTGCTCAGTGCTCCAAAGATAGGACCCACCAGCAGGTGGCATTCTGAGGCAAAAATTCGTGGAGTGTCACCAGACAGGGTCAATCATTATTGCCTCTTTAAAATCTACCCTGAATCTATGAAGCCTTTAAATTACAATTAATGGCAGGAGCATTTTGGTTATGTCCACTCAATCATACTCAAGTGAATTTACAAATTCAAACTTGAAGAGGGATATTCTGTGTTCCAGAGTTTGAAAGCTTGTGTCAAAAACCCTACCCAGATTAGATCTTTTATTAAGAGCATATTCATTATGTGGAAATGGATGTCTAAAGGACATATTTACAACAAAGAAAAGGAAAGAAAGAGAACAATCTCTTTCTTCTCACCTGTTATTTAATGGTGCCTACTTACTAGAATATAGCCTTCTTCCTTACACTACCCTCAAATTTATATTAAGATAAATGTAACCACAAAATAAAAAAATCAAATTAAGAAGCTGCCTGTAGTGAAGCAGAAGAGACAACGCAATACTCTCTTCTCCATTTAACTACACTCCAGCACAAAAGAACGGGGCTACCAAGATGAGTTACCTAGTTCTAAATGGCTTTGTAAACTTAGACTTTCAATGAGAAGTAAGAAATTCCTTTACCAACCCAACAAATAAGAAAGACTTCAGACTCAGATTTACATCTAAAACCTGAGCAATACACAAGAGGGAGAGGACTAATAAATAAAAGTTTAATTCCACATTTCAGTGAGAATCAACATCTGCTGGAAAAATCGGTATGAGATAATCATCAGAGCTGCTTACATTGAGGGTGAAATATGCAGGCTTGTCCCTCCTCTAGATGACTGGAATCCGGCGTTGAGTCCCGGGGATGTGACTCCCCATGGGCGGTAGCCGAGAAGGTGCCGCTCTCCGTGGTGCTGAAGTGTCAAGCTGGTCCAGTGAGCGGAGTTGGGCGGACGTGAAAGCGCGCTCTTTTGTCCTTTGTGCTGTAGTGATAAAAACTCGCCTTCCTAAGCAGACCCGCCTTACTGCCTTACTGTTTTCTCCCCCGCCCCGAATCTGGGGGAAATTTCCCAGGGAACGTGACGGAGAAGGATCCGTGTGTGAGAATGGCATGCGGTGTGGTGATGGGTTGGTTATAGTCCCCACCCCTTCTCTCAGACAGTAGCTTTCTAACGGAGACAGCAACTCTGCCTAGCTCCTCAGGATTTCTGCCTGCCCCCTCTCTCACCCCAGAACAGTGCATATAATACACACACACGCACACACATCAGTTATGTAAGGCAGCAGGTTCTGGCACCTTAGGCAGAGTGTTTATCTTTTCAAATAAATGAAAAATGAGGAGTGAACAGGATTTTACCTGTTGTGTCTGTGTGTAAATTTACAGAGGCAGGGAGTTAAAAAAAAATAAAACCAGAGGAACCTAAAGAATGACAACAGCAGTTCCCTTTAATCAGTTTTAAGGTCACATCCTACCTTGTCATCTGTGAGTGATGCATCTTCTAACTTTGCCTTTTGTTGCATGTCTTTTTGCATTGTCTGGGGTCAGGAAGAGGTCAGTGGTGTAGCTCAAGGCTGATGTTAGTAAAAAGACTTGAACAAGATTAGTTTTCTTCTGTAACTTTCCATTTTCTGAAAGAAAATTCCTAATATAAACTCCCTTTTCCCCCACAGTCCTCACTCTCAGCAACTGCTATGTTAACAAATGGTCTACTATTCTTAAACACTAAGGCATTATGAGGGCCTCGTTGGAGAGAAGCCTCCTTAATTGAAGTACAAGGTGGGGTAAAAGTAGGTTTACAGTTATGAGTACGTGAAACACGGTTTATTCATGTCTCATTATTTAATTATTATTGCATGAACAATTGTAAACCTACTTTTGCCCTACCCTGTATTGCGTGTGTGAGAGAAACCAGGATTACTCCCAGGATCTACCTGGGTCTCTGAACAGTAAATCACAGTGCTTATTCTTGGAAATCAACTCATGGGTTAACGACCAACAGTCTGGAAAGGCTGTAGAATTTTTGTCTGTAGATGAGCAATATTTAGGGTTAGAACATTGGCTTGTAATATATATTGCACACCATTGTAGGTTTACACGCAAATCAGATTACATGGTTCATTAATATGCTGTGAACATTTTCTTTGGGGTGTGGGGAAAGACCCAGGAATTTTGGTCTGCTTAACTGTGTAACCTTTGGCATACTACTTAACCTAATTGAATCTCATTCTTCTATATAAATGGTGGGCGATAATGCCTTTTTCCAAATTTGTGGTTATAATTAATTGAAATACCATATACAAAGCACCCAGAGCATTTAAGAGATGCATAATAAATTTGAGTGTTCTTTCTCCCATCCTTGCTCAAGAGAGGTTAAAGTAATTCTCTAGTTAAAACTCTCTAGGAAGCTTGACAGCAAACGAGTTTTATTTCTCTAAACTTCTACACAAGCTTTTCAGTGTTAATGATTGTGCTTTTTTTAAAAAAAGATTTTATTTACTTTTTAGAGGTAGTAGAAGGGAGGGAGAAAGAGAGGGAAAGAAACATTGATTGTCTCTTGCATGCTCCCAACTGGAGATCTGGCCAGCAACCCAGGCATGTGCTCTGATCGGGATTTGAACAAGTGACCTTTCTCTTTGCAGGCTAGCTCTCAATCCACTGAGCCACACTAGCCAGGGCTAATGATTGTGCTTTATTGGATAAAATGCCTTTTCTGAAAGAAATTTTCTTAAAAATTAATGCTTTTTCTTAAAATTTTTTTACAGTCTTGAAGGACAAGGGAATTTTAAAAAATTAGAATCAGCACCAAATACATTAACTTATTTGAAAAATGTTAATTAAGAACTATTTAGTATTTCACTGAAGCATAGAACAAAGTATATGAATTCAACAAAAGTGCCTTACATAACCACAGTTAGAAGAGTAGCTATGACACTGATAATATCCTTTCGATTAGGATTCTTATCATCATGATTAGTGAAGTAGTATAGAAAAGATGCTCTTAATTATAAAATGCTCTCTTAAAAATACTGTGTTGTAGCTTTTAGTTGATAACAATGGAAATAAAGTCTTAATATATTCTGTTTTTAGTAATAACCCAAGAGAATATTTTCATAAAATTATGACATGAACTATGTTCTTATTTCCTCTCATGATAAACTTATTAAAAAAATAAAATCATTAGTTTTAAAAAGTGTGTCAGTGATGGTACAGTTAAATATGTGGAGGAGGTTTGCATATTATTTATAGGTATATCAGCTGAAGACAGGTCAGACTCAGGCCAGACAGTTCTGCAACAGTGGTGGGATGAGTTGATGTTTAGAGAAGGTTCCAGCGTTCAGTGTATACAGTGTTAGAGAACTTTACCACTTCTAGAGGATGCCATGCATGATGTTTGGGTAAATACTTGTACTGTGAAAAATGTTATACACCTAAGAATATGTGTAATATGCAAGGCATAGAAGTAAGGTCCTCACTATCAACAGTTAAAGTTCAAAAGACCATTAGCTCTTGGGCTAGAAGATGTCTAAAGTTCATGTGTAAGGTCGAGAGCTTTGTTATCTCCCAGGCTCACAGTAGAGTGCATACCACTTCTAGTCAAACTTCTTGTGATGTAATTCCAGTTATTCCATTCTCCAAGTGTGTCCCTCACCTGTAAAATGAAGTAATAATAGTCCCTCGCTGGTAAAGTTACAGTGAGGATAAAATGAGACAGCTCACATGAAGTGTTTGCAGCAGTGCCTGGCATGCAGTTGGAGCTCAGCACATGTCAGTTTTCATTACTGCTTAACAGCTTCCTCTGTAACTTGAACAGTGAGCACGCTATTGATCTGTGGTTCTTAGACTTTGCAGCCTCCATCACCACCCAACCAGCCTGTTAAAAATATAAAAATACGAAAATACAAAAATTTCTAGTGCTCCCTCCCCAGAGAATTTGCATTCCCCCCCTCCCCCGAAGAACTTCTGGTGATTCTGATGCAGGTGGCTCATAAATCACACTTTGAGGAATACACTGCTCTTGTCTATTGGAATACCATTGTTTTAGAAACTGCAGCTATGAGTATGAAAGTCTGTTTCAAATGACTGCATCCTTTGGGATGCTTATTCTCTCTTTTCCATTCTCAGAATGTTTTTTAATAGTCCGTGCTACTTTGTTTGCTTACTGGACAGCCTGGCTATTTCTCCTAAATAGAAACAGCAATATACTAAGCAGACTTCTTCCATTTTTGATTTAAGAAAATGATGCAAATCCATTCCATAGGAAAAAATACTACTTGAAATGTCCAGAATATTCAAAAAGAGTAGAGAATCACTCTCATTTTGGTTGATGGCATTATCACTGCAAAACTTCTCCAGAGTGAGCCCAAGATCTGGTAAAAATCCTGTGCTCTAGACTGTTCTCAAGTCATGAAAAATTGTGTCTTCAGTCACTCTTGTGTGGGGAGTGACTAGAAATGGCACTGTGTTTCAAAGTGATGATAGGAATACTAATTTAATCCTATTCTTCTTTTCTTGTTTTATGGAAAATTATTGACCTTCCAGTTTGGGCTGTAGCTTTGTGGATTTCAATGGTTATAGCTTTACAAGATTTCTATCAGCTATAATTGGTTAGTAACCTATTCAAGTTTTCTTTAAAAAGCAAACAGCAATTAATATGAAGTAATTATTTATACACGAAGATCCCCTTTCAAGGGAGGACTTGCGCAGGGATAGCAGTCAGCTGATATGCTCTACTGCCGTGTTCTTTAGGGTCTGCCTCAGCTGCAAAGAGCCACTTTACCTGAGGTCACACCTTTTCTTGGATAGCTTGTATCCAGTGACTGAGTAAAGTGGGAGTGTACAGGCCATTTTAGGGACACTCTTACAAGCCATACTTGTTCCAGAGCTCACTGCCATATTGGCCAAGTCCTCATAGTTTGATTTCTGCATCTTCCCAGCTCTACTTCATCTGTCTTTTTTCCATAAATGCTGGTCCCTAACAAGTATTTTCACATCAAACCCCCTCTCAGAGTCTGCTTCCAGGGAAGCTGGACCACTACCATCCAGCTGGCAGAGAGGACCTCGTCACAGGTCATAAGTAGAACACAAACAGCTCCCGAACCAAGGTGATGGTCCAAATCCTGAATGTTTACTTGTGCTGAATTGGGAGGTTTTACTTATGGAAGAGAATGCTGTAACAGGTTGGGTATATCATGCATTTATAACTTAAGGAGAAATAATAATGATAAGCACAATGGTATTGGATGGCTATTGTTAAATGCCACTGATGCCAGACAGGTAAAGAGTACCTGAGGGTATGTAATAGGCCATTGAAATCCAGTAGTAAAAACCAGAGGACCTCTTGGTTTGTATACAAAAAAGCTCTTATTAACTCCAGTGGGTGTGTAAAGAAAGTTGAGGTCTAAGCCTAGGAATTAATATTAATATTAATTAATTAATATTCCTAGGCTTAGGAATAATATTAATTAATATTAATTCCTAGGCTTAGGAATTTCAGAGATGACTAAATGCCCAACCAAAATAGGTTTGTCATGCTAATTTCAGCATCTTGATTGGGAAAGTCTAGGACTGTGATAGGATGAGGATATCTTCATGGATGTCTGTGAAGGTTTTGACTACTGATACATCCCTGAACCCTTTGAACCTACAAACAAGGCTCACTCATGACACCATCTTGCATTGGAAAGCATTATATAGGCCTCTTACCCATGAGATACCATATGCCTTCCCCAGGACCCACACCACCTTCCCTACTGCCCTCAAGACCCATAACTGATGTTAAGTTACTCCAGGATCTGAGTTGGCATTAATATCCATAGTCTGAAAACCTCAACATGGGCCCCTTATTAGAGAGGTGGTATATAGTGATGTGTGTGTGTGTGTGTGTAAATAAAATAAATGGAGTTCTGGCCAAGGCTGGGATTTCAGGAAGTCCACTGACTCCATGAACCCACCTGATGACCATTTCCCTGGTCCCAGGATGTTAAATGAGTTGGGCATACTTGGAAGTCGATGCAATCTCTACATTGGATCCTGGTCATACAGGATAAGAACTATCACAGCCAGGAAAACCAAGTGGAAGATTCTTGAAACTATCCCCCATATCTCACACAGATAAGATGGTAAAGTAAAAAGCCATATGCCATCCTAGAGAAGGAAGATAGTGGAGATTAATGGCTCCCTTCAAGATTTAAAGGATACAGAGGTGATAGTCCCCAAGGTACTTCCATTTAATTGGTCAGTCAAGCACCTGGAGGATCCAACAGTCCCAGGGTGATAACTGTAGACTAGTATCAACTCAAGCAACTGGTAGCCCCAATTATGGCCACAAAAGATGTATCTTTTCCAGGGTACATTAATAGGCCTAAGGTATGTTGCCATTGTTTTGGAAAACATTTTATTTTCTATCCTAAAGCATAGAGAAAGGATCAGATATCAATCATATCAAACAGCAGTATACATTTAAAGTTTTGCTCAAAGACTTATGTTAGCAGTCCTACTCTTTGTCATAATATGGAACAAAGAGATCCAGACTGCCTGAATATACTGCAGAACATCACATTGATTTATTACATTGATGATACTATGTTGACCAGGCTGGATGAGCAAGAGATGGTCAGTGCGCTGGAGTTCCTGGTAACACACATGTACGGCAGAAGGCAGAAAATGAAACCTATAAACATTTATGGGTTTTCTGTATCTATACAATTTTTAGGTGTCCAGGAATCAAGAGCATGCTGGTACATCTTCTCAAAAGTATGAGATAAATTATTGTGTCTTGTGATTTCCTTCCCAAAGAAAGAAGCACCATGCCTGGTAGGCTCCTCTGGGCTCTGGAGGTAGCAACTTCTGCACCTGAGGATTCTATTCCAGCCTGTATTCCAGGAAGCATGAAAAGTTGCCATTTTTAAGTGGAGCCCAGAGCGAAAGAAAAGACTCTCCAGCAGGACCAGGTTTTAGTGTAAGCAGTCTCACTTTTGGACCACACAGTCTGGCAGATATGAGAGTACTAGAGTTTGTCACTAGTGGGAAAAGATATTATGTGTGGTTTCTGTTAAAATCCCAGTGAGAGAAGTGAGGTTCTGGAGTATAGCCTTGCCATTTATAGTGGAAATTTATATACCTTTTGCAAAACAACTTCTGGCATGCTACTGGGCCCTGGAAAAGATGGACCATTCAGCCATGAGAAATAAGTGACTCTATGTCCAGGACTGTTCATTGTGAGCTGGGTTCTACCAAATCTCTATGTCGTAGGTCAGATGGGCCCAGGACAGTTCATCATGAAACAGAAGTGGTATATCTAGGACTGAGTAATAGTAGGGCCAGAGAGCACAGGGAAGCTGCACGGGCACAAGCAGGTAGCTCAGGTCTTCTGATGGCACCCACCACTGTGGTACCAGTGTTCCTTCTTCAGCTCATAGCTGCGGATGTATGAAGAAGTCACTATACCAGGTGAGGGAGGAGGAAAAGCCTGGCTGTGGTATACAGATGATACGGCCTTGAGAGATACAGGAAATCTTCTCAATGAAAAGAGGATTGGTGGACTTGGTTATCCTTTTTGCATAGGAAGAGGACTAACCTGAAGTTAAATATGTACAAATTTGTGAGTAGTGATGAATGGCTTGGCTGGCTGGTCAAGGCCTTGGAATGATAAAGAATGGAAGATGGGTGACAAGAAAGTCTGGATTAGAGGCATTTATATGGACATAGGGGAGTGGATATGAATTGTGAAGATCTTTGTACCACATCTCAATGTCAACCAGATAGCATCTACCATGGACGTGTTATTAAACCACTAAGTAGACAAAGTGAAATATCCAGCTGACAGTAGCTAGCCTTTGTTATCAGCCTCCTCAGTGCCGGCACAATGGGCATATAAATGATGGTAGCAAAGAGAAAGGATTTGCACACCCCAGTAGTCTCAAGTCCCAGTTACTAAGGCTTGTCTACTGTGGTTCTTGCTAAAAATACAGTATGCCAGCAACAGAGAACAATATCAATATAACAATATTGCTCAAGAAGAGAAACTAGCCTCTAGGTGGCAGGTTGACTACATTGGGTTCATTTCATGCTGGAAGGGTTAGTTGTTTATTCTCACATGTCTGACCAAAGTGGACATGTATTCTGGGTATGGGTTTGCCGTTTTTGTCCATATGGTCGTGGCTAGCATGAATGTTGCAGAGTTTGTGGAGTATTTGATTTATTGGCACGGGATCCTGAGTAACATGACCTCAGACCAAGGGCCCTGCTTTATGGCAAAGGAGGTTCATGAGTTGGTCTACGACCACAAGATTCTCTGGTCACATATTGTTGCCCTCAGAAACTGCTAGTCTGATAGATCACTGGAGGCTCGGAGGCATTACTCTGTATGGATGGGGTGCCATCTTCTAGAATGCGGTATATACATTGGATCAGTGACCTTCAGGTGGGGGAATGTGTGGACACAGGAACCAAGAGGTGGAAAGAGTAGTGACGCCACTCACTCACCATCCCTCTCAGTGGTTCACTGTGGCTCTTCGTGTCTCCTTTCCCCATAATGATTCTGTGTGCTGCTGAGTGAGAGGGCCTGCTTCCCCAAAGGGGTACGCTTTCCCAAGGGGACATAGAGGAGTCCATTGAGTTGAGAGCTTCAGTTGTCACTTGGACACTTCAACCTCCTTATGTTCAGGGACCAAAAATGAAAAGAGAAGCCACTGTCTTGGCAGGATGGTTGACTCTGGTCATCTGAAGGAAATAGGGCTGCTGTTGTACAGTGGAGGCAGGGAGGGATTTGGGTGGGGCTCAGTTGGGCCTATCTTAGTACTCTGTGGCACAGTGGTGACTGTAAATGGGCTGGTACAATGACCCCAGCCAAAGGGCTTGGTGACCACAAGCTCAGATCCTTAAGACTGAAGGTCTGAGTCACACTAACAAGTAAGAAGCTGGGCCAACAGAGGTGGTTGCTGATGGTTAATGGAGTCTCCAAAGGATAGTAGAAGAAGAAGGTAATGAACATCAGTTGGGACTCTGAGACCCAGTTCTACCTTAGGCACAGTAGCTCCCTTCTAAGATTCTTTTAAGAAGGAAGACATACCAGATACCTGGAAGAGCTTCCCTTCCATCCTTAGGCAGAAGGGGATCAAAGTAGAAAAAGAGGTAGAAATGCCACCCAGCTTTCCTCTCAAGGGAGAACTTGCTGCCCAGCTTAGAGTATCATAATCAGCAGACAACATCCATATTTCACCTCCTGCAGAACCCACCTCAGCTCTAGAGACCCACCTTGTCTGCACTTATGTCCTTGCAGCGAAACCTGTGTCTGGTGACTAATTTAGGGCAGGGGAGGGGGTATACCAGCGAGTACAGGACTGTGCTTGCTTCAGAGTGCCTTGTCAGTTTGGCACAGGTTGGCTCAAGCCTGTATTTTCCCTCTGCCCAATCCTACTTCATTCTGCTTCTCTTCAGCAGTGTAGATTGCAAACAAACACGTTGCACCCCAAGCCCTGTCCCTCATCTGTTTCGAGAGAACTTAGCCTGCAACAGATGGCTTACAGGGGTATGTAAAATACAAAACAGCTTTACCTCTTTCTTTCCAGTTGGCGTGCCTTTTATTTCTTTTTCTTGCCTAATTTCTCTAGCTAGGACTCCCAGTATTATGTTGAATGAAAGTAGTGAGAGTGGGCATCTTTGCGTGTTCCTGCTCTTAGAGGAAACGCTTTGTTTTTCACTGTTGGCTATGATGTTAGCTGAGGGCTTGTCACATGTGGTCTTCGTTATGTTGAGGTACTTTCCTTCTGTACCCATTTTATTGAGAATTTTTATCATAAATTGATGTTGTATGTTGTCAAATGCTTTCTCTACATCTATTGAGCTGATCATATGATTTTATCTTTTACTTTGCTAATGTGCTATATCACATTGATTGATTTGCTGAGGTTGAATCATCCTTGTTGCATCCCTGGAATGAATCCCACTTCTTTGTGGTATGTGGTCCTTTTAATATATTGCTGTATTAAATTTGCTAGTATTTTGTTTAAGATTTCTGTATCTATGTTCATCAGAGATATTGGCCTGCAATTTTCTTTTTCTTCCTTCCTCCCTCCCTACCTCCCTCCTTCCCTTCCTTTCTTCCTTCCTTTCTTCCTTTCTTTCTTACTTGCTTAATGTCCTTGCCTGGTTTTAGTATCACAATAATGTACATGCAGATGGCCAACAGGCATATGAAAAGATATTTAACATCACTAATTATTAGGGAAATGCAAATTAAAAACCACAATGAGATATCATCTTATACCTGTTAGCATGGCTTTTATCAAAACAACAAGCGATAACCAGTGTTGGACAGAATGTGGAGAGAAGGGAACCTTCTTTCACTGTTGGTGGGATTGAAATTGGTGTAGCCACTAAGGGAAACCTCATGGAGGTTCCTTAAAAAATTAAGGGTAGAATTACCATATGATCTAGCAATTCCTCTTCTGGGTATTTATCCAAAGAACATGAAAACACTAATTTGAAGAGATACATGTACTTCTTGTTAATTGCAGCATTATTTACAATAGCCAAGATGTGGAAACAAACTAAGTGTCCATCGATGGCTGAATGAATAAAGAAGATGTCAGGTATATACACAAACAATGAAATACTACTCAGCTCTAAAAAAGATGAAATATTGTCATTGAGGGTGTGATGCTAAGTGAAATAAGTCAGATGGAAAAGGACAAAACTATGATTTCACTCATGTGAAATGTAAAACAAAAAAGTAGCAAATGAAATAAGTAACAAAACCAAACAAGTCATAGATACAGACAAAAAATGGTGGTTACCAGTGGGAAGTGGGGGAGGGGAGGGTGAACTGGGTAAAGGGTCAAACACATGGTAAGGGGAGGAAGCGAGACTTTGGGTGGGGAGCACACAACATTATATTGAATTGCAGTGTTGTAATTTGAAATTGATATGTTATTAACCAGTGTTATCTCAATAAATAAGAAAGAATAAGGCAATAATAAGGGTAGGGACATAAATTTTTTGATTTAAACTAACATGCAGATATTTCCTTGAGTCCTATCCACAAGCTACAGACAGGCTCCAGGCTTTCTGGAAGCTAAGCCAAGTAACTGGTGGAAATCACGTAATCAGATGAAGGACAACAATTCCTCATCCTGAGAGCAGAAAATTTTCTTTCTGAGAAAGAGCACTGTGTAATGAAACAAACAGCCTTAACAATTACGATTTTGTATGGTTAAATAGCGCACCACCAGTTGTTACATTTAATACCAGTGGAATTTCCATCAGTCACAGGTGTATGTCACTCACACGCCTCGTGCTCTGGTTTCGTGGGCATGCATTAGTCATTGGAACCAATTATCCAAGTGTGTTTGGTTACGATGGTTTTACTGGACATGGAGTGCAGAGAACCCCGATGACTAATGGTGTCTTGCACACTATTATTTATTTTATCCTGTGCACCAGGATGTTTGTGTTCGAGCTGATTTATTTTCCCTTTTGATTCTCCTTCCCCAAAGTGGCAAGGCTGCACAGACAGTGCAGCAGAGGACGCTGTCAAGTAGGAGGAGGGAGGAATGGAGAGAGGAAGTAAGCGCAACACTGAAGGGCCCAGAGAACCGCCCAAGGGGAGAATTTTTTCTTGAGTACCTGAATTGCGAGTCAGCTAGTGTCTGATTTTGAGCCATGGGTTTCCTTATAAGAAAGTTACCTGGTTTCATTGGACTAATTCTGAGAATAATACATTCCTTCCGAAAATCAAAGTATTTGTTTTATGGAAACCAACCTGTAAGCCTGTGGTTCCATTGAGATTCTGCTGGAGTAGGATGTGTAAATAATCAGTGTAATGGAGTTCTTAAGGTATAAAACAGAATGTTAGATTTATTAAAATTCATATTTTTAAAAACACTACTTTAAAATGCAGTGCCTAGAGAAATTATAAAGGATAAAGAAAGTTGTGCTTCCTTTGAGTATCTGAACTCCTGCATTCATTATGTATGGCTCCCAAATTTTCTTTTTTAAAAAACAGTTTAATTGCTTATCATTTAAATCTTTTTTATTCAGTTGTTTTCAGTTATTACCTTTTGCTCTCTATTTAAGTCTCTTAGTGCTTCTGATTTCTGCAGGGATAATTTTATTTTTTAAATTTTCTAGTGCCATCCCTACTCTCTTGATTTCACCAATAGTTCTTTATCTGAAACATACAGAATAAAAATCACACTGATCAGATTATTTTCAGTTGAACTGATAAGATGGTATTAAATTTGTCTTTAAATCTATATACCTTTTAAATTTACTTACAGAAATTTGGCCACTGGAGTGTTAATAAGTTACATGATATATTCTAAGAATTTATTTTAATGGGAAGATAAAGATTTCTTCTTAGTGTTTTTTTCTGTGTGCTGTGCCGGCCCTTTGCCCTCTGAACAACCCTTTCCCCTCTCCCGTATTCTTTCTATTTTGCGATGGGGCGAAACTTGGCAGGTTGCATTCTCAGGCTCCTCATTAGCAGGCTTTCATCTGAGTTTGGCTAATGGGAACCTCTGGTGGAAGATTGGAGGACAGGGAGAAAGGAAGTATTTTTGTACCTCTCTTATTCCTAGGCAGCAGGTGCAGCTGCTGGAGGGTTTTTGATCTCTTTGTACAGACTGTCATGATTTTTGCACTTGCGTGGAGGCCCTAAACCTTGGGCTTCTGGAACATGCCCTTCTCTCTTTGATGCTTTAGCCTAAGGCTGATGGTGGTTTCCTGTGATTGCCAGTGTCTGAGGTGTCCCATTGCCCTGTTTTGTGTCGTAGCTCATCCATCACTTGTAAAACTAATCCTGTGCCTCAAATTCTCTCTGGTTTGGAAAATATGGACTTTTAACAAACTATAGAAATGATCCCCGAAAATATAGTCTTTGGATTTTTAAAATAAATGGTTGTGGGACAACTAGATTGTCATTTGGGAAAAAAATTACTTTTACGTCTCATACCAGTTGCCAGAACAAATTTCAGATGGATCAGAGATCTAAGTGTAAAAAATGGACCCTCATAATAATAGAAGAAAACGTGGATGATTCATTTCTTGATGTGGGTATGAAGACACTTTTAAACTATAATCTAAAATCTAGAAACAACCAAAGAAAGGATAGATAATTTCAACTACATAAAAATTAAGAGATTGATATTTTAAATGGCAAAATACCACATGCAAAGTCAAAAGATCAAAACAAAACCAAAGACTTATATTATGGTCAAAGGGCTAAATTCTTTAAAAAATGGTTCTTAATAATCAAGAAAAACCGGACAAAATATGATACAGATGGACAAAAACCCAAACAATTTACAAAAATAAAATTTTACAATGGCCCTAAAGTACAAGAAAAGGTATTCAACTTTACTTATAATAAAGTGTAAATTAAAACTTCAGTGAGAGGACATTTCTCATCTCTCAGATTGGTAGAAAGTTCAGAATGTAGATAACGTATTTGTCAAGGCTGTGGAAATTCAGATGGGACTGCAACATGATAACAAGCCCTCGGAAGGGATTTGATGATATCAAACAAAATTACATATGCATTTACCTTTTGACCCAGAAATTCCACTTCTAGAAATTGGCCCCACAGACATACCTCCACAAATATATAAAAGCATATGTGCAAGGTTTTCATTCCGGAATAAGTTGTAATAACAAAACATTGCAGCCACTCTCCGTGATCGCTCAAAGGAGAGTGATCGAATTAAATACAGTACTGCATACAATGGGGTACAGTGGAGCCAAAGAGGAAGAACAAGGAAGCTCTTTGTGAGTCCTGGATATAACGGAGTACCTATAATAGGCTGGCTACCTATTGAGTAAGAAAGAGGGGAAATTGCTTATTCTTACAAAGTGAAACAGGATATATCAACCAGAAATTAGTGAAAATATTTAGTTACAGGTTATAGAGGGCTGGTTTGGAGGGCATAGGGATGAATATGAGAATTCTCTTAGTAGACCATTTTATATAGTTTTATTTTTTTAAATATTTAAAATGTTTAAAAGTATGGCAAAAACACAAAGGCAAACATTAAATTTGATTACGGGCAGGGAAAAATAACCCAACTACATGTCATATTGATAAAAATTACACAGAGAAAAAGAATTGTCAAGTAACTTTTGAAGACAAGGCTTTGACTGTGTACCCTAAATAAAATACAAAGTCACAATATTTCTAACCACTTTGTTTCTTGGTGGTGGTGTTGGGGGCATAATTTCTGAAACTGTTCTGTGTGTATAATAAGATAAAGCAAATGAAAACAAATATATGTTTTGGGTAAGCAGGGTGTTTTTCTTTCATAAGTGAGGTCAAACAATATAGGGTTGATTTCAGGGAAAGGTATGAATATGAGTTCATCATAGCTATAATAAATACACTCACGTATACAGATGCACATACATTCATATAGATGAATAGATGGGCTGACAGGTAGATAACTTGGACCCACATGCACATTTCCTGGCTCTGCTTACTGAGAGGCTTTAAGCAAATCCATGTCAGTAGCAGTGAGTACACTTGGCCCCTAGATCTTGATTTGTAAATACCATTCACCATTAAAGTGCTTCTTAGAGAAATGGCTGTTTCCAGTCCCAGAGCCGGGAATCTACAAGGTAAGCCTGAACAGTCTTGTGTCAAAAAGCAATTAAGTGAACAAAGATGAATGAGTTCATTAAAAAGAAAAATACAAAAGCTGGCTTGGGACAAGTCACACATCATAAATAATGATAATAATTGGTAAGTGGAAACTGAATTCATGAATTCACAGTGATGAGAGAGGAGGGGAGGGGAGGGAGATATGGAGAGAAGAAAAGTTTTTTTTAAATAAAAGAATGTTAGATAATAGCCCTGGATGGTGTGGCTCAGTGGGTTGAGTGCTGGCCTGTGAACCAAACGGTTGCAGGTTCAATCCCAGTCAGGGCACATTGCCTGGGTTGCTGGCCAGGTCCCCAGTAGGGGGCTCATAAGAGGTAACTGCACACTGATGTTTCTCTCCCTCTCTTCTCCCTCCCTTCCCCTCTCTCTAGAAAAAAATAAATAAAATTTAAAAAAAGTTAGATAATAAATGTAGATGGAATAACAGAATTAGAAAATCAGTATTTTCACCCCAACATAAGAATTGATGCAAACTAGGAGGATTAGTGAATACTGAAACCATTGGATGAAAGATTGTTGGGGAACAGGATATTTATGTGGCCTCAAAGTATCACCCCAAAGATTATTTGGGATAGAAGGAAAAGTGTACTTTTATGGGCACATTTGATGCTCAACACCTTAACCAAGTAATCAGATCTGCAAGAGGGATAATCTAACAATTATCTGTCTCCTGAAGTGATGATGTTCCCCACAGGCAGGCCAAAGTTAAATGTCTGTCCTTTCCGTATTGGATTTACGATTATCAAAGCAAAAATTGCACGCAAGAAAGAATTTATTCAAGGTTACTGCCGAGAGAGAGAGAGAGAGAGAGAGAGAGAGAGAGAGAGAGAGAGAGAGAGAGAGAGAGAGAGAGAGGAGAGAGAGAGAGAGAGAGAGGAGAGGGAGAGAGGCCAGAACCCCTTCTGAGTTCTGCTCTGCTGTGTTGCATGCCACTGAGTTGCCTCTGCCTCCTGGAGACTCCTGGCGACTCCGTGAATGAATGATGTCCATCTGCAGTGTCCTGTCCTCAGCAGCCCTGCTCACTCCTGAGACTCACGACCATGGATCCTTTAATGGAGTCCATCTATACCATAGTTGCTTTCCCCTTTCCTGCTGCCTTCCATTTTTCCCAGCATTGAAGGGCTGGAATGTTTACAGAGCTAGGGTGGTGAGCGGGGAGGACTATAGGCCATTTGTGCTTATAGGCCTTACACAAAGGGAAAGTCAATCTTCTGTTTCTTCAGGACAGGAGGTAGTTTTACACCTTGAAGCAGGGTGTCCATGTGAATTTAGGCTCCCATCCTCCCACAAAAACTAGAAGTTAGGGGTGCTAATGTCCTTGATATTTACATTTCAATGGGGTGGCTCTCAGGTCCTTGAGAAAGATGGTACTCAGTTGTACAACTGCTGAGAAGCTTCCTCCCCCTACCTCCTAGGTGTAATTGTCCTATACCTTAAATCAGAAGCTTTTTAGAGATTCACATCTCAAAGAAGCAGAGAAAGGATTTACAATGACAAGTTGTCTTTTTTTTTCCTCTCTCTCTTTTTTAGTAAATGCTCTAAGAAAGGGAGATCTGTCTGAAGTTTAGTCACGCTGGGGGAATGTGAAGCCCATTTTGGTCCTAAAAATGAGGGTTTGCAGAGAGAGGTTGAACTGGGAGGTGTGGGACTTGTGTCTCTCCCCCAGCCCACACTCAAATTCCTGACTCGACCCTGAGCCGCTCATGCCTAGACAAGTCCTTTTCCTTTTGAAAATAAAGGAGCCCTCTCCTTCCTGTGCTCATGCAGCCCTTTTCCCCATCGTAGTTCTGCTGCATAGCCCCTTCATAGACCTGTGATCCTCATCTCTCCCTTTCTTCCTGAACTTTTAATCTGTCTGCCTCTCTTTCCTTGTTTTGGGGAGTAGGCCAGCTCTTGGCTCCCTTGCAGGTCTAATTCTTTATGGGCCCTTGACTCCCAGTGTCCCCTCAGGAAAAAATAGGGCCACATCCACGTAATATCAAAGAGTCTGGCTCTTCTTCTCAGGTTTTCATCAAAGGTGATGACGGAAAAGCTTTTTTCTAACTAATGCCACACGAGTACCAGAATGAATTGGTGATGGGCAGGAGATGAGGAATCAGAGACCTGGGTCCCAGATTTGCAACTTACTGTGTAGCTTTGAGTAAGCCTGTTGACTTCTCTAAGTTTCAGTGTTTACAAAATGAGAGTAACATAGAACTAACTGTGAGAAATTAAGTAAGGTATTGGATGTAAATTTACAGTGTCAAGTATTGAGACCAGGGTTTCTTTGAAAAAAACAAAAACAAAACTAAGTCTTTGTCTACTTCTTATCAAGAGCTGCTTTGAGAAGATCTGAGGTGACGTTTTTCTCAGGGAGAGCCTCTGATCCCTTCCATCTTGTGCTAGATTTTCCCTCAAAAATAGGTGTGGTAGATTAGTGAAAAAACTACACTTCCCAGCGTTCCTTTCACTGCATAATTCTGTCACTTGGGCCACAGGAGACATTTTGCAGGGGACGTGACAGGCGGAAGGTAGCAGCAGCCACGCCGTTGATGCCCAGGTCAGCACAGGGCACGAGGCTCTGCTGCGGCGCACGGCGGGTTGTCACGCACCGTGCTGGGTCGGTGCTTACCTCCAGCTCCTGCGGCATCTCTGCCTTCAGCTTCTCTGACTCTTGGGCCAGACATGTGCTTAACTCTGAGACGAAGGGCGCCAGCCTTCCCTCCAGGACACCTCCATTGTCAAAGGGGCTTGGAGGCCGTGACAGTCTGCAGTGGGTACTAGTCTTTGCTGCCCACCCTCATAAGTTCCTGTTTTCTTTGCTTCCCCCATTTTACACCGGTCTTCTCCTCCGGATGGCCTGCCTACAGGTCAGGCTCCGGTACCAGAGCAGGTGGAACAGCTTCACACAGACGATTTAACCTGCTCCACCCATTGTGTAAGGTAGCTTCCTGTGATTCATCTTTTAATGCATCGAATCCCTCATAGTGGTTTTGCTAATCTGACTGAACCTTGTCAAATACAATAGGTGTTGAGTTTGATGAGAGTAGCTGCATAGCTCAAGCTCGGCAACTCTTAGTTCCTGGGATAATTCAGTAGAAGATGACCATTTCCTGAGGAATGGGAAGTGAGGACCTGGGCCTTGGCCTTCAAGGTCTCCTGCCTTGTGGAGCATATATAAATTTTTTCCTATTTCTAGTTAGACTAATTCTAGGATGGTGTTTTCACTCCATCAGTGATTACAAGCTGTAATGATAGCCTTTCCTAATGTGGTGACAAAATATCACATAACTTTGCAAATGTTACTTGGGTAATTTCTAATACAGGTATTGAATAATTTATACAATCAGTGTGTGCCAAACTGCCAATTTTCACATTTTAAACATAACACACAAAAATAGTAACTTTAAAAAGATAAGATATGCAATATAAATTATAATAAAAGAATGGGAATGGAAATACAAGCAGAGATAGACAGCAGGATTATATGAGGTACAAAGTGTAGAATAGAACCACTGTCTGGAGTTTAGATGAGCTCGGAACTCACTAATTATGTGATACTTGGTGATTACCTGCCTCTCTCTGCCGCAAGTACCTCATCTATACTGGGGCAAAGTGGAGCTGTGTAGTAATGAGGTAGTAAATGGGTGGTGCCTAGGGGAGTGCGAGGCACAACCGAGGCAGAAGCTTTCATTTGGTTGGACTGTATCCTCCCTTATAAAGTAGAAACTATTAATTTCCCCACTCCATGAGGGCAGGGACCTGGTCTGTCTACACGCCAACCCTTCACTTGATCCATTTAAGGTGTACTTTGTGGTGTTCCACCCAGATCCCCCTTCATGATCCAGGTACTTACTCCCACCCCTGCTGGGGGCGGGGAGTTCCTCTCCAGGAATTGCCTTGGGTCAAGGGGAACTGCCATTGGTAAGCTAATCCAGTGACTGGCAATGGGATACAAAGGGGCGCTCCCTTGTTTCATTGTGGGGCAACTTTGCAGAGCTCCACGGGTCGAGGAATGGAGCCTCCATCCCCTTCAAATCACAGTTCAGCCCCAGCTCTTCCCGCCCCAGGCCTGCTGCCTTCAGCCCCGCCCCCGTGCAGTTCCTGAGAGCGCTCCAGACAAACTCACACACAGACTCGTCTTGAGACCTGGTAAAGCATTACCAGGGGGGATCTTTTGGGGGTGACTGAAATGTTCATTATCTTGATCGTGCCGTTTTTCAAGTTCCTGGCCCCTCTCTCTTTTCCATGACTCCTGCCAATTTGATGTTATGTGACACTTTCCACATCTTCTTGAACTTTGCTCCAAGAAAGCAAGCACCTCCTTCCCTCTCTCCCTTTGCATTTTTATGACGTCATATGAAAAGACCACAAGTGCACACCATTGGGGGCGGGTAGCTGTGAGCAACAGAGGGGGAAAGTAGGAGCTGCTGACCTCAGCCAGTGTAAGAAAATGGCCTGTTAAAGTCCATTCACTCTCCAGCAGTGCCCACCATTTCACTGGCAAAACGCACTTTCCCTGTTAGACAGACTTGTTTACAGTCACAGGAGACTGAGACGTGACAGGATTTCTAATCCCAAGTCACTGTGCTGCTAGTTCATCGGCACTTCAGCCACCCACAGCTCCACACCCATCCGTAAAGGAGTTCAAGGAGGGAATGACAATGGCAACAGAGAAAAAGTGATCATTCGTTCTATGTTTGGTAAAAGGCAGTCAAATCTGCATGACCTCTTTGAATGTTCTAAATAGGGAAATCGGAAAAGGATTTTCCTTGGGAGCCATAAACACCCCTAGAAGCCAGTGTAAGCAACTCGAAGCTAGTTGCTTTGCTTGGCCTCTTCTGCTGCACTGCTGGGTTTGAACCCGAGCCAGAGTTCAGATGTGAAAAGGGCGCCTTGGGCCAGGAGGGAGGGCCAAAGAGAAACACATGTTGTGATGTTGAGAACCTGATGTTGATTTGATAGCAACAGTAGTAATGACAGCTAAACAGAATTAAATAAAAACTAAAACCCCAAATGCTGGATGCTTCTTTGTGGTCTTCTTTATGCCGAGTTTACTACATTATCCCTCAGAATCCTCACACAGCCCTTCATTCTAAGTGGGAGGAAACAGTGGCACAGAAAGGCTATGTCACTTGTCTTAGGTCACAAGGCTGGTAAGTAATGGAGCTGGAGTCCCCATCTGGGTCTGCTTGACTCCACAGTCTCCACTGCTAAGGTTTTTTTTTACTCTCATGGGAGAGGCCATTTACTGGGTCTCTTTCCAAGACCTTGGCAACCCGTGAAAAACTCCATGAGAGCTGTACATACAGACTTTGAAGGGTGTTATTTTGCGATTGATTTCTATTGTTATTGCCTTATAGTTAGAGAATTCAGTGTTTGGTATCGATGGATTGATTCAAACTTCTCTTATGGTCCAGAATGTGGTCAATTTTTGTGAATTATTTGCTTGTGCTTAAAAAGAATGTGTTTATTCTGTTTGCGGGATATGTCTGCTGGATCAATATTGTTTATTTTCTTATTCAGATCTTTCATTGCCTGCTTGACCTATCAGTTTCTGGGAAAGATGTGTCACAATATCCCACGGTGACTGTCTGATCAGCCTCTCCCCTCAGTTCTGTGTATTTTTCTTACACAACTTGGGCCTGTGCATTTGCATTTGTATGGGATCAGGATGGTTATGTCTTCCTGGTATATTTTTTCTTTCCATCATTAAGTAAGATGCTATTTTTTTTAAAGATGCATTTTGCCTTAGTATAATTTAATATTAGTAGTACTATATCATGTTTCTGTTAATATTTTCTTGCTTTATCTTTCTTTACTAAACTTAAAAAATAGTATAAAAACAGATTTGTGTATGTGTGTGTATCATTGGGAGATGTTTGGTTTTGGTTCTGCAAATTAAGTTAATTCTGAAAGTTATGCAGGACAAGGATAGCCATAACTCCTGGAAGTAAGAAGTGTGGTGGAGGGGGTGGCCTAGCAGATACCCAGATTTATTTTAAAGCTGTAAAAGTAGCTAAGTGAAGTATTGGTGTATGGGTAGGGAACTAGGCCAATGGATGTGACTCGAAAACTCATAAATAGACTTCACATGCATGGAAGCTTAATTTCAGACAAACCTGGAATTGCAAATCAGGGGAAGAAAGGAAGGGATTATCAATAAATGAGGCTAGGACCATTTACACATTAAAAATAAATAACTGGCCCCTGGCCAGGTAGCTCAGTTGGTTAGAGCATCATCCCGATTTGCCAAGGTTGCAGCTTTGATCCCGGGTTACGGCACATACAAGAATCAACCAACGAATGCATAAGTAAGTGGGACAACAAACTGATTTCTCTCTCTCTCTTTTCCCCCCTTGCCCCCTCCCTCCCTCTCACCTTTTTTCGGTCTCTCTCAAATCAATAAAACATTTTTAAAAGTATATAATTGGATTGTTTTCTAAAATGACAAAAAATTAAGATGAAAGTTCAAATCATAAAAGTTTATGAGACAGTATCAGAGAATACAGGAGCGGGCAGAAGTAGGGTAAATTACCAGCCATCTTTACCTAAAAGATAAATCATAAGTAAGGATATAAAATAATAACAACAACAATAAGACAAATAATACAAATACATAATACAAAAATTAATAAATAAATAATAATATAAGAATAAACTCTTTCATGTACTCACAACTGTAAACCTACTTTTGCCTATCTCTGTATATTATCACTTTAGGGTAGGGAATGATTTCTTAAAATGGTGGCAAAAATTCTAACTACAAAGGAAAGATTATTACATTTGACAGCAAAATTAAAAACTTTTCATTAAAAACTGCCATGAAGTAGAAAACACCCAGAAAAATGAAAGGATATATTTGCAGCACGTGTTCTTGACAAAGAATTAGTGTCTAGAACGTAGAAATAATTCTTTGCAAAAGCTCAATAGAAAAATGGACAAAAGGTAAACTGATGCATCACAGAAGAGGAACCGCAAATGGCCTAAGAGTGTGAAGGTGGTCGGCCTCGTTAGCAATCAAACAGTTGCAAATGAAAAGCCACCACTGTGACATACCATTTTATACCCATCAGTCAGTAAAAATTAAAACATCTGAAAGCATCGCATTTTGTAAACAACCTGCAATACCTAAAGGCGCAGCAATTGCTAGACACAGACTCTGAGGAAGTGCTCGTGTTGGGGCACCAAGCCCTGTATGAGACTCGTCAGAGCAGCAGTGTCTGTGTTCATGAAGCCCAGAGCTGACCCACATCTGTCACCGGAGAACAGACACATTACGGGGTAGTTACACAGTGGTATTCTAGAGCACAGAGATTCTATATCCCCGGGACAGGAATGGCCCATAGGTCACAGTGTCCCTGTAACATGGGGCTGTGTCCCGTGTGACCCTGTGTTCCTGAGTGTGCCTTAAACCCCAACTCCCAGCGCCCTACAGGCTATATCTGGTCCCCTACTTACTATGACACTAGCTTCCCTTATGCTGCTTTGCCTGCTTATTCTTGACATGTAGGAATTTCCTTTTCTTTCTTTCACATTGAGCTTTGAATTTTACATTTTGTAAAGAATGTTTTATCAAGTATTTTTATAATATAGTTTATAGCAAGAGGAGACCTTTCTGCATCAGCAGTGTCACAAGAAGCCACTGCCTCTCCTCTGTATTGATTCTGCCTGTTTTGGGATTCAGTGCTTTATGCCAAAATCATGTTGCCTTGCCCAAGTTCAGCTGTTGTGTCTGTGGGAGACAGAAATATGTTCTTCATGAAATCTTTTTAGAGTTCTCTTTTATTTATGTTTGTTCCTCTTACTCAGAAAGGACATTATTTCCTTTCTCTTTTAGATCTACCTCTGTTACTTCCACACCAGTCTGTGTGATGACTTGCCATGATAAAAGCATTTTAAAAATTCTTTTCTTATATCAGCTAACCTGGGGCATCTAAAGAATCATTTTCAGCTCTTCTAAAGGGCTGAATGTAGACTTGTGAGAGAAGACCAGGAATGACAACAGAGGTATTCTTAAGCTACACATGCAAAACCAAGATCTTAGAGTGCAGTCATGAACTTGAACACTTGCCCTGCCCTCTCCTTCCTGTCCCAACCCTCCCCGCTCTCCTCATCCCCTTCCACCTTCCTCTTCCCCGCTTCTTATTCTGCTTTTTGGATTAATATTTTTAGTGTACTCTAAAGCTCTTAGGAAAAGCTATAACATAGAATAAATTTACCTGAGAATTATAGGTATTTATCCAGTCTGGGGAAGCATTTTTTATTTTTATTTTTGGCAACATCTTTGATAGGATAAGTTGCATTTGGTGTGCCAGATTGCCAAAAGGCCCTCATTTTCCTACACCCATCTCTTCTTTTTTCTCCAACCTGTCTTTTTTCATGGAACAGAAGAATCTGCTTGAAGTATCTCCCATTAATAGAAATTCTTATAGTACTTGCATGACCCAAAAATCAAAGTTTGAGACACTTTCCTTTGGATCTGTTTGCCTGGTTCCAGCCTTTGGTCCAGGAGGGCTAAAAAGGAAAGTTTGTCAGATTGGCTGTTAGTAAGTTACAAGTTGCCTTATCTTTAATACCTCTGGGTTGTGCAAACTATTACTTCATCTTAAACTCCAGATTAGACATTCCTCATCTGATATTCACAAATTCATAAAGCTAAATGAACTATAAGCTAAAGAAATATAAATAAAATGACAACAAGGCGCATAATAAATCTTTTCCAGATCGGTAATAAAAAGAAAAACTTAAGAGCAGTCAGAGGAGGATGAGGCATCGTGTACAGAAAAGTGGAGATAGAAATGCAAGAAAATCTCTCACCAGGGAAAGCACTAGTGAGAAGAGCGTGGAATAGCATCTTTGAAGTTCTGAAAGAAAAATACTATCAACCTCGGGTTTCTGTACCTGAGGGGAATGGATCACATGTCCATACAGAGACTTGTGTGCGAATGTTCAGTGCAGCTGTATTTGGAATAGTCTCCAACTGGAAACAACTCAGGTGTCTCTCAGCAGGCCAAAGGATAAAAACACTGTGCTGTATTCATTCAATGGAATATTACTCAGCAATAAAAATACTGAACTATGGATACACACTTCGATGACTCTCAAAATCATTCTACTGAATGAAGACAGTCACACAAAGTAGAGTGCACACTGTATGATTCCGCTTATCCAAAACTTTAGGAAATTCAATCTAGTGTATAATGATAGAAGTCAAATCAGTGTTTGGTTGCCTGCATTCATACGAGGGGGTGTAACAGGGAGGGGCAGGAGAGAGGGTGACAAAGATGTGTGAGGTGACATTTGAGTGTGATGGATACGTATTCACTATCTTGATTGTGATGGTGGTTTCATGCATGTATACTTATGTCAAAAAATTTATAAAATTATATACTTTATATATATGTGTATATATACACATATATATCAAGGGTACAATCATGAGGAAATTGATATTCAGATGTTATTGTCCTTAATGTCACACAGGGGAGAAATCTGGCTTGTTTGCTTTATGTATTTTGGCTTAATCTTTAACAAAAGTTCACACAGATAACCTTTACCTTGTCTCATTTTACAAAAGAGAAAAATGAGATGGATGGAATATAAGTTACTTGCCTGTGGTCACATAGTCTGTGGTAAAGCTGGGCTCTGAACCCGTATCTCTCTGCTTCCAAAGCGTGTGCCTTCTTACTGCTAAGCATCTTGATGTGTTTGGGCTCCAGATTATGATCTGCTAGTCCATATAACTCTAACAAGAAAGGAAAACCACCACTGGGCCTAGAGAATTGCCCTCGCAAAGAAATGCCTCTGGCTTTGCCCAGAGGAGCATGTCTGAATACCCTCACCACACTATGCATGATGCTGTGTGTACAAGGCACTCGCATTTGGTATTCCTGAGATTGTGAGACATTTCCCACAGCCTAAAACACTTCCAGCCTTCCCCATCATTCAATAAAGCATGTTAGAATATGGGTCAGTAAGAGTGAGGCCTTGTTAATTTAACTTCATAAAAGCAATTAACTTATAAACCTTACTAATTAATAATAGCCAGCACTTATTATCAGACACTCTCTGAACACTTCACATATATCGTCCTATTTAATCCTCCAAATGCTTAAGAGGCAAGGATCAACAATGCCTTTGAAAAAAATGAGGACACTGAAGCCCAAAGAGGTTGTCACTTTCCAAGGCCATGCAGCAAATCAGTGGAAAAGCCAGGAATAAAAATAAGTCAAATTCCAGAATGTGCTTATTATCTGCACTGAATTGTCTTCTAGTATTTTAACTCTCACCTAAATTAGTTCTGGTGTTAAGTGATTTGAAGCCTACCTGACAGTAACTGGTCATGGCAGCCCATGGCTCTTGATCCCTCCCATTGGAAGAACTCGGCAGGCCCTCAGTCCCAATAACCCCCAAATGGGATGCCGCAAACCCAGCACCACACTGCTGGCTTCTTGGGAGGATGAAGTCTGGAACACAGGTTTGATTTAGAAGAGCTAGCGCAGCCAGGGAGGCGAAACAGCAGCAGCCCCTGTGGGATTACTGGCTTTATCAGTGTTAGGGCGGGGTCGGGGAGCTCAGCAGATGGGTGTCCTCTCTGTGAAAGCATAGGAAGTGACACCAGCACCACTGCTGTCTTCTGTGCACACTCCTCCAAAGTGAATGGGCTCCATTCCTCAAACTGCAGAAAGGCTAGGAGGGCCCGAGTTCCTCTCCCAGATAGACAGCACCCAGCTTTAGCTCCTGTTGCTCTTACGGTGGAATTGAACGCAATTTCCAGAACATTAAAAAAACCCCACCACAATTAGTAATGAATTTATGGTCATCACATATTGAAAGTAGAAGATGACAAGCCTGAGAGTCGTCAGGACACTAAGGGTTAACTAGCAGATGAATAATAGAAAGTGGTCCTTTTGAAACTTTTGGGAGCAGTCTGGAAAATGAGTAGCAAACACATAGGCACAGACTGTCTGCTTAGACTGTCCAAATAGGCACCCTGAGGGGGCATTCTGATCAATTGATGTGCTGATTCTCTTTTGTAGGTTTTCTCATAATCATTCCAGAAACTTCCATAGACATTTTGCTCCTAACTGTTTACATCATTGCCAGATGACTACATCTAGCTCCTCCTGGGTGCCAGGTACGAGGCTAGGTGCTGCGGGCCAGCCAGGAGTGGAGGGGTGGGGACACAGGCATGGAGGAGGGCGCAGAGACAGTTCAGCACAGCCGGTTTAATGGCAGGGGGATCTGTGGCCAGGCACCAAATGATTAATTGCCGAGTGAGTTATGCTGACAGTTGGTGCTCTAGGGGTCCAGAAGAGGAAGGCAGCGGCTGTCAGGGGAGGGTTACAGAGGACAGGAGCTGATGGGGGCTGGGGCACGAGGGGCTTTGTGCACTTGCAGGCCAAGGAGACACACAGAGGGCAGTGCACCCACCAGGTGCAACCGGAAGGAAAATTTTGGGGAGGCTGGAAAATAAACATCATCAACAATAAAAATAGAACAATGATAGTGAACATTGATCGGATGTACCATTTTTACCATACACTGAGCTAAGCACATAATAATCATAATGTCAGTGAATTCTCCCAAAACCTGGTAAGGAAATGAGGCCTCTGCTAGCCTGTGCAGCAGTTCTGGGCAACAACAGAGCGGTGCCCCCTCGGCAAACACAGCTATGGGAACACGGCCCGGAGCTGCTGGACGCCTGTGCGGTGAGCCTCTGCAAACTGTACGTGGCAGTCCAATTACAACGTTCACAAAGCGTGGGCCGTGGACCCGGCTCTGTGTTAAGTGCTTTACATGCATATGAGTTTTCTTATTTCTCATAACTGCCCCGTGGTAGGAGCTGTTCATCTCCCTGTTCTCTGTGATTCCACTTTGCGGGGAAGATGCTGGTAAAGAACGAAATCGTGGAGGGGCTTTACCTTGTTTGGTAGAATTTGGAGATTTTTACCCCAGACACTCCATGAATCCCTGGCAAAGCTGTCCCAGTTGCCCAGGCCACCAAAAACCTAGCCAGGACAGGCTCCCTCCCACACGTACCATATTCTCTCTCAGAGCACGTTCCCATCCTCCATCCTGCCCCTTGTCTCTGGAGTCTACCCTCCAGTCCCCTGCGTCTCTTCATCACAGTCACTGGTCTCACTGGTGCCCCCACTGCAGGCAGGGAGCTGTCTGGTCACTGAGCACAAGAGCTCCTCAAAGGCAAGGGCAGGCTCAGTGTCCCAGCCTGCATGGCACTATCAGACCTTCGGGTGCAGCAGCAGTTGTGTGGGTATTCCCCCAGGAAGCCCCCTTCTTTCATTTACTCAGTTTAAAGAGCTCAGCAGCTTTGCTGACCTGGCTTCCCATATGCATAGCAGCGCCCTGTGTCCCTACCTTACTCGCGTCCATCAGTATCAGTGCCTTCGGACACTCCTCACCTGCTGTCTCTGATGCTTGTCTTCGTGTGTTGCTTCTTGGCTGCTGCTTATCTCCTGCTGCTGGCTGCCCGGCCACCGGATGCAGTGGGACTCCGACAGAACTGCAGAACTGTAATTCTGTACCCTGGTTTGAATCATTGCTAGTTATCAGTTGCTTTTTATATCCCACTCCTTGAGACAGGAGGGATGAGATTTTGGTTCCTCTCTTCCAGGCTGGTTACACTAATCAAATCACCTGCAAAACAGTGGCCTCACCACCTCTTGTATTAGAAGAGGCTGCTGTTTAGCTGGTCCACCCCTGTCTGACCATACTTGGGGTTACAACATTGAAATATTTCTGTGTTCGTTGGTCAATTCCCACTGCTCCAAGCCCTTGGCGGGCTCCCCTGCTACCCTGCTTGCCCTGGCCTATAACCTGGGATCTCCTAGTTCTCCCCAAGTCCAGAACTGAAGGGTTAATGCTCAGGATAGGAGGGCTTTCAGACTGGCTGCGGTTCTGCCTGGGCCACACAGGCTGTTCAGTTCTTCGAATCTCACTCTTGCTTCTTGGACAAGGAAGGCTCAGCATGCCTTCTAATACCAGTCTCGTGGATGAAGTAGGATTATTTGTATTAGAGGAAAAAGCTTCTATTCCAGGTAAAATGGGAGCTGTTGTTTATTAAGCACTCACTCTTTACCAGGTACTGTGCTGAGTACTTTACCTGAAACACTTAAATTCTCAAAAAACCCTGCGTGAGGCCTTAATGCTATTACATCCATTTTGTGCTTGAGAAAAACAAAAGGCTCATAGAGGTTGAGAACTTGCCAGGACTGGCAAGTGGCAAAACTGGGATTTGAACTTGGGTTTGTCAAGCTGCCAAGCCCATAGGCTTTGAACATAGTCCCCACATCAGCCAACCCCTGTCTGCTGGACGTAAGGTGCACCTCAGGGAAGACCTTCCTCAGTCACAGTGCGCGGGGCTGCTGGGGCTCTGGTGCGTACACTTGGGCTTGGTGAAAACACTCCGGTCACCACTCACCAGGATTTGGTGGAGAGACCCCCCTCACTCTCGTCTGAGTGACATCATTCCATCCATTTGGAGATCCTACATGTAGTGAATGCTTTCGAATGGCACCCAGTGAATCATGCCTCCTTGTGTCTATGCAGCTCTTTGCTGTGTGGGATCTGTTTCCCCCTCCTTGAATCTGGACTGCCTCTCTTGACTTATTTTGACCAAGGGAATAGAATTCTGGAATTTTTCAGCCCAGGCCTTAAGAGGCCTTGCAGTTTCTGCTTTTGCTTTCAAAACTCAGCCACCATGGAAAGAAATCCAGGCCATTTTGCTCCAGAGAGGCCACTAGGAGAGGGAGGTCCCTGGAGGAGAATGGAGGCAGCCCCACTCACTGCCAGCACCAAGCTCCCAGATGTGTGGGTGAGGCTGTCTTGGACCTCTGTTGCCCACTGAGTCGTGCGTGTGGAGCAGAGAGAAGCCATTCACACTGAGCCCAGCCAGCCCACTTTGTGAGTGATAAAGTGGCAGCTGTTTTAAGCCACTGAGTCCTGGAGCAGTGTGTGATGAAGCAGTAGATAAGGGACACAGTATATAAAAGGAGAGGAAAATTCTATTCAAAGCAAGGCCTAAAGTGATTCATAACTGTTAATAACTCTTTATAAATGTAGACTGACTTAACAACTTCAGTCTTTGTTCTTGGCTGAGAGTTAAATAACGTGTTACACAGAGAAATTTCATAAACATAAAGGAAACCCTTCTTCTAAGGCAATTATTGTTAAAACAAAACATTTGAAACTAACATCTCCCCAAAGTCAACAGCTAAGCCAGAATAAAAGATGTCCTTGAGAAAATGTACATGATTTATTTATTTACACGTATTCTTGAAAATCACCTGATTTGTAACTCTTCTAGTGGAGTTTCAAGGTGAAAACATAAATGTTAGACCGCCCTCCACTGCCTTCTGTGCACAGGCATTTGGACATACCATAGATCATCATATGTTTGCACCATGCATGTATCACCTGTAAGTCAACAAGCACTTACCGAGCACCTACTATAAGTAAAGGTAGAATTATATCTGTATAAGCAGAGAGTCTGAGTAAATCAGATCTATGCAAATTCCCAAAAGACTTCAAAAAACATATATCAAATCTTTACCTTCTTCAAAACTAATGAACAGTTCTAATGTTCTCTGACCTCAACTCTGGAGTACCAGCTATTTAGTAGAGTGTCCATAAATGCTTGTTGGGTAGGCGAATTAATAAACAATTAGAGAAACTGAACAAAGGGGGCCTAAAGGAAGGGGAATGAGAAGAATCCAAGAGGCTATAGGAGGTGAGGAGTGGAGTCACCTAATAATTCGCCTCTGGGCGAGGGGAGTTGGCTGAGCCT
This sequence comes from Desmodus rotundus, assembly GCF_022682495.2. NCBI lineage: Eukaryota > Metazoa > Chordata > Mammalia > Chiroptera > Phyllostomidae > Desmodus > Desmodus rotundus. The sequence continues at coordinate 48,192,500 of NC_071396.1, forward strand.
TCCTCAGCCAGAAAAGTTGGTCCCTATTGGGAAGAGCTTCCGTAGCTTAGGGCCTTCAGACATCAGGCTGGAGGGAGGCTGAGCTCAGATGGATATGGCAGTGTGAAAATTAAGCAGGACTTTGAGCTGTGCTCTGGTGTGTGGTATGCAGCCCTGGCTTCTGTCCTGGACAGACTGTGTTGTGGTTGTGTGTTCAGTCAAAACCCATTTCTAGAAGGACAAAATCAGAGGGACACAGAAGTGATGATGAGCTTCTGGAAGATTCCCAGGTATGTCCCATGGTATAAAAGGATTTGAAGAGTTTAGAATGTTTACTTTTAAAAAAAATGCTCATGGTAGATTTGAGGATTATCTTCAGCATTCGAGCTGGCTTCTGTGTGGAAGGGATTCACCTTGATCCGTGTGACCTCAGAGGGCAGAGGGAGGACCAGCAAGCAAGCAGATGTCATATCTCTAGAGGGTAAATAAATGCAGCAGTAAGTGGGGAAAGAGGGTCAGATTAGCTGGTAGACAGAGGTTTGGAGAGATGTACTTCTTTTTAACTGTCTTATGGCCCAAAGGAGTACGGCTTTACAGTAGGGTCAAAGGGTAAGATGTCTGAGGGGGCTGGGAGACACCCTTACCAAGGACATTAAGAGCACAGATTCTAGAGCTAGATGGCCTGGGTTAGGATCCCAGCTTTGCAGCTTACTGTTATTGTAACAAGTGACTTAGCCTCTCCTTGACTCCATTTCCTTCTCTATAAATGGGAATAATAATAGAACCTACCACATTCAATTGTTTGAGGATTACATGAGTTAATATTTGTAATCACGTAAACAGTGTTTGTACGTGGTGAGCAGCACTACAGGAGTCCTAGCTGTTATTCTCTTCCTTCTACAAGAGGGACAGGAAGCAGATGCCTCCTATCCAAGTAACATTCTCCTTTGTGCACGATGTTTTCCAGTGCACAAAGCTCTTTCACAGGTATCAGCTGATTTGGTACTCACAGCAACCGTGTGCGGTAGGCAGAGTCGATATTATTATCCCCAGGAGAGAGATAAGGAAACAGGGTCAGGGTCATAAGTGACTGAGCAAGTGAGGAAGGAGAGTTCTGGCTGGAGTTCAAGGCTTTTGTCTAAATCCAGCAGTCATTCCCCTGCACCAAATTGCCTCCTCCTTAGTTTCCAGTTTGGCAATACACCTGGACAGCAGTAGCTTTAGGATGAATCTGAGTAAATGACTCCATTTGACATTAGAGAGCATAGTCAACTTTATACTCGAGTCAGAATCTGATGATCAATGCACCTGTGATTTACGTTGCAAATATTTGCCCTTTAAAAGTAAGTGATTAACTCATAAAGGAGGTTACCTCCTGGCACTCATTTTTCTTTTGCTATAAAATTTCATGCCATGTATTTTAACTGTGTTGATTGAAAGTCAAATTATGAGCCTCAGGGAAAACGCAATATGAGATTTCCAAGAGCCTTCCTGAAATTATTACCAGTTTCCCCATAGTAACTTCCATGAATTTATCTCAGCACAAAAGTTGATAATACAAAACATGAAATGAAATCGTATGTTTCCCAGTTTTTCACTTGCGGGTCTAGTGAGGTCAGGAAAGATGCTTATTTTCTCTAACCTCCTATGTTTTCTATACCCGGACTGATAAACCTTTGAGATTGGTGGATATTCTGTGGGGGAAGAGAGTCCTCCCATTTTCTAGCAAAAACATTGAGCCCTGAGCTCTGGGAGTCTTGCTCTCTAAAAGATTCCACATTCTCATTTCTAAGATGAAATTAAGCAAGATAATGTATGTAAAATGTCTAACGGTGTCTGACTCATAGCAACTGCTTAGTAAGTGCTGGGAAAAAAGGCTCGCAGAAGACTCAAGATCATCCATTCTGCCGGCTTTGCCATTGTGATACAGGGAGCTCTGCTCGCTCCCTTTGTGTTGCTTATTTCTACTCTGCTTAATAGTCCAGTGTACTGTTTATCTCTTGAAATTCCAAACACAATGAGCAGAAATCAATGATTTATTTATTTGATCATTCAGCTAAAATTCATTATGCACATGGTAAGTGTGAGTAAAAGAAATGAAATAATTGCTTTCATAGAGCTCATTCTGGGGGAGGGTCAGACGTGTTTTAAGAGGTAGTGAGATACTATTTTGGGGGTATTTACTACTTGTTTGTTTTGTTCTGTGGCACATTTCCTATTCAAACTAGACCTTGAGGCGTTCTTGGCCTCAGGGAAGGGGCTCTACAGTAAAACACACAAAGTAGGGGTCAGGTCTTGGTTTTTGAGTTTCAAAATATGTCAAGGCACAAGCAATAATTTGAAAGAAAAGAATTTTTACTTCCCAAAACTTCAGAATTTGGAGTTTCAAAAATCTTTGTCTTGAAGAGACTCGGGGTCTAGAGAATATTAGACCAGTCAGCCTTTGGGATTCTTTGTTTTTCTTGCTGCATAAAAAACAAAGAATTTCTGGGTGAAAGGAGAAGTGGAGGGCATGCAACAGAAACGGACACTGGTGCTGTCCCCTGAGAAGGGGTCCCATGATGTGCGGGGGTGAGCGCTAGGGAAGACAGGTCAGGAAATTGGCAGTGGACCTGGGTAGGTTTGGGGGTAACTTGCAGGGAGGATATCTGTACTTAACTCTCTTGGTGGAGCTTGGGAGGATAAGGCTGCTTGTGTCACCGGTTCTTTATCCTGACACGTAGGGTCAGTGGAGATGGGTACGTGGAATGTGTAGGGCAGGCCTTGTGGAGACTTCCTTGAGCTCAGCGTCAAATGGAGAACAGAAACTGTTGTGAGGGCTTGTTCCCATGCACTAGCGGACTCCTCCCTATTTTGGAGGAGTGGTCTGTCCTATCATAGCTGCGCATGGCCACCACCAAGGGGGTGGATTGTGAGACTGAGCTGGACCATCCAATCTTAAAACATATGGAGCAGAGGGGTTGGTTGTCATGGATACTCATGCTGTACCTTGTCTCAGTAGCCCCAGGAAAGCCCTAAGCAGAAACTCTCAGTGTGGAGCAGCTTAAAGAGCAGTAGAGGCTACAGCATAGGCCAGGGGTATGCATTACAAAGCAGAGGGTGCAAGGTGTCCTAGGGACACACCTATCAACCAAAGTCCACAGCAAGGTGCTCATACCCTGAGGAGGCCATTGGGGTGACAGGCAAAACCACTTAGTTAAGAGAGGCAGGCTCCTTACAGAGCAGCAGGATCTTAGCTGATTGCTGAGCTTGCAAAGCTGCCTAATGTTCTCCAGGAGAAGCTTTGATATAGTCTCTCACCTTGGAACAGACTCATGTATTTATGTAAATTATCTCTGAAACGTCATTTGCATTTGACACTTCATGCTTTGGTCAAATGTGCTCCAAAGAATTCTTGGGCAGTTTCTACTTGGCCAGGAAGACATTGTGCAGGGGTGGGGGTGGGGCAGAGAAAAAATAAATTGCTTCCAGGAGTATTAGACCTTTTGGCATCTCTGGGCCACGCTAAAAGAAGAAGAGTTGACCTGGGCCATACATTAAATACATGGTGACATGTAATCACAAAAATCTCATAATGTTTTATGTAGATTTATGATTTTATGTTGGGGCGCATTCATAGACATCCTGAGCCGCATGCGGCCTGCTAGCTGCGGGTTGGGCAGCCCTGGTAGAAGTTGGATCAGCAGAGCTAAGGGAGAAATGGCCTCGCGGGTACTTCAGTCCCGGTCTCATGGAGTGCGGAAAGAGACTCTGGAATCAGACGACCTGAGCCCTCTCTCCTGCTCTGTCACTCACTAGCTGAGGGGCTTTGGGCAAGTCACTTCTCGTTTCTGGGCCTGAGTTTCACATTTGTAAGATGGGTTTATTCATAATGTTTTAGGGTTGCTGTGGAGAGCATATGAGATATGTGGAAATTGCTCAGAGTAGCTCCCTGCACACTGTCACCCCTTTAATTCATGTTAGTTCCCATTTCCATGTGTAATAACCACCACATTCATTGTCACCCATGCTATTCTTATTGTTGACCTGCAGACATGACTGTGTTGTTCGGTTGGAGAATCACCTTGACCTCTGTCTGCATGAGCCTCTCCTCTGAGTTGTTCCCAGAGTCACCGGTAGTGCTTCTTCCCTGGGGAAGGAGAATGGGCCAGAGGGGAACAGGCTCTGGGGACTCAATGTTTTCTTTGGGTCACTTGGCAATGAAGATAGGGGTGCTTTCCCAGGGAGGTGCTCTCCTGAGTAATTAGTAGGGAGGCTGGAAAGGAGCAGATGATTTCAGCAGCTGACTCCCAGGTGGGCCTGGGGGCTTATGCTGATGATCAGGTAGTGGAGTCTGGCCCAAGAACCCCCCTCTCAGGGACTGGATTGAGCTTGGCCGCCCTCACAGCAATGACTCTCCCTGGACCATCTGCAGCTCCCAGAAGTTCTTCCAAGACTGGCCCCAGATTTCTGAGGGACTTTGGTAGGGAGGCAGGCCTCAGCCAAACCCTTGGAGGGATGGTTATCCAAAACTTAGTTTGGGGAGTGAGGGTGGCAAAAGAACTCAGAGCATGGGCTTTGGAACCAGACAGGCCTAGATTTAGACAGACGTTGCCATCTGTCAGCCACGTGATCCTGGCGGGTTGCTCTCCTTTCTGAGCCTCAGTTTTCTTCTGAGTCTCAGTTCCCCTGGCTGTAAACCAGAGATCATTTTAACTTGCCTGCTTTCCTTTTTTTTAATTTAAAAGATTTTATTTATTTGTTTTTAGAGCAAGGGGAAGGGAAGGACAAAGCGGGAGAGAAACATGTGCAAGACTCCCTGAGTTTGAAGGGGAGCAGGGTTGAAGGTGGGAGGTGGGGGTGACTGGAGTTGGGGGAGTGGTGGGGAGAAAGTGGAGACAACTGTACTTGAACGACAGTTTTAAAAAAAATCTCAACAAACAAACAATAAATCCCTTGAATTAGTTTAATGGAAAGAAAAAAAAGAAACACGTGCAAGAGAATCATTGACTGGTTGCCTCTCATACACCCCTAAACTGGGGACCCAGCCCGCAACCCATGCATGTGCTCTGTCTGGGAATTGAACCTGTGACCTTCTAGTTTGCAGGCCAGTGCTCAATAGATTGAGCCACAGCAGCCAGGGCATAAATTGCCTGCTTTCTAGAAGTAGTGTGAGAATAGAGTTTGGCACAAAGTAAGTACAAATTAAATGGTAGTGGCAATGATAAAGTAATTTTTCAAATATTTATGTGATGCTTCCTGTGTACCAGGCACTATTCTAAGTACTTTGTAGGCATTCTCTTGTTTAATATTCTTAGCAACCTTATCAGGTAGGTAATATTTTTGTCTTTGTTTTCCAGCAGAAGATTCTCACTGAGGCACAGAGAGGTGAAATAACCTGCCCATGAACCCACAGCTAGTCAGTGGATTCAATCCCAGGCAGTCTGGCTCTCGCTGTCTCTGCAACCTCATCATGATAATGATGTTCTTTAAGGACAGTACAAAGGGCCACGAAGGTACAAATATGAACTACAGTGCAAATGGTCCTGTCCTACCCCAACCAATATTTTGCTAGCACTTACTGTAGTGAGGTTCTGTGTTTCTTTAGGGACAGAATTAACCTACATTTCTAGTAATCAGAAAGATGGTCCCTTGCAGACCTAACTACCTTACCCACCCCTGCTTTCCCTTTAAGAAGCTAATTTTTCCATTGGAGGCTTTGAGGCAGCAACAGCCAGCTGTGAAGCTGCAGGGTTGCACTGGCTGCTGGGCTGCCGGGCTGTGGACACAGGGCCACAGTGGGCAGGCAGCGGTGGGCGATCCTGTTTAAGAGGGCTGGCTTCACTAGCCACCTCCGGAACTGGAATCTAAGGTGGAGAGATTACTTGACTGGCAGGCTCCCTGAAGAGCTGGAAGGCTGAAATATTATCCCAGTAAGATATTATCAAGTTTACCAAGAAGCAGATGATGCTAATACAGAAAGTTGTATCAAGATGTACAGAATTGGAGAAAGGAATGGAAGAACTCAAATCAAAAACCTGCTGGTGGAGGAACTGATGAGAGTGAGATTTCAGTGACGCAGTTCTGCAGGGAAGGTGTGAGACCTACTTTTTGGCAGCATGTCTGTCTCCCACAGCTCCTCCTCCATTCAGAGCACGTGCATTTACGTACTGGAGGAACAGAACCCAGATCCATTAAACTGGGACCTGCTTGCCCGGGGCCCTTGTCACTCCTGGGAAAACCCCTTCATGATACTTTATCAACTTCCCTAAAACTAGGAAGCTTGTCATGATTATATGATCATCTGAAGGGTGTTACTGCTCGATTCAGGTGTATGGGAGAGAGGGAGTTTTCTGAAAAATGAAAAATTAAACATGGGGAGGTTTTAAGTTGGTTGAAAGAAGTCAAAGTGAAAAGCCATGTATGATTCCATTTATCTGACATTTTAAAAAGACAAACTATAGGGATGGAGAACAGATCAATGGTTGAAAGAGGTGAAGGGGTGGGTGTAATTATAAAAGGAGCTTTTTAAAAAAAATTGTTGTTCAAGTACAGTTTTCTGCCTTTTCCCTCCACCCCTCCCTGCCTCCCCAGCCCTCCCCACCTCCCTCCCCTGTTTCCACTCCCCCCCTTGTTATTGTCCATGTGTCCTTTATAATTGTTCCTGTAAACCCTTCACCCTTTTCTCCTTTAACCCCCTCCCCTCTCCCCTCTGGTCACTGTCAGCCTATTCTCAATTTCAGTGTCTTTGGCTATACTTTGCTTGCTTATTCATTTTGTTATTAGGTTCCTGTTAAAGGTGAGATCATATGGTATTTATCCCTCATGGCCTGGCTTGTTTCACTTAGCATAGTGCTCTCCAGTTCCATCCATGCTGTGGCAAAGGGTCGGAGGTCCTTCTTTCATAAAGGGAGCTTTTTGAGTGATGGAATATTTATGACTCTGATTGTGGTGGTGGCTCCATGAGAAATGAGTTAAAATTTGTAGAGTGTTACCATCCCCACCCAAGCAGTTTTACTGTATAATAATTTTAAAAATAAATAAAAGCCTTTTTATATGAAAAAAGAAGCTCATTTTTCTTAAGCAGTTCAGAAAGTAGAGCACCATGGTCTTGGTTTGTGCATTTCACTTTGTTTTCAAGCTTATTAGCTGGTAGGTTGGATAGGTGTAGCTTTAGAGGCTCCCGTCTTTATAGTCAGAATTCCTCCAGCTCTGGAACCTTGAGAAATCCCCAGTCTGCCGGACAAACCCTGCTTTGGTTCTGGTGACCAAGTGTCTGCCTTGTTCTTGAGCTAAGTGCCCATCTCTGTGGCTGCACACCTCCCTGTATGAGCACTATCCTCATCACGGTCCTTAGCAGAGCGGTTTGGAATGATCTGCTTATGTGAGTGAAATGAGGTGGAGAAATTCTTGCAAGAAAGCCATCGCATGAGGAAACAGCTGCGCTGCTCCTCTGTGGGCTGAGAGGAAGACAGGGCTAGGGAGTACTGGACCCCTCCCTCAGCCCTCCTTAACTGGCCCCAGAGGAGGCTTCCTTCCACAGCCACTTTTGGTAGAGAAAATAGTGTTGCCTGTTCAGGGATGAGAGAAGGAAGAAGACGTCTTATACGTAGGGAGCAGGGAAGCCTTGCAGAGGGAGCTGAGTGGGAGGATGGCTCCAGAGGCTCAGGCACATTGAGGTTCAGAGAGATTTGGAAATGAGATGAGAAAAAAGGGAGATTAAAAAAAAGAATGTGGTGATGAACTAGATCTCCTTGGATATTCTTTGAGAGAAAGAAATAGAAATTTGAATTGCATTTCAGTTACTTTTAGTTCTTGGACTGGCTTCTTTCAATTAACTACTTAATCAAGAAAGGGATCCATGGGGATCTGTGGACTTGATTTTCATCACATGCTTGTCTTTCCCATTACACTGTGAACTCGAGGGCAGGAGCCGTGTCTTACCCATCTTCATGCTCTCGGTGCGCAGCCTGGGGCCAGCAGTGGTCAGGTACACTTGTAGTGTGCTGAGTGAGGGCTACCAGCTCACCCTGTTTCATCTGCACTTTCCTGAGTTGGTGCAGAAAGCCCCATATTCCTAGAAGCTCTGAATCCCAGGCACACTGAAGCAGTTGACAGATGGAATCAACAAAAACTGAATTCTAGGACTGACTTGCTGTCTTGCCCTTAGCTATCAAGAACTTGACAAAGTGGAATGCCTTGTGGAAACCCAGGCCCCCTCTGATCAGATGCTCCACTCCAGGGTCTCTCTTGGTGGCTGCATCAGGGAGAGTGCTGTCTTTTCTGCGCATGACTTATTCACATTGGGTGGTAAAGGAACAGCCCAGCCACCTGGCCCAGCCTGATGGGTCTCTTTTAAGGCCCTTGCTATGTGTCACACAAAGCCCAGAAGCTGCTGGGTGCTCATCACTGCTTTCTCAACAATGAGCTAGTGGTCTACAAGAATAATCCTCGCATTCTGGCGGGGAGGGGAATGCGAGGATTATTCTGGCTCCAGAATAATGGCTCCATCTCAGAGTAGCACAGACAACTTCTTTTTGGTATCAGGGTATTAAGGAAAAAGAAGCTTTCTTAATTTAACATGAAAGATTTTATTGAGTGCCAACAAATCCCAGAACCTCACAGAATTTATTTATTTCTTTTTAAGTTTTGTAAACCCACTGTTTCTGTCACTTCTAGGCCTTGGAATACACTGTTTGCTTTGCCTGGCATTTCTCTTTCCTTTTCTTCACCTACTGAACTGCTCCTTTGCTTGAGTGACTCCCTCTAGGCAGCTCTCCCTAACTGCCTTTTCCATTAAGACCATGCCTGCTGCCACGTGCTCCCCCAGAATCCTGGGTTTATAGGGTCACGGGCCTGTTCACACACGCTCACCCTGTGCTGTGAGTCCCTGAGGACCTGGCTTTCCCACAAGTCTGTTCAGCCAAGTGGGCAGTAAAAGGAGCCCCATGTGAGTGACAGCACAACTTCGGAACCTGTCATCTCTCAGAAAAGTCTGCCGAATCATCTGGAAATGAGTGTGCCAAAGATGATTATGACTTGAACAGAGGCCTTGGCTGAGCACGTGCTATGAGTGGGTCACAGAGATGTCACAGAGAACAGCCGATTTATCAGAGGGAGCTTAGGCTCCTAGAAATCTGATTACCAGTAGGTACAGGACTGAAAGTTCCCTTGGTGTCTTGTCTTTAGCGGGTCCACTATTCTTTCATTTTTATGGTGATGGAAGAAGGAAGTCTTGCTTTTGGTGTCTCTTGCTATATAAACATGCTGTTTTTATACTTTTCGAGGCACAAGTTAGAAAGGGGTTAGGTAGTCCACAAGCTGCCTAGCCAAGTCCTGGGTTGGGTGGGGGGTACCATCGCATAGGTCTTCATGCGTGAAAGAAAACTGCAGGAAAAGCCAGAAGCCCGGGTCTTAGACCTGGCTCTGTACCATCCCATCTTGTGACCTTGAGTAGTCTTGTCTCTGTTTGTGCTAATGACATTCATTGTATGTGCTAGTCATCTCACATGTTTATTTCATCAATTATAAAAAATATTTTGAGTAGTAATTCTCCCCACTTTATAGATTATGAACCTGTGGTTCAGTGACTCCCCAACTAGGGTTTGTACCCATTGCACACCAGTAGTATGAGAAGTTGGGGTTCAAACCCAAGTCCATTTGCTTCTTTGGCTGAGCCCGTAACCGTGGCATGGTATTTCTCTTGGTCTCTTTACCTGTTAAATGAGGTCTCTCCTTGTTCTGTCATTCTCAGATGCGTAAGGACAAACATATCATTCATATTCTTAGTGATACTCACAGAGAGAAGCCTGTCAAAAAGAAAATACACACACATGCCTTTCAGTTGGATGTTTCTTGGAAAAAGTCTAATGGTAATACCTTTATTTCTTCCTTTAAGCACATCCAACATTTAATCTTCGCATGTGTCATCACTCTACTTGATGAAAATAGAGTCAGCCACACAGTCTGACATGTCCTAATAAAGTGACTGGAAGAAGCACCTTGCAAATGAAAAGGCAGTGTGTGGGGAAGTTGAGTGAAATTCTTCAGAGGTGGTGTAAGGTGACACCCCTGCCTCCGCCCCCAAAGGACTGATCTTTTGGATGAAGAAACTCCTCCAGTGTTCACTGGGGGTTCCCAGGGCTTCGGCAGTGCCAAGCAAGCTGGGGGCGCTCGGGTTGACGGTATTCAAAATTCTGACAAGCGCTGCCCTCCTCTTCAAGCCCAGCAGCGGGTGATGACTGAAGTATGGGCGCTGGAGTCCGGTAGGAAGGGGTTCAGATTTCGGAGTCTGTGTGTGACCACGGACCCCTTTACAAAAATGATTTTAAATGACCGAAGTAAAAACATAAGACTTCATAGGAAACCAATTATATTGGTTGTGAAAATATGTAAAATAATAAATTAAAGCTTTCAATAATGAGATCTAGTGACGGATCTAATAACCACTAATTTTGAGGTGGGGATGAATCCTTGAGATAATATCGACTATAATGTAATATATAGATACCTGCGCCTTCTGTTGGTAAAATGTCACAGTACTATTAACTCTTCTGTGGGTAGTTACCTATGCTCATATGTTGAAAGATATGCTAAATTTCAGGAACAAATTATTGAAAGTGGTGACATAATTATTTTTTCTCATCCAAGTTCATGAACTTCTGCATTCTCTCCATAGGAGCTGAAAGTCTGAGAACTACATTCATCTTTCTGTTCAGAGGGACCCCCTTTTGGTTCTTCCAGTGAGCGAATCCTTGGGCACTTAGGTGCAGGAAGGAGGAAACGGATTGTTTTATTTAGCACTGGTGGCAATGGGGTCAGGTGGTGGCAGAAAAGTGCCAGCTTTGGTGGTAGGGGGGGCAGTGACTCCTGCGGTTTATCTTTCGGTCACACCATGGCCCCTTTTCCTAGTCTGGCCCTCCCCACAACTAGGAAACTCAATTCTCAGTACTACATCCCTCTCTACTTGAAATATCTAGAGTGGCTTCTGCTTTTTAGGTAGAATTGTAATTAAAAAAGACCCAATTCTGTCTCTTACCTGTTCTGTTCCTTTGGTAAGTTAATGGACCTATCTGTGCCTCATCAGCATAATACCTACTTGAAAGGCTTGTTGTGAAGACCTAATGGTGCAGTATATACATAGCATCTTGCACAGGGAAAGGTCTCTTCCAGTATTAGCCAGGAACCTTTGACCTAATCATTGCCTGTCATTGATACGAAGATCTGACCTGGCTTGGAGTATCTATCCCTTGGACTTAATTAAGTAGAATTGTCTGTTTGTTTGTAAGTACAATTAAAAAAATGAGTAAAAATATCATTCGGAAAAATAATGAAAACTATTATCACTGATGTTAGTTATGTTTACTCCTCTGAAGTGTGGCCCCTTGGGCAGTTAATGCTGTCCTGCCCCATGATTAGCCCAGGCAAACTGAACTCTAGCAGGAGTATATGTAATAATGATGTAATTTCAGTTATCTTGGACCTGTTGATGATCTCCCTGTTTCATTTTAAGTAGAAATAAACAGGGCAAATTTCCTCCACCAAACTCAGGAAAGACAATATTTTATCAGACTACTAGAAACCATGAAGTCTCTAAACTGAATTCTCTGAATAATCTACAGATTTCCAAAAATATTTTGTCGACAAAAGATTTGTCAGGAAGAAAGATAGTAAATTCTTGGGGGCTAAAGTGCCCAGCAAGAAGTAGGAAGCGAAGCAAGTGAGAGGGCCGCTGGAGAGGTGGAAGGTACAGTTAACGCGGACAGGTCGTGCAGAGAGCGATGAAGAGGCGTGAAGGAGGAATAGTGGTCTCCATTCACAGAGGCTGTCTGCTGATGAATGGGAGCGCATCTCTGTCAGTGATACATCTGATGAGAGGTTAGTCCCCAGAGTATGTAGAGAACTTATACAATTCAACACTAGGAAGACAAACCACCCAACTAAAAAATGGGCTAAGAACCTGAATGGACACTTCTCCAAAGTGGATATGTATACAGATGGCCAACAGACATATGAGAAAATGCTCAATGTCACTAGTCATCAGAGAAATGCAAATTAAAACACAATGCGGTATCACCTCACACCGGTCAGAATGGCCACCATCAATAAATCAACAAACAGCAAGTGTTGGTGAGGATGTGGAGAAAAGGGAACTTTCGTGTACTGTTGGTGGGAATGCAGACTGGTGCAGCCACTGTGGAAAACAGTATGAAGTTTCCTCAAAAATTAAAAATAGAACTGCTTTTGACCCAAAAGTCCCACTTCGGGGGATATATCCTAAGAATCCTGAAACACCCATTTGCAAGAACATAGGCACCACTATGTTAATTAACAGCCAAGATGTGGAAACAGCCCGAGTGCCCATCGCAGATGAGAGCGTAAAAGAGCTGTGGTGCGTTTACGCAATGGAGTGCTACTTGACCTTAAAGACAGGAATCTTACCTTTTGCGACAGCATGGGTGGGCCTGGGGGTTATTATGCTAAGTAAAATACGCCAGTCAGAGAAAGACAAGTACCATATGATCTCACTTATACGTGGAACCTAATGAACAAAATAAACTAACAAAATAGCAACAGAGGCATGGATACATGGAACAGACTGACAGCTGTCAGAGGAGGGGGGTTGGGGAAATCAGATGAAAGAAAGTGAGGGATTAGCCACAAAACATTTACACATAACACAGAGACAACAGTGTGATGTTAGCCAGAGGGAAAGGGGGTGGGGGTGAGGTGGAGGAGGGCAAAGCAGGGGTGGGGGAGGGCATGGGAATGGAAAGAGACTTTGTAGGCACACAGCGCAGTGTGCCCATGATGTTTTGTTGAGTCATACACTTGAGACCTGTATGGTTTTGCAACCAAAGTTTATTCCAATAAAGTCAACTAATAAAACATTTTAAATCAGTAAATAAACATGACAGAGAAAGGCAGTGGAGAGCTGTGAAACGGTGCATAAGCAGTGTTCATCTGACCAGAATGGAGGATGCTCCACAAGCAATGCCCTGGGGCTATTCTGAACCCACTGATAAATAAAACCTTCCCTGTGTGATGGGGGTGGGGACACCAGGCCTCTCTGCTGCCACCGCTAAACTTTGGATTCGTCTAGTGTGCAGACAGACCCCATGCTCGCCACGCAACACTGTGCTTATGATGCAGCTTCCCACGGGGATCTGCCTACAGAAGGAGAAAGGGTGATGATAACAGTAACATCAACAACAATAGCTAGTATTCACCAAGTACTTCCTAGGTGCCAGCAGTTACTCTGTGGGCTTCACTTAACTCTTACGATAATCCAATGAGGAAGATTCTGCTAGTATCACCATTTTATAGGTCATGAAACCGAGCCACAGAGAGATTATGTAACAGAATGAAGTCCCACAGCTAGATCTCAAAGTTCGTGCACAGTTGGGACAATATAAAGTGTCCCTGATATGGACCCCGTTGCTTTTTTTTTTCTCTTCTGGTGTGTTTTCAGGTTTTGATCTCAAATTATTTCACTTTTTCATGTTTTAGCATGTGTAGAAATATGAAATCACCAGGTTTGAGTGATGACAGCTGATTTTGCTTTCTTGAAATACCGATTACATTTCCAGTTGGCTGCTTCAGAAACCCATTTAGTCTGTGGAATTGGTGGGTGGAAGAAGCCCATATAGGCTCTATTTTGAAGTTCTGTTATCTGTAATTTCAAAAGCAAATCCCACAGGCTTATTTCTATCTCTAATTAAGGTTTGCTTTTATCCACATCACATGGCCTGCTCTGGCCATGTCTTACCTAGATGATGTCACCTCTTTATAGGCACCTTTCCATCTTGGTAGCCAAGGACCTGGTTTCTATCAAACTGGAGAGGCTTAACTTTGGAGCTGGTGATGTTCTCAGTTTGTCTTCATTATGAGAGAGGTTTAGGCCGGTGGTTTTGAGGATAGGCAGATCTCTAACGTCAGCTCCTTCCCAGTGTCCTGGATTCCTGAAGGCGCACATAACTATTAGCTGTTCACTTGGGGGCAGGCGGAGCTGGGGAATGAAATGGAGCAGGAATGAGGAATGATGGTGCCTGCAACGAAGCTAGTTGCTGAGGGGCTATTTGTGAAGTAACTAGAAAACTCAACTTGATTTTTTTTGTTTGTTTTCCAAAGGTTAGAAATGATGTTGTTTAAAATTAGAGGCCTAGTAAGCATTCCATAAACAAAGATAGTGCCTTGGTTCCATGGTGACAGACCTGCCACAAGAAACAAAACCTGTCCCTAACTCTTCTGAGAAGACTGCAGGGCCTAACACCCAGATGCAGGAGTGTGAGGCAGCGTGGGACAGGGAGCAGAGGGAGTGAGGGAGGAAGCCCTGTGCAGCCAGTGGTCTAAAGAAAGCACACGCTGTTTAGCACCCTAGCACTCTTGTGGTCCAGACCTCTGAATTCCCAGCAGGGTTTCCAAGTCCACTTACATTAAACCAGCTTCTGTTCAGTAGAATTCCATGGCCACCGAATAACCCAGAGGGGCCCTTCATGTTCGTAGTTGTAGGATTTTATCCCTGCATAAATGTTTCAAATGCCTTGCCCGCACAGGGCGAGGCGTACACTCCTGAGAGTTGGACTCAGTGTTCAGACACTCGAGTCTGTTGTCTCTGTCACCGCTCTGACATGTTTTCAATGTCAGAATGCATTTCAGTGGGCTGGAGAATTCTCCGACTTGGTGGCTCAGAGTCAGAGGCCACGGACGAGGCAATGGGGTGGTTTATCGGCACGGTGCTGCAGCAGCGTGTTCTCCTGTTGGACAGCTACATCATATCCTTGGAGGCTTTGTTGTTGTTTCACTCTTTTTTAGTTTCTTTGTTTATTTTTGCTAAATGGAATCAAAACAAAGGTTAGTCTGGAAATGCCCATTAGCTTAGGTCTTAGAAGCAATGGGCACCTGGCAAGGTGGATAATGGGAAGGGAGTGAGTGTAGGCCAGTTTGCAATTAAGAAGGCAGTGTGGACAATAATTAGGGAAATCACTGAGGAAGCCCATCTGCAATATGATATTGTTAATATGGGGACAACCTCTTTCTGTCTTTTGAGACTAATGTTGCCTGTATTAATTACTCAATTACCCCAAATTTAGCAGCTTAAAGCAACAAATGTTGGTTATATCATAGCTTTTGTGGGTCAGGAACCCAGGAGAGATTTATCAGGGTAGTTCTCACTTGGGATCTCTCCAGTCAAGTTGTTGGCCAGGGCTGCAGTCTCTGAGGCCTGGCTAGGGCTGGAGCTTTGGTTTCTAAGCTCATTCATGTGGCAGTTGGCGAGAACCGACCGTGTGGACTGGCTGTGTGTGACATGGCTTCCGCAGGGCCAGTGGTAGGAGGGGGAGGAATTAGAGGAGGAACAGAAGGGAGAGCAAATGAGAATTAGAATGTTCAGGTGGAAGCTGCAGTCTTTTTATAACCGAATCTTGGAAGTGGCACACCATCACTTCTCTCTTAGGGTTCAGTCACGAAGCCCAGCCGGCACTCAGGAGGAGGGGAGGCAACCTTCATCTCTTGAAAGCAGGAGTATTGAAATATTTGTGGGCATTTTCTTAAGGTTAACACAGTACCCATGCTTAAAGTAGACTGCAAAAATGTGAGGAGTAAATGCTTAAAAGGCTCCCAATGATGAAAATGACGGGCCAAGAGAGGAGAGAAGCTGTCTGGACCAGTGTGGACAGGGAGGCCCCCAGTGGGCATCCTCATGGATAAAGAAGGGTCAAAGGGTGGTTAGTCTGATTGGAGAGGAAACGGTCCGAAGCAGAGGGCTGAGACCAGAAAAGCCAGAGGGCAGCTGTGTTGGAGGTTTAGTGTGCAGCGCAGAGGGCAGCAGGTCCTGGCTTAGTCTAAGCATGAAGGAGGCAGTCAGGATCGGCCAGGGTGTGGCGTGGGGGGCAGGCTCTGCTCACAGGCAGGTGTGAGGGGCAGGGAGGCTACAGTGGGGTGGGAGGGGCTCTGGGGGCACAGCTTGGCTTAGACACGTACCTGCTCTGAGGCGGGAGGGAAATGATTGATTTGTCTTTTTTATCAGACAAGAATGATCAAGTATTGTCAATTTCATGTGGTTTAGTGGAATATTTTGCCTCCCTGAACTTTGATTTCTTCAGTTCTGAGATGCATAACCCTGCAGTAATGTTTTTGAGATTGGATATACTGTGTATTATAGGCCTGGCAAGTGGGACACTCAGTAAATGGCAGCTCCTTTCATTATCAGCCTAACCTTGGTGGGCGATGGCTGGAAAGTCATCACCGGGAGGAACTCAGGCCCATCTAACTTAGGAAACTGAGGACCAGATTCATTCCTGCACATTGCTCATTCACATAAGCAATTCCCCTCCTCACCTTAGCCTCAGTTTTCCCACCTTTAAAATGGGAAGATTGGCCTAGAAAAACTCTGACTCTTCCACTGCAACCGAGAAAACGAAACAAAACAAGACCTCACCAAGGTATAAATGGGTCTGTTTCACCAGCAAAGTGAAGTGCCAAGCGGATGAAGGAAAGATGGTAATTCTAGCTCCAAACCTTGGTACTAAGGTAAAAAGGGGTGCATGTGTGAGTAACAGGACAACTGTGTGTTCACCTTTATCTGTTTGTGTGTGTCTGCGTGTTATTGAGTATCTGGCTGAGCCTTTCGGTGTGGCTGTGTTTCCCTGTCTGTGCCTGTGGGTGTAGAAGGGGAGAGACCGCGAGTATTCATTGGGCTTCTGCTCAGTGCTAGGGGCCGATAGGGACTGAGCAGAGGTCTAGGGATTCGGCAGCGACAGATGGGGCTCTCTGGCCTTGTGGGACTGTTAGCTTAGCGGTCCTGGCCACTGCTTCATTCTGCTCTCAGTTTCTCAGTCTGGGAAGCAGAGTTCCTAGGGCCTGGGCAATGACTTTAGGCCCATGTTATAAATGTTAATTATACAGTCAGGAGGTGAGGGCCCAGGGGAAGGTGCATTGATTATGCCTGTTCTGGGAGTCTAGGAGGGAAGCCTCCCCACTTGGTTGAACTAGATTGATGTGACATAGGAGCGCAGGGCAGGTGGCCCTGAGCGTGCAAGTGGAGCAATTAGCATTTTATGGCTCCTCCATCCCATGTCCCTCATTCAGAAGGCAACACTTGGCCCGAAGCCAAACTTTTCAATCACGCCCTCAGTAAGTGTAGTGATACTGGCGCGAGAGGCAGCAGCAGAGCGCTTGCTTTGCGTCAGGTGCGACTTCCACCCACACAGGGCGTCACTCCGGAAATAAGTCTTAACGGTCGTGCTGGAGATCATTGATTTATAGAGCCAACATGTGTTCCCATGTGTACTTGCATTATTGGAAGATTATAATCTCCATATGAGTTGATTCTCATCAACTCA